>NW_006399775.1:16047599-16061096 GCF_000299155.1 Elephantulus edwardii
GGAGGGACGGCACAGGAGAGGAAGGCCCTCTATAAGGTGGATTGATTCAGTGACTGGGATAATTGGAATGGGAGTGTCAGAGACAGTGCGATTGGCATAGGACAGAGCGGAGTTTAGGTCTGTTGTACATAGGGTCGCTATGAGTCACAAGCGACTCGACGGCACATAACAACATAACGTCACAAAGTGAAATGAAACTGTCTGACATTGAGATTTATCATATTATGTTCTGTTTGTTCTATGAGCATGTCATGGTACCTAGTCACCAAGAAAGGAGCTCTGGTAGCATAGTGTGTTAATATTTTGGATTGCTTACTAAAAGGTCAATGATTCAAATCTATTAGCTGCTACTTGGGAGAAAGGTAATCTCGCATAAAGATGTATTGCCTCAGAAATGGGTTGGAGGGTTGCCATAAATCAGAATCAACTCAGTGGCAATGGATTGACTTGATTTAGGCTGTTGACCAAGAGATACCTCGGAAGAAAAGCCTGACAGTCTACTTCTAAGGAAAAAAGTCATTTGGTTCTGACTTGCTGGTACATAGAAACAATAACTTCTAAGGAAATCAGTCATTAAAACCTCTAGAGTACAGCTCTATTATGATACATGGAGCGTGACACAATTCTAACTTAGAACTGACTAGACAGCATCTGTTTGGTTTTTTGTGTAGGGTTTTTTTGTTTGTTTTGTTTTGGGGTGTGTGTGTGTTTTAATAGATGCATAAGATCTTAAACCTGGAAGGGGCTTTTGAAATTACTTTTATGTAAAAACAAAAAGTCTTACTGCTATCCAGGGGGGTAGAATGCCCATTTTTCTCCTATAGAGACACTGGTACATTTAAATCGCCAGAAAGGCACCACTGTTAGGTTAGCAGCACGACACCCTAGTGACTATGCCAGCAGAGTTCCCTTCTCCTAGGTAATGATCCCGAAATTCAGAGATAAGAAAGGATTTGCCAGGGTCACACACTAGGAAATGGTATTGCAAGAGCCTGAGATTGCTTTTCTGGTTCTCATGCCACTACTTTTCAGTTGCACTGTATTTTTTTTCTGATTGTGGTCCAGTAGATAGAATAAAGTTTGACTTCATAAAATTATTTAAAGGATTAATTAGTACAGATACCATTTAATAATGCTAAAAACTTTGCTTATCAAACTTTTTTTTTTTATCATTTGAATCTTACTCCCTTTGTTGGTGACCCTTGAGTTTAAGTGTTCTTCAGTTACAATGTATGATACCACTGTTTACTGTTAGGTTTTGCTACTTAAGCATTTTGTATACATAATTTCCATGTTATGTACCTTTGAATTGTAATGTAACTAACTCATAGCTGACCTAGTAGTGATAAAGTGATTTCAGAGGAGAAAGATTGCCCATCTTTCTCCTGCAGAGCACTGATGAATTTGAACTCTGCATTTGGGTTGGCAGCACAACTCCTTGAGTCAGTAAATTTCCATGAATCAGTAAAAAAATTATAAAAGCCATATTTGTTTTTAGATAAAAAAAAATTTGAAAACTATGAATAAAGATACTTGGAGGTGATTTTTTTTTAACCTCTTACCTTGAAGGTTTACTTTATGTAGTAATAAAATAATATTCTAGGTAAAATATTCTATCTTGATAAACTAATTTTCTTTTTCTAGAATTGGAGGCATATGCTGGGGTTATCAGTGCACTTCGGGCACAGGGAGATCTCACCAAGGAAAAGAAAGATCTACTTGGAGAACTCTCAAAAGTTCTTAGGTAAATTATCATAAAAGTCTGTAAGATGTTCCTCTAGAAATTTCATTTTGAAGTGTCATTTTAATAATTCTCAAATTTAAAGAGAGAACTGTTCAAATTGTTGGTGCATAGTGATTCCCAACTGAGTTATGCCAGCTGTTTTTAGGAATTATATAACTTAACATTTGTTCTTTGGTCCTGTCAGAGAGTTTAAGACAACTTGTTTTTAGGTTTGACTACCTAGGAAAGGGAGGCACTTTTTGACTGAGGTGAAGGAAAGAAGTGATGCCAGTAAGTGGATCTGAAGATCCAGAGTGAACAGTTGTTGAGGGAATGTGAGGATATTACTATCTGATTTATATAAGTGGTGACGATTGTATAGGCATAGTCTTAAACGTAATTTCTTGCTTCAGCGTGGCACTTACCACTAGAGTGGCCCTTGAATTCATTAAAAATTTCTTTTGAAAGGTATTCTTCAATACTTTGCCTTTATCTAGTATAGTATCTTGAGCTTTCTCAGAAGATACTCTATTTTGACTGAATTTGTGTTTCTACTTTTAAAATATTTTGTCTATGCCTTTTGTATATAAACTATGGAAGAGATTCTTACATTTAATTAATATTGATATGTCGTTGCTTGTAAGTTACATTTTTACTCCTATCTCTTCACACATAACAGTTGATGGGGTTTGTTTTATTTTTTATATTTCCTTCTAAATTCTACTTTCCAACTCCATGATACAGATTTGCTGTAAGAAATAAAGATTACAGTTAAGAGTAGTTTTCATTTTAGCCAGTAATTAATGAGTACAATGCATATAACCTTTCCTTAATAGTTCAATACAGTTTTACATTTGTTAAATGAGCATTAGTATAAGCACATTTTTACTATGTTGATAACATGTTATGATGTAAAAGATACACACCTGAAGTATTAAATGGTAAGAGATAAGTTGTGTCAAATTTTGTAGCATATGGCAAGATAAACAGACTGTCTTGCCACTCTTGCTTCTTTATTATAATTACTGAATGTAAAATTTTGGAATCTTAAGCTTTAGAAAGAACTTTTGAAGACTGATCTGAGTTCTCAGATCCTCAGCAATCCTGATTAGGAGGTCATCTAACTTTGGTTGCATATTTACCAAGCAAACAGAAACCACTGTTCATCTTGTCCATGATGCGACAGTACTGAGTTTTGGAAATACTGCCTTGATATTAAGCTGAGTTTGTCCTTCTGTGATTTCTAATTTGCAACTAATTCTCTCTGCAGTTACTCAAAATCAGTGTCAGTCCTTTTCTGTGACTTCCAAGCACTTGGAGATATATATGAGGCCCCAGTCTAGATTTTTTTCACAAATCAATCTTGTCCCTCAACCTCCGCAAAGCAAAATGTTGATTTAAACATTAATAAAAGTATAGAAAAGAGCTGCCTGCTTGGCAGAGTTCTATAATGGCTATTTTTTTTCATAGCATCTCAACAGAACGCCACCGTGCTGAAGTTCGGAGAGCAGTAAACGATGAACGGTTAACAACAATTGCACATAAGTAAGCCATTAGTCATACCACCCCTGATTTTTTTTATGACATAGTGTAACATAGTTTTGAAAGTCTTCCTTTTGTATAGCAGATTCCTGAGTCTATTATCTTACTACTGATATCTCTAAACTCAGGGATCCTGACCATAGTGTGTTAACTGATTTTTCAGTTGGTTATGTTTTTGTATTTGGATAGGCAAGTTTTAAATACACAGGCTAGACCCTCTTACTGTGAATAAACCAGTGTATAACTAAAGATCACCACAGTATAGCAGATCATTCTCTTATTTGAAACAAAGTTTACTAACAAATTAGTATTCCTCCCAAAATATGTAACCACTTAGAGTTTCTTTGTAGTGATATTTAATGTGTGTATTACTTTATAAATAGGCATGGTAATTTTTAGAAATATTTGACTCTAAGCACTTCATTTATTTTGAGATTCTGAAAAGAGACTAAAATAATACATTCTGCTTTTAAGAAATTTGAATGTAGTATTTTAATTTAAAAAAGGCAACAAAATAAAATGGTAAGAATCTTATAAAATAATTTTCAGATAATTTTATTTGACAGATGGGTGGAAGATGTTGGAGGATTGAGTGTAGGATCAAGCAGTTAAATAGTGAATGTCTGGAGACAGTGCATCCTAAAGAATAGAAAAGAACAGAAATTATCCTTTAAATGATGACACAGAATGATTGGGAAATTTGATACAATTTGTTATGCAATAATTAATTTGCCTTTTATTTCTTTGTTTTAATATGAAATAATATTGAAGAAAAGAATTCTGGGCATTTTTGTGATGTTCAACAAACAATGTATTTAAGCCAATTGGCAGTATTTTAATTGCCTTCCCAAAATCCATTAGATTCATGTTGTGTTCCATTGTCCCTCATTTGACCTAGCTTATAAAATGGGGTGCTGCTTTTTTATCTGCCTAGTTTGAAAGTTTAGCTGTTTATGCTGCGATTTTTCAGTGTTTCAGTGGTAGGTATGCACTATAGAAACTGGAGAAAATTACATTGGAGACCTTTAGTATTTAAGTGTCAGGTTAACATGATTGAAAGATTAAAATATTAATATGTTCCTTCTTTAATTGATCTGAACTTTAGAATAGAGGTGCTCTAAAATAATAACAGAGCCTAGATTCTAATTTGAGAGCTGGCAGCAGGAAACTTATGTGCTTAAATAATCAAGTAATTCACAGTAGTCTGCTCTCAGAGGAACAAACTTAGAACTTTAGAAGCATTGAAACAGTATTGTGGATTATAAATTGATGCATCAGTTTCATACTTAAAGGATAACATTTATTTAGTCTCCTTTTCCTTTTTTCCCCTTCAAAGAATGAATTTATCCTTATATTTGGGTGAAAGACCAAGTTACAGGTATGCAAATAGGTTATTATTATTTCAGGCTTTTTCTTGTATTTATTTAAAAATTGAAGCTCTCAATTATTCAGGGGCACATTATTCCATTGATGAATTAACGGTGCTCCTTGCTTTTCCTTCTCTCCCCTCCTAATGCTGCCCACCCTTTAGCCATTTTGCTGCTTGGGAGTACCTCTAGTCAGAGGGTGGGAAGGGAGAGGAGGTGAAAATTTTAATTAGTCATTTTACTATGTGTTAGATGTCCTGGAAAAGGTTTGGTGGAAGAATTTACAAGTGTTTGCCAAAATATTTTTAGATAATATGGACTTCTTTAATCTATTCGACCTCTCCCTTTCCCTCCTCTCTCCATTAGCATGGATAATTGAGAGTTGGCTTTTATCTGCCTGTGTTTCCTCTTTTTTCCCCCCCTCTCTTTTCTGATTTCTATAATACATGAATTTCATTTTTTGAAGAGTTTACTTCAGTGTATAATTTTAAACATCTTAGGTCTTTCAGTATTCTTGTTTTAACATTTTGTATTGTGGTTTTAGTTTGAACAGATACTGTGTTTACTTGTTGAGCGCAAATTAGTGAGTGGGGATTTGTGAGGTGGGTGTAGAGCCTTCATTCTCGCCATCTTCTCAGCCCTCTTTCCTTCAGAGGTATACCAGAACCTAGTTCTAAATAATTATTAAAACCCATTGCTGAGGAATTGATTTTCATTTACAGTGATCCTATAAGACAGAGTAGAACTGCCAGCAGGGTTTCCGCGGCTGTAATTGGTCAGGGTTTTTTTCACTATGGAAGGTCACTCTAAGCACATTTTTACATCTTTCTCCCACAAAGTGGCTGGTGTGTTCAGATTGCTCACCTTCCATTTAACAGCCAAGTGCTTAACCATTGTGCTACCAGTGCTCTTTAGATAGATTCCTTAGTTAGGCTCCTTAGATAGGTGGAAGACATCTTACTCCGAGCCTGAAAAAACAAAGGGTACTGAGGAGGAATGTGAATGCTTCTAACTGATTGATTGCATTTCCCTTCTCTTCTCTCTTCCCTCCCCCACTCAAAACAGCAGCTTAGGGTAGGAGGAATGTGGTCTAAAGGTGATGAGAAAGCCTGGATTGAGCACAAAGGAGTGAAGAAACAAAAGGAGTAGGATGTCTGGGATCAAAGAACCTGCCTTGCAGCTTGAGGCATAACACATGCTTACTGTTTGGCACTAGGCCATTTACTAAATTTGATATTCTAAAACTTAGTTTTAAATTATGTCAGAATATTCCATTATAAAGCCCTGTATTTCAGAGACCTTGTATTTTTTTTTTAACTGAGCCACTCGTCCCAGAATCGTTTCTGGGATTGGAAGAAAGTGGCTGTCTGAAACTTAGGCTCTCTTAACCCTTTCCCCATCAGCCAAACATTCCCAGTGATTTCTTGCTGGTGCCCTGTATGCCAGCAAATTGAGGATCAATGTAGTGTTATTAGTATCATCTTAAATTTCTCACGAAGTGGAGGCTCTCCACCCTACCTTGCCATACTTAGTCTAAACAGAAAGACAATCTTACACTGAGACTAAGGCATCCCTGTAAATCTGTGCAGTACAATGTTTATAAAAGTATAAAATTGACTTTAGATGACTTGTACAACTAATATATATTTACATTCTCATTACTGAACAAGTAGCATTTGAAAAATGTAATTCTAACATATTTAATTTTTCACTTCAAGTTTGAGCATGTTTGCATCAGTGGAAATTTGGAAGATTTATATATCTTTATAAGAGTTGCAGTTGTATCTTTTGCACTGCAAGTTCTGTGTTTTCAATAGCATATGTTCATATGCTTCAAATTATTAATCTTCCATAATTTCTACTACCATTTAAAAATGCACCACCTAGTAGCAGGAGAAAAATTTTATATTTAACTTTTAAAGGTAAGTGTAGATGTTATGTTTGTGGTAAACTCTTACCAGGCAGATTTGTTAGTAGTGATAGTCTAATAATAAAATGATATTAAATAGAGATAAAAGGAGATAACAATGCTGAATAGCTTTTAGGAATTTTGTTCTTTTGACAGTTAGCAATATTTCTTTTCTGTCTCTCTTAACCAGTCATACCATCCTCATTTTCAAAACTACCTTTAATGTGGAGATTATGTAATGACACATTTTTTAGGGTCATTGGCATTTTAGGAACTCATCCTAATCTTTAAGTAGGACTGTGCTAAAGCTTGAGGAAAAATTTAGTGTCTCACAGTAATCCAGCTCTAGTAATCAACTCTTAAGAAATGCTTTTCTGAACTGAACAGAAATGAAAGTCTTCTCAAATTTTGAAAGAATCTGTTTTATTCAGTGAAAGTTTATAGTAATTACACAGTAGCACTCAATTAGTATTAAAGAAAAAATTACACATTGGACTCATTTGAAAAATTTTATGCTTTCTGCTTACTCTGTGGCAGATAATTTTGTAAGAGATACTCAGTAACCATACGATCTTCAAGTTATTTCTCTGCAGTCACTCAGTTTCTCCATCTATAAAATGGAGAGATTAGTAGTATCTGTCATTATTGAGAGATTGAATATGAATTCATACTACATGTAATATATTTAAAACAGTGCCTGAATTCCTGTAGAAAGTGTTTAATTGAGGTAGACTGTAATTATTGCCATCATCATTATCATTTATTCTACTATTCACTAATAAGAGGGGTTTTTTGTAAATCTTGTCTAAAGTTGCAGAGTTGGTAGACTTAAAATTTTAAATTCTAGGTTGGGTTGTAGAATTTCTTGGTTTTTTTAAAAAGGTGCAAAACTATTTATCATGCAGAGTGATCAGATAGATCAGTTCATTCTGGGTGATGCTTGAACCTTAGGTTAGATTTCTGATACATTTGCTTGAGAAATATAGGGTAGAAAAACTGAGTTGTCTTTACTCCTAAAGAGTAGAGTTGAACAATTTCTTCCTCCTTTTTTAAAAGAATGGTATAAACAAAGAAGAGTGACAGATTTCTTCCAGTTTTCTCAGAAAAAAAACAATTTTTAACAGAGGATAATAATGCAGCACATTTGTAGTGACACGTACTATGACATAAACTACTTTCTTCCATCCCTAACTACCTAGACTCCCTCGTTTACTGCCTCAGTTTCCCTTGTTTGAAAGCCTTAGAACTTCTGGCCATGCAGGCAGTTATGAAAAACTATTTTTTGAAAATGTTCCAAAAAAATTCCATTTTTAATTATTAAGGAAAAATCCCATTTTTAGTATAAGTACTATTTGTTTGCTTTAAGTACAAAATTAAGTTCTAAAAGCTAGTAGAAATGTTAGTCTTAATTATTGATAGCAGATTTACATAAATATAGCCAAAGTCATTATTAATATGTAAATCATGGGGAAGTTTTCATTGTTTAAATTTTTTGTTCCTTGTAATAATTCATATTATAGAATAAAATGGAGAAGAACTTGAATGTGTGTAGAATCCTTTCAATACTAATTATTTGTAATTTTGATCTCACTTAAAGTCTTTATAGTCAGGATACTTTTTATAATTTAAAATCCATGTTTGTTTAATCATTTTAGTGATTGAGAACCCTTGTAGCAGCATTTTCTTTTTTGTTTAGTATGTCTGGACCTAATAGCTCTTCAGAATGGTCCATTGAAGGTCGTCGATTGGTACCACTTATGCCCCGGCTGGTTCCCCAAACTGCCTTCACTGTAACAGCTAATGCTGTTGCCAATGCAGCTATTCAGCACAATGCATCTCTTCCAGTGCCTGCAGAAACAGGAAGCAAGGAAGGTGAGTAGAAAGCTATTTATTTAAATGTTTCAGTGTGAACTTCATTTTCCTTGGATCCCTTTTGGTTTAAGAAAAGTAGAGTTTTTTTTTTATTTGTTAGTGTTTAAAGGTTGTAAAATATAGTAATCAATTTTGATTTCAAAAGTAGACATTGCTAGATTTTTAATCTTAGCCAAAATGAAATTTCCCTTTTGTTGGAAGTTCAAATTCTGTAACTTAACAAAATTAAAAAAACTTTCTTGGGAGGAATTTTTGACATCATTGTATCTTGTGAGACCTAGATGGAAGCCTTCAAAGAGTACTGTGAAAAAAGAAACAAGATAATTGAAGTCATGTAGCTGCTGAGTTGATAGCTTGAAAAAGAAAGCTTTTTTTCTGTCTTCTAGAATCAATATTATATGCTGCTTTTCTGTTCCAGTCTGTGTGCTGAATCCATGAGGGATTACCTCACAGAGAGAAAGGCTTTCTTATTGTTATTTAATCTAGTGATTAAAATGTGCTTTAAAAAAATTTTTGAATTCTTGAGGTCACCAACAGTAATATTAAAATTGAAAGAGCATATTTGGATTGATTGTAGCAGCTTAGTTTGGTGTTAAATGAAAATGATCTTGAAAACAATGTGTTTGTCAAGTTACTTTAGGGAATTGCCTTTTCTTGCCTTGGTACCAAGGGTCTATGAAGCTGAGTGAAACACTCTTCCTGCATGCCAGGCTCTGTTTTAGTCTAAAGGAAAGAAATTGTTATTTAGAGAAAGACTGCAAATGTGGCTTTTATTGAATTTGTGTGTTATTTGTTGGAGGAGTACTATCTTTCCTCTCTCTCTACTTTTATCCTTTTTATCCACCTAGCTGTCTGGTAGTGTGAAAGGACTGTAGATTTCCAGTAGTGAGATATCTGTTTGAATCCTAGTTTGCTATTTCTTAGTTATATGATCACCAGTGTGCCATTTAGTTATGTGATTCTGTTTCCTCATCTTTAAAAGGATCATGATTGTATCCTGAGAATTAATGCTAATTTTAAAAAGGTACTCAGTAAAGGTAATGGGTGACTCCAAGCTATTCTTGCTTTTGTTGAACTGGGTCCCTTCATTGAGTGATGAAGTTAATTTTAGTTGAGTTATTGCTGTGCTGCTTGGATGGCAGATGAGTGCTAGAGAACTGGGTCATAATAGAAGAACTGTGTCTTGGTTTCTTCCTAGTAGCTTTATTGTAATTGTTATAGTAAAGGGATATTACTCATCATGCCGTCATAGTGCTGCTAATAGTATTAAAAGGGAATGAGCGTTCATGACTATTGCTCACCTCTTGCCATGAAAGGAAAAGAATTTTAATTTTCCTTAACATAATTTAAAACTTTATTTATAAATTCTTTCTTCTCCATTGGCAATGTATCCTGTAGATAACTTTTAAATATTGGGGGAATCCCATTTATGTGATGATTTTTAGGAAATCACTAACCGGTGGGCCCAATGCCTAGCATTGGTCTTTAACATCTGAGCACATTAAGATGTCAGAATTGGCCTGCAGTAAAGAAAGAATTTTGCTGTATGCTTGGATAGTTGCGGTGAAAGTTAACAGCAAACTTTTTTATTGTTCCTTTAGTAGTGGTTTGCTATTCCTACACAAGTACCACGTCAACCCCAACCTCTACCCCTGTTCCAAGTGGCAGCATAGCAACGGTTAAGTCTCCAAGACCTGCCAGTCCTGCCTCCAGTGTAGTTGTCTTGCCAAGTGGAAGTACTGTTTATGTCAAAAGTAAGTGATGCTCTCAGTGTTATCAGGGTCATCTTGGCTAAATGCTGCAGCATAGGCTCTGATTAGATCTCCTTTCTTGGATTAAATCATCTCTTCACTGTCTGGATATTAGCAGTGTTTTTTGACATTCTAAAGAATTCTTTTCTTTAACATGTGACTACTGTATTTTGTTTTTTAATCATTTCTGGGCATTGAGAACCAATTTCTCTTTTTGCTCTCTGTGGGGAATCTTCCTTTGAACAGCGTTATTCAAGTATTCACTTGTTTTGATTGTGATGGAATAGAAACTTGAAGGCATGTACTCATCAGTTTTTAGTCCTATGATTATAATCTCTGCAGTATTTTCTTAAATAATTTTATGTAGCATATCATGTGACTGTTAGATTCAGTGAAGCATTTAAGGGAGAAACTCCATCTTCTATAGTTCTAATTCACTAATTTTTTTGGAAGTTTTTTTATTTGCAGTATTTAACACCTTGATTCTAGCTTATGAAGCAATTTTATCTCAGATTTACTTAAACAATTTTTGTTGTGCCAGTACTGTTTTGTTTTTTTATATGAACTGGAGATCATTAATATTTGATTTTTTTTCAGTATAGTTATAAACTTTATTTTTAACTTTTAGAGATGGAGTTTATTATTTTTTTAAGCAAGAATGATTCTAGGTCATTGTCAGCTTTGTTTAGTGTATAAAATGAAGGTAATAAAGAGTTGTGCTTTATTATCAGTTTTGTGAATCATGCTATAGTTTTTTATGTCTGTTCTGAAGAGATTTCTTTAAGAGTTTGCTAAGTATGTTATTTAGTTGCTTTTTAAAAAGCCATCACACAATGGAGGCTTTAGTCTATAAAAAAGAAAAACCAAACTAAAAATCTGAAACAAGTTTATAGCTGACTTTTCTGAATTTAGCCAAGGTGGTCTTTTAAATTAACTGTAGAGACCCTGTTTTTTATCATTTCACACACACAATGAAGAAACAATATCACATAATAATGATAGTACTTCTTAATAATGATCTGTAAACAGTCACATTGTCATATGGTCAGTGATAGAGAAGAAAGTGTGAAGAGTACTTTTACATAAGGTCAAAGAAAATTGGGACTAGGTGTGGACTTCACTAAGGAGGTGGCTGGATCTTGCAGGATGATTGAGGTCACTGGTGGTGCACAGTATTCCTTAAGTAGTATTATATAGAGAGACCTAGAGATGAATAGAATGGGGTAAGATGGCTTTGGGAAATGGTGAACAGTTCAGCACGATGAGATCATAGGGGTGCACAAGGTTAGGTAGCACTGGGTTTTGTGTTCTTAGAAAGTTACAAATAAGATACAGTAATGATTTTTTGTATAATTTTATAGGAAGATAAAAGCTGTTAAAGGGTTTAAGGTAAGGCTTTGATTAGCAATATAGAATGAAATTTTGTAACTGGTAGTAGGATGGAGGATAGAATGTTTTAGGAAGTTGTTTACTAAAATGCATGTATGTAGGCCATGAGCAATTCTAACATGGAACATTGGCCATAGGAATAACAAAGGAGGGAAGACAGTGACATCTTTTGAGGAGGATTAATAGGATTTATTGGAAAATTAGGCTTAAGGCAAAAGAAGGGATCATAGGTAGTTAGATGCACACAGATGTTTTTTTAAAAAAGTATAAAACGCAAGATTTATTCTGTATAAATAGAGCCATGTATATTGTTGTTACTTTTCAGGTGTTAGCTGTTCAGATGAAGAGGAAAAACCTAGAAAACGAAGGCGGACAAACTCTTCTAGTTCCTCTCCTGTTGTCCTAAAGGAAGTCCCAAAGGCTGTTGTTCCAGTCTCAAAGACGATCACTGTGCCTGTGAGTGGCAGTCCCAAGATGAGCAACATTATGCAGAGCATTGCCAACTCTCTGCCCCCACACATGTCTCCTGTGAAAATAACCTTTACCAAACCATCAACACAGACGACAAACACAACAACACAGAAGGTATGTGCTGGAGGGAATCTCTGCTTGCCATTTCCTGGTTTTGTCTTTTTCAGTGATGCAGATTTAACAAACAGGCCTGAGAGCTTACTGTGTGTCTAGGTTTATGCTAAGAATGTTGACACGTCTTACTTTAATTCTGTATGTAAAGTTTAGAATAGGTTTTATTTAACTTTTTTACATGAGGCTCAGAGGTGCTAAAAAAATTTGCCTAAAATAATACAGTTAGCTGGTTTTTTACTTCAGAGATTTATACTTTATTTTAGAGTTATGCTTTTTTTTGAGGGTGGGGAACAAACCTAGGACAAATTATTCTAACCTGTATTAAGATGGCTTTACCTGAAGGAATGAAACTCTAGTTGCATAGTCCATAGGAAGTTACACTGCTAACCCAAAGTTGACCTCTCTTGGTTCATATCTTCTAGCATCTCCTCAGGAAAAATATGGGCAGTCTTGTCTTATAAAATTTTTAGCCTCTGAAAACATTTCATGTTATTAGAACTGTCTCTCTCCCACCTCAGTCTTTCTAGGTTTGAATTTTTGAGATTTTCCTGTCTTCTTTTTTGTTTATTTACACGTTTTGCTGGAGTGTGTTCAGAACTTCCTGGTGTATGAGGGTATCATGCCTTTAGTCACTCACTCAATGCGACTGAGTTAGAACTGACTCATAGTTGACCAACCACCAGGTTTTTGGGAGGCTGTGCATTTTGCACAGGATTGCCCATCTTTCTTGGAGCAGCTCATAGATTCAAACTGCCAGAGAGTTGCCACCTTTGGGATAGCAGGATAATTGCCTGTAGACTTATAATATGGCATTGAGTTGGAAGTGACTCCTGGCTCACCTTCTAGTGGGTGTTCAGATGCTGTTAAACACTAAGGAGGAAGTTGCCAACTTTCTCCCATAGAGAAGCTCATGGATTTGAACTACCTTCCTTTAGGTTGGTAGCACAAAGCTTTACGTATTAGGCCACCAGAACTCTCTCACTCTGGGTTACAGCACTTGTTGTTGTTGTTATGTGCCATCAAGTCACTTGTGACTCATAGCGACCCTATGCACAACAACCCTAAGCTGTGCTCTGTCTTGTGCCAGTCGCACTGTCTCTGACACTCCCATCCCGATAACCCCAGTCACCGAATCAGTCCACCTCATAGAGGGTCTTCCCCTCCTGCGCCGTCCCTCCACCCTCCTCAACATGATGTCCTTCTCCAAGGACCGATCTCTTCTAACAACATGTCCAAAGTATGTTAGACGGAGCCTCAGAATCCTTGCCTCCAAAGAGCCACCTGGTTTAACCCTTTCCAGGATGAATCTGTTTGTTTTCCTAGCAGTCCATGGTACTCTCAATACTCTTCTCCAGCACC
>NW_006399775.1:16061651-16147679 GCF_000299155.1 Elephantulus edwardii
TTGAACCATGCAGTGTTCCCTTGCTCTGTTCTGACGACTGCCTCCTGGCCCAACTATAGGTTTCACATTAGAACTATCAAGTGTTCTGGGATTCCCATTCTTCTCAGAGTCAGCCATAGTTTGTTATGATCTACACAGTCAAATGCCTTTTCATAGTCAATGAAACACAGATAGACATTCCTCTGGAATTCCCTGCTTTCAGCTAAGATCCATCTAACATCAGTGACAATATTCCTAGTACCACGACCCCTTCTAAACCCAGCCTGGACTTCTGGCAGTTCTCTGGTGATGTGCTGTACCAGTCATTTTTAGATAATCTTCAGTAGAATCTTGTTTGCATGTGAAATCAGTGAGATTGTTCTATAGTTTCCACACTCTGTTGGATCACCTTTCTTTGGCATGGGAACAAATATAGATCTCTTCCGGTCAGTTGACCAAGTGGTCGTTCTCCAGATTTCTTGGCACAACTTGGTGAGCACGTCCAGTGTTACAGCACTAGAACTCTCTATATGACTTGAATGGAAAGTGAATCTTTGAAATCTTGCCTTTTATCCTACTCCCTTCTACCTTCCACCATTACCTCTTTATTGATGCTTTTGCCTAGGCAAATTATTCTAGTTAGAAGTAATTTTCCCAGAAAATTTTGAAAATATTAATTCTTTGACTTCTAGCTTCCAGGATAGCTTTAGCGAAAAGAAATTCTATTTTTAAATCCTGTTTTGTCTTTGAAAACTCTTAAGAGCTTCTCTTTGACCTTAAGAATTCAGAACTTTCAAATTAACTTTTCTTTGGTGTGATCCTCTGTTGACTCATTTGGACAGACACTAAATTGTTAATTGCTGTCAAGTCGAGCACAACTGTTAGTGACCCTATGGACAAAATACCTGAAGCCTTTCTATTAACTATCATCGTTTCTCAAAGTTCATAGAGTTTCCAGAGGCATGTTGTTTAGGAAGCGGTTGCCACTCCTGCTTCCAAAGACCTTACAATTAGAACACAAATGTCCTTTCAATTCTGAGAAACTTCTTAAATTATTTGATTATTTTTCCCCTTTTCTGATTTTTGGATTTCCTGTTACTTAGATTGTTGAACCTCCTGTGTTGATCCACTCATTTTCTTATCTTTTCTCTTTGCCATTTTCCATTTGTTTATTTTTCTTCTATACTTACCAATTCTATTAGCTTTATGACTGTGGGGAAACAAAAGTTTACAGCTGTGCTTTCTCATCTATAAAATAGAGAAAACAATCGAAACTCTATGTTACAGGGTTTTTGGATGTCAACACAATGAGATGATATAGGTAAAAGCTGTAATTGTCAACAACCTCCGTCTCTTCCCTATCTGTTATGGTGCTACCAATTGGCCCAGTGGTGAGAATCTTTGTCTTCTTGATGTTGAGCTTCAATGCATATTGAAGATTACTATTAAACTTTAATCTGTTTTTAGTTTTCCTTTAAGGTCAGAGGGAATACTGGGGATCAAAATACTACTTATGCACAGTTTTCAGCTAATTTTCCCATCAAAATCAGCATAATGAAAGAATAACCACCTCACTTTGACCCCCACCTCAAGAGTCCTTGCTTCCCTCAAATTTCAAGTTTGTCTGTATTCCCTGATGCAGATTGTCTTGTTTTTGCTTTCATGGATATGTTAAATCAGTTACTACTTGTCTGTTCATTTTATATTTACAAATAAATTATAACTGTTAGCTCTTTTCTGTTCTAGCCTTTCAGATTTATATATCTTTGTTCCTTTAAAAAATTCTTTCATACTTTAGTAGAAAGATTTGGAGGAAGAATGAAGATGAGCTTTTCTGCCTAGTTATGGCTTTTCCTATCTTTGAGCCTTCAGTCTCATGATAGAACTTTAATTTGAAAGAATCTCATTTCCTGGAAACTATATATAAGGGGTTATCATCCTTTTTAATAATTAAAATTATTTAGCTTATTTTGGCTAGTTGGCCCAGTGGTGAAAATCTTTTTCTTCTTGATGTTGACTTTCAGGCTATATTGAAGACTACAGTCCTTGACCTGCAGTAGATGCTTCAGGTCTTCCTCAGTTTTAGCAACCAAGGTTGTGTCATGTGCATAATGCAGATTGTTGATGAATCTTCTCCAGTCTGGATGTCACATTCCTCATAAAGTCCAGCCTCCCGGATGATCTGTTTTACATACAGATGGAAAACAGTTTTGCTTCTATTCTCTTACTGATTTTTATTTATTTATAATTAATTGGCATGATATTACAAATTTCTATTTCTACCATATTTGTTTGCCTTTTATAAGCTACTAAGAATAGGGACTTGACATTATTCATTACTGTTTTTTATTGTTTAGAATAATGCCTGCTATATGTAGGTGTGAGAAATATTTGTGCAATGAATGAATCAGTCTTGTTCTAGTCTTGGTTCTGCCACTTTTTTTTGCATTCTGGTTTCCCTATAAAACAAAGATAATAACAGAATTTGTCTCTTTTTTTTTTTTTCTTCTTAAGCTTTATATTTTTTTAAATAATTTTAATGAGCTTTTACAGAGATTTTGGATTTCCATTCATCCATTGCTGCACTTCTCTCCCCGCCCAACCCCCGCACCGCCCCCCCCCAGTTCGCTCCTCTCTTTCAAAAGTAAAAGAAACACTCCCTCCCTGGTACACAATCCCCCCGCACCCCTCCCACCACCCCAAGTACATTCCACTATGCAACCTTATTTGTGGACTCTTGTGATAACCATAAGACCCTATCGTACATTGCTTTTAAATTATTCAGTCCCTCATCTGTTTCAGTGCAGTATACACCATTTATCCAGTTTTTCTCACTCTTACCCCAACCCTGATATCAGTCCCATTTTACAACAGTGGCACCATGCAATATTTGTCCTTTTGCGACTGAGATATTTCACTCAGCATAATGTCCTCCAGGATCACCCATTTTGAATAATACTGCATGAGTTCCTTGTTTTTCAATGCAGCATAGTATTCCATTGTGTGAATATACCACAGCTTCTCTATCCATTTGTTTGTTGATGGGCACCTGAGTTGTTTCCAACTCCTTGCTATTGTGAACAGAGCCGCCATAAACATGGGTGTGCATATATCTGCTTGGATGTCAGTTATGGTCTCTTTGGGATATATTCCCAGTAGTGGAATTGCTGGATTAAACGGTATCTCTGTTTGCAACTTTTTGAGAAAGCGCCATACTGCCTTCCATAGTGGTTGCACCATTTTACACTCCCACCAACTGTGAATAAGGGTTCCAGTTTCTCCACAACCTTGCCCGCATTTGTTGCTTGCTGTTCTGTTAAATTTTGCTATTCTGACTGGGTTGAGATGATAGCTCATAGTTGTTTTGATTTGCATCTCTCTTAGATAGAGCTAGGGATTTTGAACATTTCTTCATGTGCATGTTGGCCATCTGAATGTCTTCTTTGGTGAAGTGTCTATTCATGTCCTGTGCCCATTTTTCAGTTGGATTATTTACCTTTATCTTGTTGTGGTGCTCAAGTATTTTATAAATTCTAGATATAAGTCCCTTATCTGACTTGTCATTACCAAATACTTTTTCCCAGTATGTGGCTTCCATTTTTACCCTGTTGGAGAAGTTTTTGGATGTGCATAGGGATTTGATTCTTAGCAGGTCCTATTCTTCTGTTTTATATTCTCCTGGTTGTAGATTCAGAATTTATCTCTTAGAGTTTCTAGGATAATGAAATGAGGTGATTCATGGAAAATACTTATTAATGGAAAATAGTTTTTTCATATTTGACTCAATGACACCTAACACCACCAGAAAACTAGTTCAGTATCATCAATTTTGTTACTACTTGACTGTATTCCAAATATTTAACATAGTGTGAACACTCCCCCTTCCCTTGCTTTATTGTTGTTATTAGGTGCTCTTAAGTCAGGTACAACTCATAAGCAACCCTTTGAACAGTAGACCTGAACCCTATCCTGTTCTGTGCCATCTTCATCAATTCTGACACACTTGAGCCCATTGCTACAGTCATCGAGTCTGTCTGTCTTCTTAAGGTCTTCCTTCTTTCACCAAACTTCTACCTTTTCAAGCATGATGTCTCCTTCCAAGGAATAGCTTCTAGCAGCATGTCCAGAGTATGAGACAAAGATTTACTGTCTTTGCCTCCAAGGAGTACTCTCATTACACCTTCTTCAAGACCTATCTGTTTATTCTTTTGGCAGTCCATAGAGTATTCAGTACTCTTTTTCTAGCACCACAATTCAAAGGCTTCAGTTTTTCTTCTATAATCCTTATTCATCGTTCAGCTCTCAGTTGTGTATCAAGTGATTAAAAAGAGCATGGCTCTGGCGTGTATTTTCTGCCAAACCTAGTTTAGTCCTCATCTGTACTATAAAGTCCTCATAAGCACTTTGCTTCAGGAAGCCACTAGTATTAGTTCGCAGTTGGCAAAGTTCAGATTGCCGTCACTACTGCACTGGACTAGTGTCAACATCAGGATAGATGGAGAAAAAACTGACATTAACTATTTCATTTTGCTTGGATCCACAATCAACACCATGGTAGCAGCGGTAAAAATCAAATGATGTATCAGGAGAATCTGCTGTCAGGGACATCTTTAAAGTACTAAAGAGCAAGAATGTTAGCTTAATGACTAAAGTGTGCCGTATCCAAGGCATGATATTTTCAGTTGCTTCATATACACCTCGAAGTTGGACAGTGAATAAGGAAGACCAAAGAATTGTTTTGTTTGAATTGTACTGTTGGTGAAGAGTATTGAATATATCAAGATTGTCAAAGAATAAACAAATTTGTCTTGGAAGTATTTCTGGGGTGTACCTTAGAGGTAAGTATGGTAAAACGGTCTCACATACTATGGGATATGTCAGGAGGGGCCAGTCCTTTGGAAAAAGAGTCTTTCTGTGGAAAGTGGCAGGTTAGTGAAGGAGAGGAACACCAATGAGATGGATTGACACAGAGTGCGACAGTGGGCTTGAACATTGTGGAGAGAATAAGGATGGTGCAGGGTAAGGCAAAATTCCAGTTGTTCATAGAGTCCCGATGAATGGTAGAAGATTCAGTGTCACTGAACTACAGCAACTTCCCTTTGCCTATACTATTTTTGTCTCTTAATTATATGTAGATAGTCCCTGTAAAGTATCAGTGAATCTGAAAGGAAATTCAAGAAATGCCTGCCGGGTATATGGATATAATTGCTGTGTTCCATGAATGTACTCTAAGTAGTTGATCAGAATAATATGACGGCTTTCCATACTACCCATTGAAGAGTTCATATGGCGTTGTCCTGGTTCCTTTTGTAACTTAAAGGGGAGACTTCAGCAATGTCCAGAGCCCTTGATGTCCTGCAGGTGAAGGAAGAGTATGTCGTCAAATTTCTTGCAGTAGGAACACACTTGGGTGACACCAGCCTTGACTTCCAAATGGAACGGTACATCTACTAAAGGAAGAATGATGGCATCTACATCATAAACCTGAAGAGGACCTGAGAGAAGCTTCTCTTGGCTCCTTGGGCCATTGCTGCCACTGAAAATCCAACTGCTGTCACTGCACTGTCAGTATCCTTCAGAAATATTGGCTAGAGATCTGTTCAGAAGTTTGCTGTTGCTTCTGAAGCCACTCCTATCACTGGGCACTTCAGTTCTGGAACTTCCACTAATCAGATCCAGGCAACCTTTCAGGAGCCTTGTCTTCTGTTGATTATTGATCCCAGGGCTGACCACCAGCCTCTGACAGAAGTGTCTTAACTTTTCCACCATTGCCTGTGTGACAGATTCTCCTCTGCATTATGTAAACGTTACTATCCCATGCAACAACAAGAGAGCTCACTCCACGAGTCTTATGTGCTAGATGCTGGCCCAGAAATCCTGCTCATGTGTCACACAATCTCCCAGAGCACCTGTGGGAGGTCATGCCTCATCTGGAAGAGATTGAAAAGGGAGAGCTGGATGCTGCTGAAAAGGAGGAGTTTCAGGGAGAATGGACGGCCACTGCTCCTGAATTTCCTGCTGCTCAGCCTGAGGCTGCAGACTGGTCTGAAGACCTGCAGGTGCCCTCTGTGCCTATTCAGCAGTTCTCCTGCAACTGAAAACTGGTCTGCAGCCCCCACTGTTCAGGCCACTGAGTGGGTCGGAATAACCACCAAGTGGTCTTATTAAACTGTCTTTTCAGTCATTTTTAAAAAGTGGAAATAATGTTGATGAAAAGAAACAATGTTGTTATTGTTATGTGCCGCCGAGTCGCTTGCGACTCAGCGACCCTATGTACAACAGCCCTAAACTCCGCTCTGTCCTGTGCCAATCCCATTGTCTCTGACACTCCCATCCCAATTATCCCAGTCACTGAATCAATCCACCTCATAGAGGGCCTTCCTCTCCTGTGCTGTCCCTCCACCCTCCCAAGCATGATGTCCATCTCTAAGGACCGGTCTCTCCTCACAACATGTCCAAAGTATGTTAGACGGAGCCTCAGAATCCTTGCCTCCAAGGAGCCACCCGGTTTAACCCTTTCCAGGACAAATCTGTTTGTTTTCCTAGTAGTCCATGGTATTCTCAATACTCTTCTCCAGCACCACAGCTCAAAGGCATCAATTCTCCTTCTATCCTCCTTGGTCATTGTCCAACTCTCTGATGCATAACAGTGATTGCAAAGACCATAGCCTGTATCAGACGCACGTTAGTCTCCAGAGAGACACCATTGCTCTTCAGTACTTTGGAGAGGTCCTTAACAGCAGACTTTCCCATGGCAATGCGCCTTTTAATTTCCTGGCTATTGGTGCCGAGAGTGTTGACTGTGGAGCCAAGGAAACTAAAGCTGTGAACAATCTCAATCTCTTCACCATCCATCCTGATGCTATCAATTGGCCCAGTGGTGAGAATCTTTGTCTTCTTGACATTGAGCCTCAATCCGTATTGGAGGCTACACTCCTTGACCCTCTGCAGCAGGTGCTTCAGGTCCTCCTCAGTTTCAGCAAGCAGGGTTGTGTCATCTGCATAATGCAGATTGTTGATAGATCGCCCACCAATCTTGACCCCACATTTCTCCTCATAGAGCCCAGCCTCCCGGATGATCTGTTCTGCATACAGGTTGAAAAGGTATGGAGATAGGATGCATCCCTGGCGTACGCCCTTCCCAATTTTGAACCATGCAGTGTTCCCTTGCTCTGTTCTGACGACTGCCTCCTGGCCCAACTATAGGTTTCACATTAGAACTATCAAGTGTTCTGGGATTCCCATTCTTCTCAGAGTCAGCCATAGTTTGTTATGATCTACACAGTCAAATGCCTTTTCATAGTCAATGAAACACAGATAGACATTCCTCTGGAATTCCCTGCTTTCAGCTAAGATCCATCTAACATCAGCTACAATATCTCTAGTACCACGACCCCTTCTAAACCCAGCCTGGACTTCTGGTAGTTCTCTGTTGATGTGCTGTTCCAGTCATTTTTAGATAATCTTCAGTAGAATCTTGCTTGCATGTGAAATCAATGAGACTGTTCTGTAGTTTCCACATTCTGTCGGGTCACCTTTCTTTGGGATAGGAAGAAATAGCGATCTCTTCCAGTCAGTTGGCCAAGTGGTCGTTCTCCAGATTTCTTGGCACAACTTGGTGAGCACGTCCAGGGCAGCATCTGTTAACTGAAATATGTCAATTGGTATACCATCTATTCCTGGAGCCTTATTTTTTGCCATTTCCTTCAAAGCAGCCTGAACTTTAAAATGGTGGGAGAGATCGGTGGAAAAGCAATCTATATGGCAGGAATGTGGAATTTAGAACTTTATGTTATTACTTTGGAGTAGTTCATGTATTGCAAAAAAGGGGGTTGACAAATCAGGATTTACTAACTTGTGAAGCAAAAATGCTGAAGAAAAAGAAATGAGCTAGAGAAGGAATAATGATAGAAGTTGTGAACAGGTTTTATAGTGAAAGGATTAGCTAGAGGTTTTTCCTACACTAAAAGAAGAGCTTCACTTGCTTGAAAACATGGACTTAAACATTGAATAGTTTATTGAAGTTGCTAGGCAAATTCGAGAAGCTGTGATAAGGACAGTATAAACTACTCTTACTGATTTTTTGAATAGTAACATTATTATCCTCATTCTCAGGTTTACTACAGGTGATTTAAAACTTTTCACAAATGTGGTAATTACCACAACTGACAAAATGCCAACACTGTCCATTTGGCCCTTATCATGGAAGTACATTTGTATGACATGTATTTTTTAGTATTAAAATATATATGTAACTTTATAGTAAGGTTTCTAATTACTAAAGATAAAGATCAAATTTATAAAGGTATTGTTAATAAAAGGCAGGACTAATAAAACAAAAATAAAGTATGTTCAGCTTATATCAGAATTTAATTAGGCTGCCTGAAGGCACACAGTTCAAATCCACCGGATATTCTGCTGGAGAGGAAGGGGCAATCTCATTCTGTGCCGATCGGGTCCAATTCGACTATACATACAAGAAGAAAGAAAAAAAAGAATTCAATTAGTCTGAAGTTGTAATGGACCCTTACCTTAAGCCCAGGACTACTTTTGGCTTACTACTTACTTACTTCATTATTGTTGAAATGGTAAAGGCCATGTGGGGACAACCCTATCTGACCTTTACCAACTTTACAAAGGCAAACTGTCCTCTTTAACAATATCAGTAACACAAAGCAAATTCCCATGAGGTTAAACATGAGCCCTATGCTGCTGTGCCTCTTTCTGCTCATCTTAACACCAGTCATACTGTTTTGCTGGGTCCATTATCCTATGTGATAGGTCACAGACTACGTAGAACTATATTGGGGAAGTCAATAGATTATAATCCAGATTAATTACAATACAGTCAAGATAGCTCCTGAAATATGCACAGCTTAGGTATGAACCTTCACGTCAGTGTTCCCGAGTTCTCAGTCCTGCCAATATTGGCTTTCCACTCCCAATTGTACAGGAAAGTTCTCAGTCTTACCAATATTGGCCTTCCCCCTTCAAGGTCCCATCTCATGTCAGGTCTCCAGTTTGGCCATTGGTGTTGCTGCCATAGGTGTAGCTGCTAGAGCAGGAACGGTGTCCTATGGTATCTTGCTTTCTTTTCAGTGGTGCCAGAACTGTTTGTCTCTCAGTCAAGCTTGCTCAATTCGTTGGCAAGACTAGCCAGTCTCCTTGTAGAATCTTGAAATTAGCCAGTTCCTTTGTGGTGAGGTTAACATATTCATTTGCATATTCCCACCCATCCACATAGCATCCTCTCTCCTTAATACAATAAAATAAACAGTTAATCTTTTGGCTAGGAATGATTATTTTGAATAATAAACCTTAGCTCTCCAGAACTTTGCTTGCTAATTTTTTTCCCTGACTAAATCTTAAAGTCATTTTCTTGACTCTTTTTTTTTCTGTTTTCTGTAATAACCCCTGAAAAATTATATTGATTTTGCCTTTAGGAATATGCTCAGAATTGGCTCACTTCTCACCACATTTACAAAAATATTTTGTACCAACTCCTCTGGCTGATTTACTGCAGAAACCTCTTAATATGTCTACTTGTGCTTCCCTTTCCTGGCTTACTGTACTTCTCATCTCTTTATGTTTTAGATTTACAGATATAGTACAACATTCTCATATGTCTTGCACACAGATTTCTCTATTCTTACCACTATTCTTTGTTTGGTACATTTGTCAGAATTAAGAATCAATAAAAGTGTATTCTTAATTCATTAAACTCTATGGTTTATTTGGATTTGCTAATTCTTACTTGGTGTCTTTTTCTGTTCCATATCCCACCCAGGATACTTACTACATTTACTTTTCATGTCTTAGATTTCTCTTGGCTGTGAAAGTTTTTTGGATTTTCCTCATTTTAAGAAATACTGGTTGAGGATTTTGTAGGATGCCACTTATTGAAAAATTGTCCAATTTTTACCCCCATAATTTAACTGAGATTATAGGTTGTGTGTGGGGAGATCACAGAGGTAAAGTGCCGTTTTTATCACATCAAGAATATAGACTAACATTATTTTATATGATAGAGTCGTCAATTACTTTGAATTTCTTTTCTACTCTCCATTTTTAAATTCTAATCTCATTTGTTAGCTCTTCGAAGTTTCTTAAAATGTACCAAGTTAGCTTCCACCTCAGAGCCTTTGTATTTACTATCCCCTGTGCTTTAGGTGAGAAAATCTGGTGGTGTGGTCCATAGCATGTTGTGTTGCTACCGAAAAGACCACACATCACTGGTGACTTGAATACACCAGTGGCTCAGGGGGAAAGATGGTAGTCTCCTCTTAAGATTTGTAACCTCAGAAACCCTGTTGGGATCACTGTGAGTCAGAATAACCTTGGTGGCAGGGAATTTGAGGTTTTGTTTTATTTTTGGTTTCCTCCCTCTGAAGCTGTGAGTAAATATTCTTTCCTTAGTAGCAGTAGGGTTCACATCTCAACTTTTGATCTCTACTCAAATGTCAGAGAGGTCTTCCTTGACTCCCCTATGAAAATGGTATATGACTTTTATCACCCTCTATTGCCTTACTCTTCTTCCATTTTTCATCCTATGTCATATATTTATTATTGGCCTACTTTCCCCTCACTAGTGAATGTTAAGTCAATGAGAATATAAGATTTTTCTGTTTTATTCATTGATCTATTCCCTGCCACCAGAATCATGCCTGGCATACAATAGATGTTCCATAAATACTTATAAATGAATGTCCAAGTAGCTTTCTTGAAGGATTATACCAATTTGTAACTACCTAAGCAGTGCATTGAAATGCTTACCATGCTATAACTAATATGGCATTGAATATTATCCTTTAAAATACTTGATAAACAAGAATTACTGCTTTTAAATACTTTTTGGTGAATATTAGTTGTAGTTTTAACCTGAAAGTTGGCCTTTTTTAACTATACATGCATGGTCTTATAAATCAGCATTAGCTGTGGGTCTAGGATAAGAGAAAGAATGTATTCCATACTGGGCAGCAAGACTTGAGGTGAGAAAGACTTGAGGCAAGTAAGGTTTATGGCTACCAGGGAGTGGTGAGAGCCTGATCCTGGTGGTGGAGATACTATGACATTGCTGTAAAGAAACTGACAAGTTGTGACCTGAGGGTTCTTGTATTTGTGCTGGCCACAGTTAAAGGTTTGGCTGTTCTTGCTAGATGTTTGAAGGAGAAGCTGACTTGTAACTGCTCTGAGGCAAACCTTGCTGGATGATTTGGATTTGATTGCTGAACTGAAACCAGAGCCTGGACTTGTTAAGGAATTGTGCCTTGAAACTCTTGGGCTAAAGCCTGGACTTGTATTGTGAGATATTCTTTGTCTCCCCCACTCACTTCTCTAATAAACCCCATTCTCAGCACCACAATTGAGTCTGTGAGTCAGCAACAAATAAATGAACCTCTTGCTGTTGGTGTGGCTCTAGAGGCACCATGGTGCTGGGGTATGGGCTCTGTATCTACTTTCTCCTATAGGATGGTGAGGTGCTATGTTATTCTTACCCCCTCTGGCCCTTTCAGAGAGACACTCATGGCCCTATGCCCCTATGGACTGTTTTCTCCTCTTTAGACACTAGTAAAGAAAAAGCCATATTTTTAATTATTTATCCCTCTGTTAAATTACTTATTATTGTTCCATAAGCTATTTTTAAATTCTTTATCATTATAAGCCTATATACATTACTTGTATAGTCTATTAGGTACATGAAAATAACTTATTTTTCCTTCTGTAGGTTATTATAGTGACTACGTCACCAAGTTCAACCTTCGTGCCCAACATTCTCTCCAAATCCCATAATTATGCAGCAGTCACTAAGCTTGTACCAACATCAGTCATTGCTTCTACAACCCAGAAGCCACCAGTGGTTATAACTGCTTCACAGTCTTCTCTGGTCAGTAGCAGCAGCAGTGGCAGCAGTAATTCTACGCTATCACCTATTCCTAACACAGTTGCAGTAACAGCTGTAGTATCTTCCACACCATCTGTAGTCATGTCAACAGTAGCACAAGGTGAGTGATGATTTACCATGTAAGTCTCTCCTGTTACTATATGGGAATTTGGAAAAAACTCTTGGTGTTTTTTGTGTTTTGAGTAGAAAAGTCTCCACTGCTGATGAGTTAGAAGCTGCATTGCTAACCCAATCACATGTGGTTCAAATCTACCAGCTGCTATGGGCAGTCTTCTCATGTGATTTACTGCCTTTGAAAACCTGCTGGAGGGTATCAGCTTTTAGTTGATTTCAGCTCGAAGGCACATAACAACTACTGTTATATTAGAGATTACGAACCCTCTCCCCAGTTTGATGTCAAGATGGTGAACTGTTTAGTTTTATTCCTTTAATATGCTTGTTATTGTTCACTGCTGTCAAGTCAAGTATGACTCATAGCGACCCTATGAACAAAAGATCTTAACCCTGTTCTATCCTGTGCCATCCTCACACTTCCTGACACACAAGAGCCCTTTGTGGCAATCTCCATGTCATTCCACTTGGTTGAGAGTTTTCCTCTCCTTTGCCGACCCTCTACCCTTTTTAACATCATGTCCCTCTTCAAAGAACAGCCCCTCCTAGCAACATACCCAAAGTATGTGAGACAAATCCTCATCATTCTTGCCTCCAAAGTGCACTCTGACTGCACCCTCTACACAGCATATTTGTTTGTCCTTTTGGCTGTCCATGGGATGTTCAGTGCTCTTCAACACCACACCTCAAAGGCGTCAATTCTTATTCTGTCATCCTTATTCACTGGCTAGCTCTTAGATGTATAGCAAGTGATTGGAAAGACTATGGCCTGAATCATATGCACCTTAGTCCTCAAACTCACATCATTACTTCTCAGTAATTTGGAGAGATCCCTAACTACAGATTTCCCAGGACAATGTGTCTCCTTATTTCATTACTCCTGATACCAAGGGTGTTAATTGTAGATCCAACCAAGATGAAGCTGTTGACATTTTCAGTCTCCTCTCCATCCATCATGATATTGTCCATAGGTGCAGTGGTAAGAATCTATGTTTGTTTGTTTTTTTACATTGAGATTGCAATCTATATTGAAGGCTGCATTCTTTCATCTTCTGCAATAAGTACTTCAAGTTCTCCTCCCTTTCAGCCAGCAAGGTTGGGTCATCTACATAACGCAGGTTATTAGTGAGTCTTTCCTCAGTTCATGATGGCACATTCCTCTTCATAAAGCCCAGCTTAATATATTTACCTAATTTTTTTTAAAAGACAATTCATAGTGTATAATCACCTAGGAAATTAACTTTTCACAAAATATAAATTATATCCTGTCACAGTAGATTTCAAAGGACTATGTAAATATGCCTAATATACTGAAATATTTTTAGGAGGAACTTGAGAAATTAAATGACTAGAATTTCTCTAGAAGCAGGAATAAATAGACAACCTCTACAAAGTAAGTTTCTTTATGCTAAGAAGAATGATTTCAAGGCTCTTCCATTCACCTTATCTTTAGTCATCTGAATTAGAGTTCTATATGCGTGGCTGATGGTGAGGTGTTAAAGGAGAGAAAAACTGAATGCTTATGGAGAAATGAGTTGAATAATTGCCACTTAATAAGAGAGGAAGAAAAATATAGAAGCCCATATTCCATCTTCGATAAATTTAACTCTCTTTCTTGTCTTTGTGTGTCTCTCATATGAAGGTCAGGTAACATTCTGTATGAAATTTTATTTTCAGAATGTTGGTCAGTCTTAAGACAGATTAGAGGAAAGCATCTATTAATAGAATTATGGTCATATTTGTAGCATAGAAGAAACATAGATAGTACTTGGTATTAGTTTTCATTATATTTTTCTTGACTAAAATAGGGGTAAAACTGGAACTATAATATATACTGGGAATTCAAAATATATCAGTTTATAAACTAGTAATGAAAGTACTCATAGAAAAACAGTGTTTTTCTGAATGTGGGTATTCAAGGAAATTATGATAATTGTTTTGACTTCCTGAGTTAATTAAAGTCTTATTAGTGCTAAGAACTTGAGGTATTTTATTTTTTCAAAAGATAAATTTTGACTCACTTACTGCTCCTTGCTAATGAATTGGAACCAACTCATTGCTATTGAGTTGGACAACTAGGGGGTTTCCAAGGCGATAAATTGCAACAGAAGAGATGGCCTGTCTTTTCCCCACAGAGCTACTGGTGAGTTTGAAATGCAAGAGAGGTATAGCCTTTGGGTTAGCAGCAGCAAATGGCAATACACAGACTGCCATCTGTTACAATTCTGACTTTAAAGCTTATTTAATAGCTCATAGGCAACATAATGCTAGATGGAGAAAGAATTGAAGTTGTCAGTGATTTCATCTTGCTTGACACAGTGATCAGTACCCTTGGTCTCAGCAGTCAGGGAGATCAGGAGATGTATTGCATTGAGCAAGTAAGGGATCTCACCAAAATGCTGAAGAGCTGTGATGTCAGTCTGAAGGCTTAAGTGCACCTAATTCGGGCCATGGTCTTTTTAATCACCTGCCACATATTCTGACAGCTGGACAATGAATATGGATAATGAAAGAATAATTGATGCCTTTGAGCTATGGTGTTGGAGAAGAGTACTGAATATACTATGGACGGCCAAAAGAACAAACATGTGTCTTAGAGATGGTGCAGTCAGATTGCTCCTTGAAAGCAAAGATGGCAAAGCTTTGTCTCTCATACTTTGGGCATATGCTAGGAGAAGCTATTCCTTGGAAAGGAATATCATGGTTGGCCAGGTTGAGGGTCAGCAAAAGAGAGGAAGACCTGCAATGAGATGGATAGACACAGTGACTGCTGCAAGTGAGTTAGAAATGATGAGAAGGGCACAAGACAGGACAGGGTTCAGATTTGTTGTTCATAGGGTACTTAAGTCATACTTGATGTGACAGCACCTAACCAAAACATGTCCCTTGGGTACAAGATATTATTCAGTGTTTTCCTTTATTTGGGACTAGAATCAGACTGTTTTAAAGCTGAGATATATTTCTTTTTCTTTCTTTTTTTGTTCTTGTTGTATACTGTCAAATCAGATCCAACGGGCATAGGAGATTGCCCCTCCTTCTCCAGTGGAGCATCTGGTGGATTCGAACCACACTCTTTTGCAATTGCAGCACAGCTTCTTGCCACTAGGCCACCAGAGCTCCCTTGAGATCTATTTCTGATTATTCTAAGAGTGGCTATGGTAGGAGGAGAAGGAAGAATCTTAGCAAAACTAACTTATTGATTCCATGTTTTTAGGTCTTGAAAGGGTTCCCAGGGATTGCGGATGATCGACTCATGCTATACTAAAGGGGGGAAATGCCTTAATACTTGGAATTCTAAAATGGGATCAGTTAAAATGGTTATTCTGAGTGATCATCTAAAGGAAAAGAGAATTAAAATTTTTTTCTTATAGAACATTTCAGGCATGCAAAAATAGCATAGTGAAATGAACCTCTTGTGCTCATTACCCACCTGCAACAACTTTTAAGACCTAGCTAATTGCTAATTTTGCTTCATCTCTGTAAAATTCTCCCACTCAAGCCAGCGATTTCCCTGTACACACCCCTGCCCTGAAATGTAAGTAAATCCCAGATATAATATCTAAGTATGTAACGCTAAAAGAGAGATCACGACAGTGCCATTTTTCACACCTAAATTTTTAACAGTAATTTATGGATGTGAATATAGTAAAATCCAGTTAGTGTCCAAATTTCCTTAATTATCTCATTTTTTTTTAACTAGATATTTTGAATTGTATCCTGTCCAGTGATTTGTGTGTGAATGCCTTTTAACTTACTGGTTTATCTTCTTTTTTATTTTCCCTGTGGTTTATTTGTTGAACAAACATTTTTCCTGAGAGTTAATCCACAGTTTGTCTTTTTCTGACTTAATTCCTGTAGTGGTGTTTAACATGTTCTCCTGTTCCATATATTTTAATAAAATTAAAAATTACAAATTCAGAAGATTCACATCTGACTGTTTTGGGAAGTAGAGGGAATGAACATTTTATGAGTGATATTGTGTGTTTCTTAACAAACAGCACTTTTAAGATCTACTTTGTAGCACATTGTCCAGTGCAAGTAGTTGTTTGATTTCTTGATCCTTATTTTCCATGAGTGGAAAACGTATATTTAAGTACAACAAAATACTCGACAAGTGCAGTCATTCCTCTGTTTGTCGTGATGTTCTTTATTCCAATTTTGAAGATTTTTGTTTTCCTTATGTTGAGGTATAATCCATATTGAAAGCTTTGGTTTTTGATCTTCAGCAGTCAGTGCTTCAAGTCTTAATTTCCAGTAAGTGTGTCTGTCATCTGCAAATCGCCATAGGTTATTGAAGAGTCTTCCTCCAGACCTGTTACCTCATTCTTCTTCATATACTACCTTCTTTGATAATTGGCTCAGTATATAGTTTTAATAGATATGGTGAAAAGATACAACCTTGACACCTTTCCTGATTTTTTAAACCATGTAATATTCTCTCATTCTCTTCATATGCATGCTTCTTGATCTGTGTACTGTCAAGCTGAAACCAACTCATAGCTGGCCCTCCAGTGGATTGTCAGAGGCAGTAAACATTCCTTTTTAACAGTCTATGATCTTCATTCACACAGCAAGATGTATAAGAAAAATTTAACACATAAGGAAGATGAAGCCTACAGAGAGTAACTTCCACAGGTTTCATTTTCTTCTATTTTCCCAGAGACTTTTTACGTGAGGATAAGGTATGATTTCAAGTTATTTATATAGTCAATAAGCTAATCCTCAAACTGATATTAATACCCTTCAGTAGTTTGGAGAAGTCCCCAGTGCAGTATGTCTCCTTATTTCCTGACTGCTGGCACCAAGGATGTTAACTGTGGATCCAAGTAAGATGAAGTTCTTGATAGTTAAAATCTCTTCTTCATCCATCATTATGTTGCCATTTGGTCCAATAGTAAGAATCTTTGTTTTCTTGACATTGAGATGCATTCCATATTGAAGACTGCATTCCTTGGTCTTCTGCAACAAGTGCTTCAAGTCTTCCTCACTATCAACTAGCAAGATTTTGTCATCTGCATAATGCATGCAGGTTATTGGTGAGTCTCCCTCCAATCCTGATACCACTTTCCTCTTAATAGAGTCCAGCTTTTTGAATAATTTGCTTAGCATACAGATTATGAGATTATGTAAGTATGGAGAGAGAATAAAACTCTGAGTATTGAGGAGTAATGATGTCAGTTTGAGGACTAAGGCGCATCTCATTCAGGCCATGATCTTTGTGATCACATGCTATGCATCTGAGAGCTGGACAATGAATAGGGATGACGGAAGAATTGATGCCTTTGAGCTGTGGTGTTAGAGAAGAGCATTGAGCATCCCGTGGACTGCCAAAAGAACAAACAAATATGTCTTGGAGAGGATGCCGCTGGAGTGCTTTTTGTAGGCAAGAATGATGAGGCTTCATCTCACAAACTTTGGGCATGTTGCTAAGAGGGGCTCTTCCTTGGAGAGGGACAAGATGCTTAGAAGGGTAGAGGATCAGCGAAGGAGAGGATGATTCTTGACCGGGTAGATTGACACGGTGACTACTGCAATGGGCTCTACTGTGTCAGGAAGTGTGAGGATGGCACACAATAGGACAGGGTTCACATCTGTTCACAGGGTTGCTATGAGTTGTACTCGACCCGATGACACCTAACAATAACAAAATTGTTATTGTTAACAACAATAGATGTCATCAAGTTGCTTGAGACTCATAGTGACCCTATGTACAGCAACCCTGAACCCTGCTGTCTCCTGTGCCAACCTTATTATCTAATGATAGTAGATTAAAATCTTATTTTTTATCATATAGTATGGTAAAGTTAGAGCTCTAGTGGCCTAGTGATAAGATGCTGCGCAACAATCCCGAAAGCATGCATTTAGAGGCTACCAGCTGCTCTGTGGGAGAAGGATGGGTAATCTCCTATGTGATTATTTACCGCTGAAAACATGCAAGAGGGTCAGCTATGGGACGATTCCAATTCTACAGTACACAGCAGCAACATGTTCAAATTGGCTCATTTGAATCTGAAAAGTAGTATTTCTCATATTCAGTACTCAATTTGTCTGGTTTTTCCCCATATTGTTCACAGTGAGAACTTTGATTTTCTAATGGAAATATCTGTTGAGAACAGATTTGTGAATATTTTACCTGATACTTTGGTTCCTACCATTGTTTTTGTTGGTATGTGCCATAGAGTCATTTGCGACTCATAGTGACCCCATGTACCAGAGCCCTAAATGCCATTCTATCCTGTGCCAATCTCACTGTCTCAAACACATTCATTCCCACCACTCCACTCACAGAATCAATCCATCTCATCGAGGGTCTTCCTCTCCTGCGCCGTCCCTCCACTCTCCCGAACATGATGTCCCTCTCCAAGGACCTGTCCCTCCTTGCAACATGCCCAAAGTATGTCAGACGAAGCTTCAGAATCCTTGACTCCAGGGAACATTCTGGCTTCACCTTCTCCAGAACAAACCTTTTTGTTCTCCTAGCAGTTCATGGTATATTCAACACTCTTCTCCAGCACCACAACTCAAAGGCATCAATTCTCTTTCTGTTATCCCTATTCACTGTCCAACTCTCCAGTGCATAGCACGTAATTGCAAAGACTATAGCCTGGATCAGGCGCACCTTAGTCTCCAGCCTGACGTCGTGGCACTTCAGTACTCTTGAGAGGTCCCTCACAGCTGACTTTCCCAATGCAATTCGTCTCCTGATTTCCTGGCTGCTGTTACCAAGAGTGTTGACTGTGGAGCCAAGTAAACTAAAACTGTTAACTATCTCAATCTCTTCAACATTCATACTGATGCTGCCAATTGGCCCAGTGGTGAGAATCTTTGTTCTGTCATTAGCAAGGAAAAAAATCAGTTGGGTTTCTTTTTTTAAAAAAAAAATCTAGAAACATAATCCTTTCTTGCAGGGTTTGAGGACTAAATATCAAATATATAAAGAACCACCTATTGTGTCTTTCTAGGTGCTCAATAAACCTTAATTTTTATTGATTTGTTAAATTTGTAAATTATTATCTAGTACAGTGCCTGGAAGCAATGTTAATTGTCTTTTACTTCTAGATCTTCTTTACCCTATTTGTCAACAGGTGTATCTACATCAGCAATCAAAATGGCATCAACCAGACTTCCTTCCCCCAAAAGCATTGTGGGCGCACCCACTCAGATTCTTGCACAGTTTCCCAAACAGCATCAACAGTCTCCTAAGCAGCAGTTACATCAAGTGCAGCAACCAACACAACAGGTGGCCCAGCCCGCTCCAGTGTCCCATCAGCAACAGCCTCAGCAGTCTTCTTTGCCACCTGGTATCAAGCCTACAATCCAAATCAAACAGGAGTCAGGTAACTGAAAAATATAAAAATATGGTCATCTTTCCCTTATCACCTGTTCTGAAGACTGCTAGTTGGTATAGATTTACTTCCATATACATTTTCTTAAGCACCAAAGTCTTTCTAATATGTAATTTGAGACTCTCCTTTTAGAAATATTTAAGTATAGGGAGAATTAGGGATTGGGAATAGAAAAGGATGAAAAACAGCTTATGGAACAAAAAGAGTTTTTTCCTAATAAAATTTCAGAAGCAATAAAAAGTCACTGAAGCAAACCCAAATTTTAGAACTATGCTCCCGGAGCTAATTGGAGTTAGAATTGGCAGTGGAACAGTTGGTTTAGAGACCTTGTGTTTTAGAACTAGTATTGTGAGGTAGACATAAAGGTATTAATTTGGCAGTTTTTCAAACCATCTCCAGTAAAATGGGAACTCAGAGGTTGAGTCAGTAACTATGGGTCATAACATCATAAGGATATTTAATTGAAAGACAAAGAAGATATAGGGAAATGAAAAAGCCTTATAACATGCTTAATATATCCATAAGCTGCTGCTTGGAAGAAAGAAGGGCAGCCTCTTCCCATGTACATAGCAACATCTGAAAACCTACTGGAGGGTCAGCTGTGAGTAGGTTCCAACTAAATGTCAATAAATTTGAGAGTTATTTTTTTTTTTTTGGTTTTTGTTTTTTCTTTTTATCTTTTTAGAGAGTTATTTTTTTAAAAATAAAACAAAATGAATTTGAAATCCTTTCAGTGAAACAATAGGGATGAGAGAGCCTGAAAAATTTCTAGTAAAATAGTATGTTGTTGTACTATAGAGCCAGAACTGACACACAGCTGACCCTCCATGGGGTTTTCAGAGGCAGTTAATCACAAGGGAGGAGACTGCCCACCCTTCTCCCATGGAGCCACTGGTAGCCTGGAACCGCTTGCTTTCTGGATTGCAGCGCAGTTTCTTACCACTAGACCACCAGAGCTCCAAAACGGTATATTAAGTTATATTAATATTGCACAATTTATTATGGCCAATATAAGCCATGTGGCCTAATCTTTTTTGGTATTGTTTGGGTTCTGTTTTGATCTATGTAAAAATACTGTTAAAAACTTTTCTAGATTTATTCAAACCTCAATGTTCTGTGTTTTTCTAATCCATGTTAAGATCCTCAGTTTCAGAGTTGCCGACCATTAATACTTTTAGAAATCTTAAACAACATAGTTTAGAAAAGGAGTGTGTCATTAACCAAATATCAGTAATGGGACTGGGTTTTGTTCACAAATGTGGTTTTTGATGAAATTAAATTTATTTGGCCTTTTTCTATTATGAATCATACTTTTGGTGTCAAGTCTATTCTTAGTCCTAGGACTTGGTGATTTTCCCCTACATTTTTCTCTCTAAGTTTTATATTTAAATATGTGGCCTCTTGTGTGTTTCTATATAAGATGTAATATTTGGGTTAAGTTTTCTTTCATTTTTTTTTAATATAGGTTCTAGACTGCTTCTAGCACAATTTGTTGAAAAGGCTGTTTTTCTTTTTTAAGTTATGTTTGCCTGTTGGTAAAAATATCAGTTGGGAATATTTGTATCAGTATATTTCAAGGTGTTGGCTTCGGTGTCACTGTTCGGTTTTTCTGTCTCTCTGTCAAGACCACATTGTTTTAAGTGCTGAAACTAAGACAGGCTTGGAAGCAGGATTGGCATCTACTGCCTAAACAACATGCCTTTGGAAACACTATGAATATTAGAGAAATGATCATGGAACAGGGTTCTGATCGTTTTTTATAGGGTTGCTATGAGTTGTGCTTGACTCGACTGCACTTAACAACAAACAGCTATAATTAAGCCCATTGTTGTATTTCAGTATCCCAAAAGCAACTTTCAGGTTTTTTTTTCCTCATATTATCATCAGTCCTCTATCATTGGATGTCATATTTTTCTTTTTTTTGGATGCCACATATTTAGAAATGTTACATCTTCCTGGTAGACTGATTTTTATCATTTTCTTTTTTTAAAATTATGTTCTAACCTCAGCAAGGCTCTTCCCATTTGCCTTATTCCCCTATTCTCTCTTATAAACTATATAACTGAAAGTTTTGGTCTGTTCTTCATTAAATCCCTGAGTCTTTTCCCATTACCTTCCACCACAACCTCCATTGTTTTTAAGAATGCCCTTAATTTTGAACTTCTCTGTTATAAAGGTTGTAGCCTGAGGGAGTTATGCTGCTAACACTGAGTCTGTGCCACTTTGGTGGTTTGAGTCCTCCAGCATCTTGATGTGAGTAAGATAGATAATCTTCTATGTGATTTACAGTGTCAGAAACTCTGTGTAGGGTCAGCTATGGATCGTTCTGACTTAACAGCAGTGAATGAGTAATCTCTGTTGTAAATGATGTTAATTCCTCTGGCAGTTCAGGATGGGGAAATGGCAGGTGTCTTTTTGAATGAAACCCCGCACTTTGGAATTGGAGCACTTTTAGGATTGAGGTTAGCAGTCAGAGGTTCTCTTGGTTGATCTTTCCTTTCATGGAATCATTGCCACTTGGGCCAAAGTTATCAAGACTTCAGGATTTGCACTGTTAGCATATCCAAGATAGAGCCTCACTTTTGTAGATAGGGGCCTAATGGAAAAGAGAAACACCTACCTCTTGGGTGTACTTCACTAGGGCTTAGCCTTAGCAACAGGTGGCCTGGAGTTAAAAGAGAAATGATGAAGTCTTGTTCTTTTTTTTTTTAACTTTTTTTTTTATTGTATTATTTTTACATGTACCGTCAAATCAGATCTGACTGGTACAGGAGGAGCTTGCCCCCTCCTTCTCCAGCAGAGCATCTGGTGGATTTGAACTGCATACCTCTGGGATTGCAGTGCAGTGTCTTGCCACTTGAAGTCTTGTTCTTCTTAGGAAAAAATCCTTCTTATTGAAACTGCTAAACAATAGATAAACTACTCCCCAAATTTCCTTTCAGTTAAGTGTTACTACTAGTTAGCATAACACTTTTATATTTGGGAAGTCAGTGTATCAGATATAACATTATTGTTGTTGATATGTGCCATCAGGTTGCCTGTGACTCTTGCGACCCTAAATACAACAGCTCTAAAGCCAGCTATATCCTGAGCCAGTCTGAGTTTGACACATCTGGCACCATTATTCCAGTTTACTGTGTCAGTCTGTCTCATCTGGGGTCTTCCTTTCTGGTGCTGTCCCTCCACTCTTCTAAGCTTGCACTTCTCCAAGGATTGGCGCTTCTGGCCATATAGCCAAAGTATGTGAGACAGAGCTTCAAAATCCTAGCCTCCAAGGAAAAACTTGGTTTCACCCTCTCCAAGACAGACCTGCTTGTTCTTTTGGTGGTCCTTGGTATGTTCAAGACTCTTCTCCAGCACTGCAATTCAAAAACATCAATTCTTCTTCTGTCATCCCTAGTCATTGTCCAGCTCTCTGATGTATAGTGAGTAATGATGATGACCATGGCCTGGGTCAGGTGCACTTTAGTCTCTAGATTGATGTTGCACCATAGTACTCTGATGGCAGATTTTCCTTAATGCAATTCACCTTTTGATTTCCTGCCTCCTGGTGCCAAGAGTGTTGATTGTGGAGCTGAGCAAGCTGGGCTTTTTTTAGCAGGCTTAGTTTTGTTTTTTAAGTGGGGTTTTTTAGTGTTAGAGAGACCTGTTTAATATAGACACTCAAGGCCTAGGGAGAGTGGGGAGTGCTCAGGCAGGGAGTGTGAGTAGCCTGCAAGCCTATAACTTGGCTTCAGGAGGGGACATTAGGCAGTGGTAGTGGTGTGTTTGTTGGCTCAGACAACCCAAGGGGAGTGCTAAGAGGGTGGCTTAGATAATATAAGCCCACTAGAGGATCCAAAGGCCAACCCTTGAGAAGGTACCCAAGCCAGGTGATTAGTGTCCAGGCCCAGGAGCCGACTCAGGGTCTGCTTGGGCTCTCATAGACTCTACTGGGTGGCATAACTGGAAGCCTCCTCAAGCTGCAGCTGGGACTGGATGCATGTTTGCCAGTTGGACTCGAGCAGCTCCTGGAGGTGGGTGTGGAGAGGGTCGTTCCTTTCCTCCAGATGGTTCAAAAAGAGTTTATTTGTTTCAATAGGGAGTAGATGGCAGAATATTTTGCTTCTCCAGAGCTGTCTTCCTTGCCTTCTACACTCACCTCCACAGTCATGCTCACGTCCTGGTTGGGGCCAACGTTGCAGCCTTAGGCACAGCAAGTGCCTCATGAAGATGGAACCGTGATGGTGAAGGCCAGAGCCGCACAGGCAGAAATTGTTAACAATCTCTTCTCCATCTCTCATTGTTTTTAAGAATGGGGGAAATCATAATATCAACATTCTTTTTTTTAAATTTTTTTTATTAATTTAATGAAAGTTTACAGAGACCTAGGGTTTCCAGTCATTCATTGTTGCACTTTTCTCCCTGTTCACCCCTCCCCCCCAAATCACTCTTCTTGAAAAGAAAAAGGAAAACTCTTTCATTGTTATTCAATCCCTCCCCCCCAAGTTCACTTCACTATACAGCCTTCACTCTGGACTTCTGTCATGACAATAATACCCAATCATATATCCTTTTTAAACAGTTCTCTCCCTCATCTGTTAAAATGCAATATATATCATTCCTCCCCTCCTTTTCTGTCTTCCCTCAATGGTGATGTCAGTCCTGCTTTATAACGGTGGCCCTATGCAATATTTGTCCATCTGTGACTGAGATATTTCACTCAACATGTCCTCCAGGGTCATCCATTTTGCATAATATTTCATGAGTTCCTTGTTTTTCAATGCAGTGTAGGATTCCATTGTGTGAATATACTACAGCTTCTCTATCCATTCGTTTCTTGATGGGCACTTGGGTTGTTTCCAGCTCTTTGCAATTGCAAACAAAGCCACAATAAACATGGGTGTGCATATATCTCCTTGGGTGGCGGTGGTGGATTTTTTAGGGTAAATTCCCAGCAGTGGAACTGCTGAGTCAAATGGTATTTCGATTTCCAACTTTTTGAGAAAGCGCCATACAGCCTTCCATAGTGGTTGCACCATTTTACACTGCCACCAACAGTGAATAATATCAACATTCTTAACACATATTTTTTGCACTCTGAAATCCTGTGATCTTGACTCTAGAGTTCAGTCTTCAGCTCAGTGAACTAGCAAAGGGGAGGAGAGAGCAGTCTTGTTTTTTAGTACTACAGACTCAATTTTTTTTCTTTTTTTTTTTTTCTGGCAGTGTAGTCGGTAGGGGGTTGCACTGTTAACCCAAAGGTGGCACCTTTCGGACAGTTCTAATCCATCAGTGACTCCAAGAGAGAAAGATGAAAGTGGCCTCCCATGCTATTCAGAGCCTCTGAAAACTCACTGGAGACTCGGCTGTGAGGCTTTTCCATCTGGACACTCAAGGGCATGAGTGAGATTTTTTTTAAAAAAGTTTTTTTTGGGTGGAGTTCTGTGTAAACGTTAATTCATTTATTCTTCCACCCATTCCTATAAAAGAATAAAATATAATGTTTTCTGGAATAAATAAAATATAATACTTTGTGGAATAAATAATATATTCTACTATACAAGAATAAAATTAAATTTTAGGGGGTCTCAGGAGAACCAGTGTCTGAGTGTCCCTGTGACCTTTATCACCTTGCCTGCTGTGATAGTGCATAGATTTTATTGAATAGCGATTTTTCCATTTGCTATTTACCCTTGAGTCACAGAGAATAAGTAACTTCCCGTATTATGCCATAATTCTAGCTTTTTTGTTGATTATAAGAAGTTTAACGGTATATAAAACTACCAGGTAAGTGAATTTGTCTACTTCCTAGTGTTTTAATCTAAATCTTTTTTTAAAAAAATTAATAATACAGTTCTGTTTTTTTATAGCAAAATATCCTATCCCATAATTATTTAACTGAAATTAATCTTAGGCAGTGGGGGTAGGACATGTTGGCAGTTTTTCTTCCTTAATCATCAGTCATTAAAAATAATACTTAAATTAGCAGTTTGCATTTCATTTTTAGCAAGTTAATGTGGCAAATGTAACATTTAAATTCACATTTTAAAAGTATAAAATATGCCCCAACATTGGCATGCTAACACTTTTTTCTTGTTGTTGTACATTGCTGTCAAGTTCTTGTCCGTGCATATTTTATGATATTATTGTTTTATAGGTCCTTTATTTTATATTTGACAAAGTGAGTGAAAGTATTTTTAAAGAAGGCAACTTAAAGATTTCAGAAAGAATTTTTGCTCTTTATTAATTTTGGCACCTTTTATAATATAAGAGGTTATAGAAAATCTTGGTTCAAACTAGAAGTATATATTACTGTCTATTAATATAGATAATAATTATGGGTTTTTTCCTACTTCCTATCTTTGTCCCTTTATCCTAAGTGTTTGCTTGTGCCAGATTGTTTATTTACCTATAAAAGTTGAGGTCCCGTGGTTAATTTTAGATTTTATTTGATTTGAAATCATAGATACAGACACAAATTGTTTTTCTAAACATTTTATTAGTAGGTTTTTATTTCCTAAAATGAGAGAAATTTAGGGAAGAGAAGTTTGAAGAATAAAAGGTTAAAGAGTTTTATCATATGGAAAAAGCAGGCATATATAAATGTGTGAGACTACTGCCCTCTTGGGTAAATGTTAAGGGACATGTTTTTAAAAATAACGTGTACTGAGATTTATTATTCTTCTTTCAAAGGTGTTAAAATCATCACACAACAGGTTCAACCAAGTAAAATCTTACCCAAACCAGTGACGGCAACTCTACCCACCAGTAGTAATTCCCCTATAATGGTGGTTAGCAGTAACGGTGCAATTATGACAACAAAACTGGTAACCACTCCTACTGGTAAGTTTTCTTAAACATCACTCCATTTCTTCATCATACATTCATCAAGCACTTTTGCTACACCACTAATATGCTTGATATTGAGAACAGAAAAATGAATGTGCCAATTCTTCAAAAAGGTCTTTATTGTCTCTTCCCTCTCCAGTTGAAATTAGCTGTCTTTTTTCTTTGTTGGGATTTTTTGGGGTTGGTTTTTTTTTTTTTAAATTAACTGTCTTTTTATTCTTTCCGTGAGCTTCTGTTCCTTTCCTTTTTAATACTTACTACAGTTTCTAATTACATAGCTAATTGTTGGTTTGTTCAGTGTTCTCCTTGTTAGGTCGTAAGTGCTATGAGGACAAGAGACAATATGTTTTATTCACCACATACGTATAGAACTGGTGCTTAGTATTAATTTGTTCAGTAAATGAAACATGGTCTCAGCCTACAGGGCAAGGACTCAACCTCTAATGAGACTGAGAGTCTGTATTACCTTATTGTGCAATAGATGTAACAGCCTGTGGGAAGCACAGGATGCCATGTATTCAGATGAGAGAGCAACCAGCCTGTGCTTAAGAAAGTGATGTTCTACAGCATTTTGAATTGGACTACCCTTTAGGATTTTGAACAAGTTATTTCAGCTCTGTAAATCCTTTCCCTTGTTTCTTTAAATGGGATAATACCTATGATATCAAAATATATGAAATTAAATCATACATCTAATGTATGATTTAATTGAGCACAATGCTCAATAACTATTAGTGTTCTTTTTTTTAATTTTTTTATTAGTGTTCTTTTAATTGTAATTCTTTTTTGTGTGTGTTTGTGTGTTTCAGACTTTATTTAACAATAGGTAGTTAATTGTAATTCTTAACACACTTTTTGATGAAGACCGTTATTTAGATGACACAATTTGAATAGTGTAAAAATGATGTGTGTCTTAGTTTTATAAACTATCATTTATTCCCTGATATGTACAGTGCAATATGGTATTCAAATAACATTTCCTTACACATTATTATCTACATTTTCATTAGCTGGGGCAATGCATACTGCCCTTGAACTATCCTTCTTGTCTGGCTTCAAGGTACCTGGGCATGCAAAGGGAGTTGCTTCTCCCATCCACAACACTGACCTACATTTGGGCTGTGGCAGCCTCACACATGGCTGTCTGTATAGTCCTCTGCCCACCCCTCTCTGTCTCAGCCATAGTAAAACTAGGTGAAGATTGACTACCCTGTTGCTTTAAGGCCCAGAAACAACCTGTTCCAGAGCAATCACACATTTTCATTTACTTGTTTCCTGATTACAAGGGTATGATAATCCATTACTTCTTAACCTGGTTTATACCTTCATTATACAAATATGATTAAAAAAATAAAATTTTCTTATTATTGAATGAAACTAAATGAAACTGAAATTACTCCTGGAAATGTCACTTTTGAGACATATGTGTTATATGTGTGAGTATACTGTACTAGAAATTTTCATGTCATTTTACCATTTCCCTCCATTAGATATGTACATATGATACACTTACAGGGTGTGCTACTTGCAAAAACAATACAGGATTTTACTCTTATCTTCTCTTCCCCCTTTATTTTGATTAGTGATGATATTTTTTAAAATATATAACTTGTTGAAAGCACTGTTTATTCCTTCAGTTTATTAAAAAATGCTATTATAGTAGCCTTTGATTCTAATTATCAGTATCATGACAAAAATAATATCAGGTGCTATCATTCTTATTTTTTCTCATTCTTCCTCAAACTAATAATATTTAGTTTTATAACTTAATGACTTTGTAAAATACTATATGAGGCTCCTCTGGTTAATTTTTAATTCTTATTTAGGAAAAGAAACAAATCTGAGAAATAATAGTGTAAAAATCTGTTCAGAAATGTGAAGGAAACTATTCTAACAGGTCAATTAAAGCTGAGGAAATCTGTAACTAGAGAACTGCTTACACTGAAAAGAAATATTCTTGACAACTCAATTTTAATCTCTAGTAAAGTGATGGAATAGCCTTTTAAAAGATGGAAATATATTTTGAAAGTAGCAGAGTGTAAAGCAGTAAAAGTTTATAAAATTTTACTGAAATAATATTGCCTTATTTGCTGAATCTTGAAATTGGGTTTGGCACCAATATAGCATTATATAGCAGAAGCAGAGTCCTGAAATCTGTATCAGACAAAAAGCGGAAATGCTCTGGCAGGAAAGATGATTAAGTTTCTTTTGGCTTAAAACTAGTGGAAGAAGTGAACAGAGTTAGCTATACTTTTTCTTGGGTTAGTAATTTGATGCAACACATCACAAATTTTTATGTGTACACTTAATTCAAATCATCTTGGCAGTGGTTCTTGCTATGTACATTGAAAACTGACAGTGTAAGTGTAAGTAATGGCTTGACACCATGAACTTCCATATTCAAGTTAAAGTGGTGTAGATTTCATTGAATTATAGTTAATCTGAGCAAATCGTCATCCTTTTCTTAAAAAAATGACGTTTTTCTTTTGGATTTTCTCTTTTTATAGGCACACAGGCAACCTATACTCGACCCACAGTGAGCCCATCCATAGGTCGAATGGCGGCAACTCCTGGAGCTGCAACTTATGTGAAAACTACCAGTGGTAGCATCATTACTGTAGTACCCAAATCATTAGCTACCCTGGGGGGCAAGATAATTAGCAGTAATATAGTTTCTGGTAGGTATATCTGAAATATGTAAAAATTATAGTTGACCTTCAGTGAAAGGGAAAAACATATTTCACTATTGAAGAATTCCATTTGATTTTAGTTTCCTGGTTAGGAATCTAAAGCTTATCATCATTCTTTATGTTTGCAATCAAGTATAGGGTTTTAAATGTAAAGTTTTTAGTTCTTGTATTGAATAGTCACATAATTTTTGTTAATTTCAGATTGAAAGAACATTGGATTCTTTCTAATCTGAATGAAGATATGTTTCGTTTGTATACTTCCCCCCAAATAGTCTCCATATGCCATCACTTTTATGCTTCATATCATTTGAGGTAGTGACTGTCTTTCCCAGTTACAGATGAAGATTGATTTGCATTTGGAGCTATAACCTTAACTTGTCCAAGGCCACATAAGCCAAATATTGAAAGAATTAGTGTTTGTTTAGCTAAATATGTTTGAGGAAACATGTACCATAATTCACTTTTCTAATGTCACTTTAACTTATTAAAGATAAATATCTTTATTTGCTTTCACCATTTATATTAACACTTCACCTAAAAAAATATTTTTACTCATGACAATAAAGGCTAACTATCTACCTATTTATTGGTATTTTAGGACTTTACCTGGTTTTTATTGGCTCATTAATTTCTATAGTATTTTGGCTGTGAGTGTGAAGTGGAATGTTAACATAGCTTCTATTTTCATTGATTGTTGTTTTTTTTAATAAAATGGTGTAAATAATCTCTGATCAAATAAGGCCTATGAATTTGGAATGTGTCTATCAGTTTTGTAGACTAGCCATACTTTGCATACCCCAGGTGAGTAAAGTTAAGGAATTGAAATTTCTGGCAGTAATTTGATGTTGCTGATTACTTAGGGAGTGAAAGGGGAGGGGGAAAAAAGCAAAGCAGAGTTTGGTATTGGCATAAAGGACTGTATTTAAAGCTGTTAATTTTGGCTCTACTTTTAAGTGTAAGTGAGAAAATCTAATGTTTGCCAGGCAGAGGAGGGTGAAACCAGTAGGGAAAGAATCACCATATTCCAGATTTTAAGAGGATATTTTAAAGAACACAGTTAAAACTCAAATTATATTTTTATTACTTGACAATGTCTTTAAATAGTAGAGTGCACTTAATAAAAAAATTTTTTTTAAAATGATCATACTTTTCATTGGTTGGTAGCATTTTATGACCTTCAGGGATTTTCTTATATGAATTCATACTTAACATATGGCTTAAATGAATGTCTTGATGTCATGAGGCCTCTGTTCCCATATTTTATTACCTATTGTACCAGATTAGAGCAATATAAAACACATTTTCCTAAAAGCAAAGAGGTAATCTACATGTATATGTGTTAACTAGTTTTATACTTAAATATCAAGAAATTAATGTTTTGTTGCTATTTCAAGTCTCTTGGGTATGCATGAAAAGAATTCTTAATGCTTTTTCAACACTTTCAGGATACACTTGGCACATAGTTCAAACAACTTGATTCGTTTCATGGAGCTCATTATGGCTTTATCACTGGGTCTCTGTTTGACACTTTATTCCAAAGAACTCTCATTTCTAATTATTCTAAATGACCCCTTATGTTTTATATTAATAGTCTTTATAAAGATAGTCCTCTTAGTTTTGTTTGAGTCCCTCTTTGTTTATTTATAGTAAACTGCTAACGACGACTGGATGAACTGAGTTTTCTGTTTCTTCGTTTAACAGATTGTAGAGTCTCTCCTAGCTCCAAAGAAGTGCTTTTCTTAAAATACACTCAACCATCAAGCTTCAAAAGTAGAATTTATTGTAGTAAAACTTCTTCCCTCATTATGGAAAATACAGAACGATAAAATAAAAATCTGCTATTTTTAGTACCCAGGGAAATGTGTTTAAAATTAGAAGTATTTTTCATCATTTAAAATATATTTGTTTACTTAAATATACTTAAGAAATTAAATGGGGATTTAACATAACAAATGTTTCTCCATTTTTGTTTATATAATATTAATACCTATAATTTCTCCATGACTTTCATTGTATTTTAAGCTAACTTCCATTAGTACCCGTACAATGTGTTGTGCCCTGATTCATTAATTTTGTTATTTTTTAATGTTGTGGTATAAATGATCTTGTAATTGAGATCATTATATATACATTTAATGGTTTTACTTCTAATGTATAAATCCCTTGAAGGCAAGATAATGCTTCTCAAGTACAGTATAGAAAGATCAAGTTTCTATTTTAAACAGAATAAGGAATTAAGGGGTGACTTCATCTTTGCAGTTTTTTAAATTCATATTTTATAACCTGCTTTTTTTGTGTAGTGAGACATACAGCTCTATGCACATGCATGTATGGGCACTTGTGTATGTACGAGCTTGTGCTTTATTGGGAGTTGAAAATCATGATCATTTAGATCTTTCAGAGATTAACTCGTTGTCCAGCTCTATAAAGGGCTTTGGCAGGGCTTGATTGACTTTTTAAAAAATCTTTCATAATGTCCAGTCACATAGCTGGTGTTTGTATACCTTCTTATTCTTTCATCCACTTGTTCTATAAGCAGAGAAACTTAAAACATTATTTTCTGTTCCTTTTCCTCTACAAGTGAACAAGATTGCCAGGATGGTTTAAGAATTTATGAATAATAAAACCTAACCATTTGTATTCTTTAAACCTACCTACTGGAACTAGAATATTATTATAGTGATAGCTGTCTTTTCAAACAGGAATCCCTAGAAGATCTAAGTGTCATAGCCCATTATGATCCAAATGTGACCATATATTTGCACTCTTTCTGTCCTAACCTCTTGTACATGAAGATTATATAGATAATTAGATGATAAAGACTATAGAGAGTGTTGCTATGACACATAAATATGTTACTGAAACACATTCTGTGTCCTAAAAGAATGCTAAGCAGATGAATTAGTACACTTTATTGTACTAAAATTACATGTTGAATGCTATGAAAGTATAGAGGACCTTTTTCTATGAATAATTTTTTTTTCTTTGCTAGAATATCGTTATCTCCTGAGACTTAGAAACATGCTTATTGGAATCAGACTTAAAATTGATAGTTCTAGTAATTAAATATATTTTCTTTTAATATAACACTAGATTTTAGTATTCTTGTACTATACCGTTTTCTACTCTTTTCTAACTTTATTCTCCCATTTTGTTAAGCTGGTGAACATGCTTTTCAGCTGTCAAGTAATTAACAGATGTCTATAATAGAAAGGACTATTTCAGTATATATAAATATAATTAACTTGTTAATATTCATCAAAAAAGTGATCTTTCTACTTTTATGTAATGTTAAGATATGATTTACATTTCCATGAGATCATTTTTTTAGTGCTTACTTTCTAAAAATACCTTTTTTATGAGGCTTTTATGTCCAAAGTGGTATATACAGCCAGTTACATATGAAGGATTGGAGTTAATTTAAAAGTTACATTGGTAGAAGTGAATAATGGGAAGCTTGGTTTTGTGGCTGTTAAGGGCTTCCTTATTCAGAGATTACGAATAAAGATAAAAAGAGTTTTGAGGCTAGTTCATAGAAAAAAGTTCTTTTTAATGCAGTTTCTGACTGTATTATCTTTGATTGACAAGCCACTGGATGATGGCAAATATACTTTCTTTGATAGTAGATAGTATAAAAATTAACATATAACTAGAGTGTTCTGGTGGCCTAGTGTCAAGAAGCTGCCCTGCAGTCCCAAAGGCACATGTTTCCAATCTACTATCCACTCTGCAGGAAAAGGATGGACAGTCTTGGCCCATGCGATTAACTGCCTGTGAAAACCCACACCACAAGTTCAGCTATCAGTCATTTCACAACAATATGAGTATTCTCTGAGCAATCTTACTGTAAAGCTCTTAAAAACAATGATAAAGTTTTCTTGTGAAAAAGCATATAATCTGTTTAATTTCATTTTAAGGAATATAATCAGTGATGCTTTTCTTGAGTGTGTACTCTTAGACTCTGCTATTTGGTAGATAATATAGGAATTGAACACCCACCCATTGCCATCAAGTCAAGTCTGACCCATAATGACCCTCCAATGAGTTTCCTATGCTTTAAATCTTTATTGGAGGAGATTGTTTATCTTCCACAGAGTGGCTAGTGGATTTCAGCCACTAACCTTTTGGTTAGCAGTTTGACAGCCTTTTACTCCAGCACCAGGAAAAGGATGTAACAGGTGTAGGTTGCTATTTTCATTTGCTTCCTCTGCATCTGAAAATTGAACAGCTAATAAAGATGACAGAAGAAGAATTGATGCTTTCGAATTTTGGTGTTGGAGAAAAGTCATGGATATTCTGTGATCTGTCAAAAGAACAAGCAAATCTGTCTTAGAAGAAGTGCAACCAGGGTGCTCCTTAGAGGCAAGAATGGTGAAACTTCTCACATATTTTGGACATATTTTCAAAAGACACTGGTCCTTGAAAAAGACCTCATACTAGGTAAACTGGAAGGTTAGAGAAAGAGAGAAGGTCCTTCAGCAATATGAATTGACACAGTGAGTATAACAAAGGGCTTGAACATATCAGAGATGGTGAGGCTGGTGCAGTACAGGACAAGATTCAGATCTGTTGTTTGTGGGGTCTCTGTGAGTTAGAGTTGACTTGACAGCACATACCAATGACAACATGCCTACTGTTGTAGACAGAAGAAATGACTAGGACAATGTGGTAGTGAGACTAGCATTCTCAAAGACCACTGTGGGAACCAGCCCATTGAAGGAGAGGTGAATATTGGCTAATCAATGAAAATTAAAGTCTGCCAGTACTTAAGAAACTAGGCAGAGGTGTTTAGTCTTTATATGGTAGGTTATGAGGATTTGTCGTGATAAAGTTGCTTGTTAGATTAGATATATGTTGTGGGGTCTTCACCTCATTGTCATTGAGTCCGAACCCTCTGTTGGATTCCAAAGGCTATAAATTGTACCACGAGATCGCCCAATGTCTTCCACAAAACCACTGGTGGATTCAAACCACCAGAGAGATGCAGCCTTTGGGTTAGTAGTACAACTCTCTGTGGTATAGGACAGGAGCAAATAAAATCAAATTGGTAAATTGAGAGTCAGATCATAGAGGATTTGAAACCTAAGAGAGAAAGTTGCCATTAGATAGTATAGTAATTAGAGAAGGTTTTTTACTAATTTGATGAGTTTGGATTTTTTTACATGATAAAATTATTTCCTTAAGGATATTTTACATGACAAAACCAGCAGAGCTATTTACATGGTAGTAAAACTTGAAATAGGGAGATGGTCTGGAAGCAAAAGAGCATTAAGGCTTAGCTATTGAACTAGCATTGTTAAATTTTGAGAGAAAATCCATGTTCATTGACAGGCTGGGTTCTTTTACTGAGTAAGTGACAAACACTGAGGAATCCCTGACATAACAACCCAAAGTTTAGAGCTCATTTGGCTTACATTTGCTGAGGATTACAGGAGTGAAGCAAAGTTATTTGTACCAGGACCTCTGACTTAGACAATAAAAGTAAAATGGGAAATGTTTGATAGGTAGAATAGGAGAAAATTGTGAGGATATAGGGAAGAGGACATTATGTTTGGGTTAATAAAGAATGATCTTAATGACTGAAAATCAGACTGGAGTATAAATTAAGTTTTCATATTTAGATCATTGTGGGTTACAAAAGCACACATTGATTCTATGGCATGATCACATTAAAGTTAAAGTGCTTAGTCTTTTTTAATAAAAAAATACACAGCTGTTTCTTTTTATATAAATATTTGTGTTTTGATATTTAGCTACTTACTGTTTTTTTCATAAAAATTTTTCCAAGATACAATATTAGGTTTAAAAAAAGTAATATATGATAGAGATTCTGGTTATTTTTGCTCAATCCAGAAAAGAATGTTGATGGGGAAATTGATGTTTTTAGATTCTGAGTTTGAAATAGAAGTCCTCAGGTTTCAAAAAGATGACTGCTTTAAGAGTCAGTATCTAATATAGCTTCACTCTGGAAGAACGTGTAACTTTCTATTCCATACCTTCACTTCATCCTCATGGCAGCCTCCACATCGTCATCTCAGAATGCCATTGACTACATGTGCTAGTTGTGTCCAACATCAGCAGAAATAACCAAACATCACCAGTCCTTAACTCAGGCCTCCTTTTCTCCCCCTTCCCTAAGGAACAACTACCAAAATCACTACCATTCCAATGACTTCCAAGCCCAACGTGATTGTTGTGCAAAAGACGACAGGAAAAGGAACGACCATTCAAGGCCTCCCGGGCAAAAATGTTGTCACAACATTGCTAAATGCTGGAGTAAGTAAGAGCTTAAACTGCAGACTCAAGGATCCACTGAGGATTGTAAAGCCTAACTATACAAATACTTGCTTAAAGAGTTCAGAACCCCACAATGGCCAGAAGGGCTTGATTTTACCACAGGTGTGATGTAATAACTACCAATACACAACCTCCTGATGCCATTTCCACAGTAACTTCTCAAACATGCTGCTTATACCTGGGATGCTTGTAACCATGATTTCTATGCTTAGCTTGGTTCCAAGTGGAGAAGTTCACTGACATAACTGCATGGAGAGCCCTGTTAAAGGACAGTTCTGTTCTTGCTGTGGCCAGCATCTTTGAACCCATAAAAATGAACACACAAAAATCAAGTAAATGATTGATTCAGTTATAGTTCTGAAGACATTGGAGCCATGGTAGTTAAGATAATTGGAATAAGATAAACATGCTTTGTTTCTCAATATTGGAGTAATTTGACTTTAGATAATTTATTCTAGCTCTTTAAATTCCTCATTAGAATTTTGGAGGTGATACAGCTACCAATAAAGGTTGCTCAGTAACAACTGTTTGAAGAATGCTTAGAGAGGCTTTCTTCAATGAATAGTTATTATTTGTTGTATTTAACTGTTAAAGCTTGGGAATGTCCCTACTTTGCCTGATTTGTTAGAACATAGAGTGTTTTATTTAAGTAGATGTCATTAAAACTTCTTAGGCCATCACATTTTCTACAATGTTGGTAGGGATTTAGATTAAATTTTTCAATATGTAGTAGGGAAATTTGGATTTTTTTTATCCTGAGTTCACTCGGTAAGCAAAAGTGAAGGCAGGGTTAGAATTCAGATATAAAGAACCATTTATAGGGTGGTTTATAATTCTATAGAATTTGATATGTGAGAGCCAACCAAAATAGAACCTATTGCTATTGAATCAATTCCCTTCTGATGGCCCTCCCATCAGATTTCTGAGGCTGTAATTCTTGACAGGAAGAGACCTTTTGGTTAGCAGCCCAACAAGTAACATACTGTGGCACCAGAAAGGAGATGCTCTTTAGGGTGACAGTGACTGAGTCTTGTGTACTCAAGTGATTATATCTATCTAACGTTTATGCACTTGTGCTAACTTACTGTTCCCCTTTGTTTGTCTCCCCTCTCTGCCCCACACATTGGAACAGCTTTTTAAAACTAGCTTACTCATAGCCTTTGAATGCCACATCATACTTGGATAGGACCCATTTAATAGATAGGTGTTTTCACTGGCAAACTGTTGGTTATTGTTGAATGAACTAGAGCTCTTTCTAAAATATTAGAGCAATCACAAGACTGGCATCTTCTTATTTCCTACAGATAAATACCATAGATAGTCAGATTTAAGATGTTTATAAATGCCTTTAGCTTCACTGTTATTCCTCTTTACCATCTTACCTAAGTTTAAATGGTTACCTGCCTAGATGATGATGGTGATGCTAAAACGGAAAAAAAGCAAACCAATCTAATAAGATAAATATTTCTGATCCTTTAATTTCCTTTTTAATTTTGTAGATTTAAATATATAATTTTAATTTTAATAAGTGAAATTTATTTTTACTATTAAAATTTATTTTAGAATTCAAATTTATTTTTATTAAGTTTAAATAAAAAGTCTGAGTTTGTGAATGACCACCCAGTGATACTTAAAACGGGTCTAGTTAATGGACTACAGTGATATTAGTAACATACTAATAGTGAAATATGAGAAAGCATCTTAAGATTTTTTTCATACTTTTCCACATGACCTTGGAAAGAATTTTTTTATCTTTGCCGAGTTCTTCTCTTCCCCAGACATTTCCATGGAGACATTCCATTGTAATAGCCTTATGATTTCATATTTGGGGAATTCAGGAATTAATATTGTATGCATTTAGCTATTACACAATAATATTTTTTACTGAATAACTTCATTTACAGAAAATTAGAAAATAAGGATTAAAGTGTGTGTAGAGGTAGGGAGGAGACCTGTAATTCCAATTCTTAGAGGTAATTATTAATGTTTTAGTGTATAGTCTTAACAGAATTTTCTCACTTTAATATATGTATTGTATGAATTAGATCATATAATAATTATTCTCAAATTAAGTAACCTTTTAAAATTCACTTATTAGGAAATTTTTTTTTAATAGAAAATTGCTCCAGATGAATTTTGAGGCCATTTTAACCATGTTTAGGATTTTTGATCACCTGGAAGCATTGTACTTTGTCATGTAATCATGTAGTCTCTTTTTCTTTCATCCTGGTGAAACCAGTCTGTGATTTTTAAGTGAAATGTGTCTTCTCTGAGTTTACATAAACTTCTTACCTAATGATTAACTTCCATCTAGGGAGAAAAGACTATTCAAACAGTGCCAACAGGAGCAAAACCAGCCATCATCACTGCTACAAGACCCATCACCAAAATGATTGTAACTCAGCCAAAAGGCATAGGTTCCACAGTTCAACCAGCAGCTAAAATCATCCCAACAAAAATTGTGTATGGTCAGCAAGGGAAGACACAAGTAAGCTATAAGATCTGGTGATTTTTCTTGACTTTCATGTTTTATAATTTTTTTTTAATTTCCAGGAAGAAATAATAATAATAATAAGAATCTTTCTTAATATATCAAGTTATTAAGATTTAGAATTAAGTGTGCATTTATTTTTTAATTTTTTAAAATTAATTTTAATGAAAGTTTACAGACACTTAGGGTTTCCAGTCATTCATTCTTGCATTTTTCTCCCTGCCTACCCTCTTCCCCCAATTCACGCTTCTCCTTGAAAAGTGAAAGAAAAACTCTTTTATTGTTATGTAATCCCTCCCCATAAGTCCACTCCACTGTTGTAACCTTCATTCTGGACTTCTGTAATGACAATAATACCCATTCATATATCCCTTTTAAACAGTTCTTTCCCTCATCTGTTTCAATGCAGTATACATTATTTCTCACCTCCTTTTTTGTCTTCCCTCAACCCTGATGTCAGTCCCTTTTTACAACAGTGGCCCTATGCTGTATTTGTCCTTCTGTGACTGAGATATTTCACTCAGGATAATGTCCTCTAGGGTCATCCATTTTGCATAATATTTCATGAGGGTTTTTTTCAACATTCAACACTGCATAGTATTCCATTGTGTGAATATACCAGAGCTTCTCTATCCATTCGTTTGTTGATGGACACTTGGTTTGTTTCCATCTCTTTGCTATTGTGAACAAAGCCACAATAAACATGGGTGTGCAAGGTTTGCATTTATTTAATTTCAAAACCTATGCTTATCTCGTTAGCACTTTTCTGAGTATTTAAATACTTTGATCATACCGTCAGCAACAGGGAGGTATTCCCCCCGTTTAGAGTAGATTTTGCTGAAAGTGTGTGTTATTTGAGAATAGATGGTTAAGGGAGGGTGGTAATTATTCAGAATCTTTGAAAGAAAAGCGTTTACTTTTTATAAGCCAACATAGCCTTTAAAAGCATGTTAGCTATAAAATCTTCACTTGAATCCTTAATTATGGAGACACTGTAGATCTGTTAGTTTTTAACCAACAGAAAAAGTAAAGGAACTTCTGAAAACTTTACTTGGGAGTTTGAGGGCAGGATTTAATCTTTTTTTGCTTCTTATTAGTTGTTGCTAGGTGCTTTCAAGCTTGCCTACTGTCTGTTTTGCAAGGATTTAACCACGTTCCTGAGAATAGCAAATTAAACCATGTCAATGAAATTTAGAAATTCTAAGAATCATATCCTAGAATTTTTATAAAAAAATCTTAAGTTTATGCATCTAAAAATGTACATAATGTGATCAGAAATAAGATGCCTGTCTATGTTGCTTATTGGTAATTTTTTAAAATGTCATTTTCTCTATTGTATATTTAAGTCACAGTATAGCACATATTTTCATTCTTAAATTCATGGGATTGAGAGATTTAGCAGAGTCTGAAAAAATTTAGAATGTTATATATAACCAAAATAAAAGTGGATTGTTGGTGAGTTAACATTTTTCTTCTATATATGTGTTTGAAATCAACTACAGCAGTGCTAATTTTGAAATGAAATTGTCTAATTTGAATGTTTTCTTTTATTTCACTTCTTTCATTGCTTATTATTTCAATCTTTGCTAAGTTGTTGATCCACTACACATTCCATACTGTTACCTAATTGTCCATAATTGCTTTCTATATCAGTATTCCTTAGAGTTTGCTTCAAAGATGATTTCAGTCCCAACCAAGGTTACTTTAGACAGGGGTGTCAATCAAGAATTTAATTTGAAAAAAAAATCATTTGATTGCTAATAAAAACAAACGTCATGAAAATGCCTTAAGCAAATTAGTTTTATTTTTATTATGCTAAAGCCTGATGAGTAATGTTGTTGTTATGTGCCGTCCAGTCGTTTGCGACTCATAGCGACCCTATGTACAACAGCCCTAAACCGTGCTCTATCCTGTGCCAATCGCATTGCCTCTGACAAACCCATCCCAAGTCCCCCAGTCACTGAATCAATCCACCTCATAGAGGGTCTTCCCCTCCTGCGCTGTCCCTCTACTCTACCCAGCATGATGTTCCTCTCTAAAGACCTATCTCTCCTTATAACATGTCCAAAGTATGTCAGACGAAGCCCCAGAATCCTTGCCTCCAAGGAGCAGCCTGGTTTAATCCTCTCTAGGATGAATCTGTTTGTTTTCTTGGCAGTCCATGGTACATTCAATACTCTTCTCCAGCACCACAGCTCAAAGGCGTCAATTCTCCTTCTATCCTCCCTAGTCATTGTCCAACTCTCTGATGCATAACAAGTGATTGCAAAAACCATAGCCTGTATCAGGCAGACCTTAGTCTCCAGAGAGACACCGTTGCTCTTGAGTACTTGAGAGAGGTCACTAACCACAGACTTTCCCATGCCTTAAACAAATTAGAATTTTACTTTTATTATGCTAATGAAAGCAGTTAACTCGTTGTTGCTGTGAAGCCGAACACTGTGACACTGATGCTTCAAATGCAAGAGTGTTTACCCATGGTGGACAGTGTTTGGTGAAGCTCCCCGATTAAAATAAGCTTGGAAGTAGGAGTGGCATCCACTTCCACAATAGCTTGCCTCTGGAAACATTGTGAACCTGGAGAAAGGATGAAAGTTATACAGGAAGTATCCAAGATTTTCTCCTGTGACTCGACAGCACTTAACAACAACAGCAATGAAAGGAAGTTCAGAAAGAGTCATTCCTAAGCTGACATTTTGGCTCAGAAATTCCTTAAGAAGTCTAGACCCCTTGTAGCTTTCTGTTTTGCCATTGATAACCTGTAGCTGTAATTTTATTACACCTTTTACAAATTGTAAAATGACAAAATCAGTTATAAAGAAACCAAACCTACTGCCATTACGCGAGCTCCAACTCATAGTGACACCCTCCACTGAGTTTCCAAGACGGAAAATCTTTTTAAGAGACTATCTTTTCCCCTGAAGAGGAGTTGCTGCACTTGAATTGCCAAGTTTTCAGTTAGACACTGATTACATACTATATCATCAGGGCTCTCTAAAAGCAAGGGGTTTTTTTTTTTTTTTTTTTTTACAATATATTTTATTACAACAGAGAAGGGGCATTTTTAAAAAAAATTTTTTAAACTTTTTTTTATATTTTATTATTTTTTGTGTGTATCATCATGTCGGATCATATCGGATCTGACTGGTACCAGAGGAGATTGCCCCTACTTCTCTAGCAGAGCATCTGGTGGATTTGAGCTACGTACCTCTGAGATTGCAGTGCAGCTTCTTGCCACTAGGCCACCAGAGCTCCCTCAAGTCAGGGGCATTTTGTGTAAACAACAAAACAAATATAGGGGATTGGCTCTTGTCAGAATCATTGTAGCTGCCATCTAACATGCACCACTTAAAAAGTTATATATGGCTTAACTGTAATTTTTACATTGATTGAATTAGTCCTCTTGAATAGTACTGTGCCTAAGACTTGGTAAAAGAACAGAATGTCGATTTCCACATCTGGAAAATACTAGTTCGTAGTTCATGAATTCCAAGTTTAGCATTTTAGATAATACTCTAAAATGTCACTTGAATCTATTTCTTTGTTTCTTCTAGGTTCTTATTAAACCCAAACCAGTGACATTTCAAGCTACAGTTGTTAGTGAACAAACAAGGCAGCTTGTAACAGAAACATTACAACAAGCATCCAGGGTAGCAGAGGCTGGTAATTCATCTACACAAGAGGGAAAAGAAGAACCACAGAGTTATATAGATAGTAGTTCTTCTTCTACAGAGTCCTCCCAAAGTTCTCAAGGTAAGATCCATTTTACTTCTGATTTACAGAATTACTACTGACTTAGTGCCCTGGTGCTAAAATAAAAGTTTCTTGTAGGGACTTCAGAACAAACTATTATGTTTTAATTTGTTGATTCCCCCCATTCTTTTGTTCATTCTTTTGATTTATTTGGTATTAAATCAGTGAGTGAAATGTTCTTTTTGGTAATATTGCATGGCTTAATGTTCACAGATTAATTGGTAAGTTTTAGATGATTTTGTTAAGTAGGGACTGTTTAGATAGAGCCATGATTACAAATAAGATGATAATACTCATAATTCTGCATAAATGTTTGGTTTAAGTAAGTTAGGGGAAGATAGATGTATAAAAAAAAGTGAGTACAGCCTTAGTAGTTGTTAGCCTTTTTTTTTTTTTTTTTAGTTGTTAGCCTTTTGAAGTGGTTGTTACTGACCTGAGCAACAAGGTGGCCTGAAAGTGGGCTGACCATACATTTCAGTATGTATGGAACAGTGCATATCTGTTGTGCTAACATCATTTTTGATGGCCCCCCCTTTTAACTCATTGGGATCGTTGACAGGAGAGAGCTGTAAAACAAGACTCTCCAACTAAAAAGCTTTTTGTCCTCAGTACTATTTTAATCATGTCATTCTTTTGGGAAAAACTTTTCTTGACATAAAACTGATGTTCGTAGGCACTGATATCAACAAATCTTGTATTTGTGTTACTTATCTTAACTCCCTTATCAGGTGATTTTATCTTTTGCTTATGTGTTCTGATACATCTAAGCAAAACTTGTTTCTCTTCCCTTGCTCATTTCTTTTGTCACTCTCTTTTCCTTCTCCTATTTCCTCTTCCACCTCCTCTTCTGTGGAGTGCTTTGTTACCCTTTCCTATAGTTCTTCACATTATGCAAACAATAATATTTAACTTCTAAATCTGGAATTTTAAAAAATTGGTCTTGTTGTTTAGTGTCAGTGAGTTGGAACAGACTCACAGCTGACCCTCCATGGGTTTTCAGAGGCAGTAAATCGCATGGGAAGAAACTGCCCATCCTTCTTCCACAGAACAGCTGGTAGATTTGAAGCACATGCCTCTGAATTTGTAGCACAGCTTCTTACCAAATTGCTGATAATTCTGTTTCATTTGACAATTCCTTAGTAGTTTGTCTTGTATATATTGTACTAGACCCTGTAATGGTTGACTATTTAAAATATGGGCTTGCCCTGTAGGAGCTTACTATCTAGAATCAAGATAAAAGTGTATATGCAGACTTTAGTATTAGGTAGAATTTTATTAGTAAAAAGCAAAAATTCCTAGAGGCTGAAGGTTTAAAATTTAGTGGGGAGATGATGAGAAAGAAATGTATGAAGCATGAAGGCTTTGAAGTGGTCTTAGGAAACTCATGAGTTAAAAATGAATTAAAATGTTAATTTTTTACAAACCATGTAGCACTCATTTCAGAAGATAGATCATTTTCTTCAGCAGATCATCAGTGATTGTAGTATTTTTATTAGTTTACCAAATTCATTTCATTCTATATTGATTATTAATACATTTATATGCTAGTTACAAAGAATGTTAGTTTATTCTGTTTCCATTTCTTTTAAATTCACAGATTTCCATTCCTTTTTTTTTTTTTAATTTTTATTATTTTTTTGTGTGTATACCATCAAATCGGATCTGACTGGTACAGGAGGAGATTGTCCCTCCTTCTCCAGCAGAGCATCTGGTGAATTTGAACCAAACAGATTCCATTCTTAATTAGCAGATCAGCAGTTTTATCTTTTGCTTTTGAGTCTGTCTGTCGCTCCTTGAATAATTGTCCCCCCACAGAAGTCAGATAAAATGTTTAGCTTGTGAGTTGATACTAATGAGGTGGAAAACAGTATAAATGTCTTTGTCTGTCTGTCTCCATACATAATCTCAGATTATCCTTTGAAATGACTTAATCTTTTCATAAGCAAGCCAGTCACAACTTCCCAAATTTGCCATTATCATGAGCAAGTCTTTAGTTCATTTTAAGAACTAGACAAAAGTTTGACTACTTTTTGATGTGCTTATATATGTTTTTCTGATCGTCTGTCATTTAAATAAGATTAAATCTATTTTAACTTATGTTCTTTCTTTCATTGTGTGCTGTTTATTTTTTAAATATTTTGTAGTACTAAGAATTTTCATAGTTCAGAATAAGCATAGCTAATACAGTTGACTATAAAATCAGTTTTTATAATCTGAGTTTTTCCCTCCTCTCATATCTTTATGAAATTCCTTTGTACATTCTCACAGAAGTATGCATAGACTATATATGCTATGACTTAAAGAGGAAAGGAGGTATATTATTTCATGGAACAAATTGTGTATAAATTGTTGAATAGGAAAGCTAAAAAATACAGTAACATATTTAAATAAAGAGAAAAAGATTAAAATTTTTGATAGTCTAAAATCATGCTAGATACAAGTGCTGTATTTATGGGGAATATGGATGCTACATAACCATTTTTCCTTTACATTGCTTTGTAGTTTGTAAGTATTCCTCTCCTCTCATTTTTCTTAAATAACTTTTTTATCACAGTTTCATACTTTCTAAGTGATTGTGGTGTTGTTATGTGCCATCAAGTTTGCTGTGACCCAGAGCAAGCCTAGGAATGTGTTATTATGTGCTGTCGAGTCATAGATGACTCATAGTGACCCACGAACAAAAGACTGGAATGTTTGTATAACTTTCATTGTTTCTCCGTGTTGCCCTATCCTGAGCCAACTACACAAGCTCTGGCACAGCTGACCCAATTGCCACAGTCACGGTGTCAGTCCCTATTGTGGAGGCTCTTCCTTTCTTGCACTAGCCTTCTGCCCTTCCCAGTATGATGTCATTCTCTGTGGACTGGCCCCTCTTGACAGTATGCCCAAAAAGCATGTGAGTCCAAGTCTCACCATCCTTGCTTTTACGTGGTAGGATTAGTAAAATAATTCCTCTATGTATTCTTGATTTGTATCGGGATGGGAGTGTCAGAGACAGTGCGATTGGCACAGGACAGAGCAGAGTTTAGGGCTTTTGTACATAGAATCGCTATGAGTCGCAAGTGACTTGACGGCACATAACAACAACAACATTCTTGATTTAGAAATATATCACTTTATACATTGTGCCTGTTGCTTTATCATTCATTCTCTTTCCTGCTTTTTTCTATGTATGTATAATCTTAAATTTCTTAACTATTTGAGAATAAGTTGCAAGGATAAAGTTTCTTTACTTCTAGATACTTAAATATATAGGTCTGTATTTCTTAAGGATTATTCTCTTCATGAAAGGTCCTTGGCTGGCAAAAGCAATATGCAGTCAGTTATTAATCTAAAGTTTGGTAGTTCATTCCCACCTGGCAGTACCATGGAAGAAAGGCCTGGTGATTCGCTTCCCTAAACATTGCAGCCAAGATAACTGTGCTACTTTGTAGCACACACGGTTGCTATGAGTCAGACTCAACTTGATGACAATGAGTTTGGGTTTTTGTCTTTATTTTCTTATTAACCAAACTATTAAGTATTTAAATCATTAAGCAATTATCAAAGTTAAGAAATCTAATGTTCTTATAATACAGTTGCTACCTGATCCACAATCCATATTTATCTAATAATATTCTTTATAGCTTTTTTCCTCTTCCTGTTTATAATCCTGTTCAGGATCATACTTTGCATTTAGTGTCACATAGCTCCTATTTTCTTTAATGTTGACTAGACTCTCAACTATCCTTTGTGTTTCTTAACTGTGACATTTTTAAATAATACAAGCTGATTATTATGCAGACTGCCCCTACAAATTGGTTTTGTCTACTTTTGTTCCCTCACAATTAGATTTAGCAAGAATTCCACAGATGTGTTGTGTTCTTCTCAGTCCTATTATATGAGGAGACATGTATCAGTTTGTTTAAATATTGATAGTAACTTTAATCATTTGATTACATTTTCTTCACTGTAAGACCAAACAGAACAAAACAAAATCCACTGTTACCCAGTTGATCCCATCCCATAATGACCTTGGGGAACCAGGGACCGCAGAATTCTCTAGGGAAGTACCTTGCTGCATCTTTCTCCCGCTAAGTTGCCAGTCAGTTCAGACTCAAAGCCTTTTAATAGCAGGTCAGAACTTAACTGCTGTGTCACCAGGATTTTGCTTCACTGTGAAGTTCTCATACTTCTCTTTCAGATCAGTTTTATAGTAGTAATTTAATAATCATTACTATTAAATTAATTATAGAATTACTATTCATTTACTAATCACCATTAATTAAATTAGCTATAATTCAATTATATATAGTGATTTACTAATAGTAATTTATCTACTAGTTTTAGCACCTAATGTGGATTTTTTTAAAGTGTCATTCTTTCTATATGTAACAATTGGCATTCCTTTGGAAAACAGTATCAGCTTTTTTATGACTTTAGATACTTCTTTTATGACTTCTGTTGTGCAAATCTTAAAGTGGAGATTTGAAAGTGTCAAAATTTTATGTCAGGAGAACTTCTTGATTTTCCTATAGTTGCAGGCATTTTTTTTATACTTTATTGTACTTCATAAACATACATTCTTTTTTTAAAACAAATTGAAAATCTGTAGCAATCGAGTTGAGTGCAGTTCTTCACACAGTATGGGGGTCACTTTGTGTCTCTTATGTTTTGGTGATTCTCAAAATATTTCAAATTTTTTCATAATACTCTTGTATTTTTTAGTAGACTGTAATATAAACATGATTTGTTTATAAACAAAAAAAAAGAAAAAGCATATGCCTCACTCTGTTGTGATGCTTGCTTTGTTGTGATGATCAGAAGCTGAACCCACAATATTTCAAAAGCCATTCATATGTCCTCCTTCTATTTCCCATTCCCATGGATGAATAGCTTGTTTCCTGTACTTTATTCACAAACTGTCTTCTCAAGTGCCGGAATAGAAGCCTTCATCGTCACACTGTTGTGAGGCCTTTTTTGATCACCCTGCAGAATTCTGTCACTCCATACATAGGGTACTCCCAGTATTACTTTGTACCACCAACTATTTTAACACTGACCATTTTGCTTTTCACTATAGTCGTATTATTATAATTGTTTTACTCTCCACTAGACTTCTTCTCATATTAATTTCTATATACCCAGTATTTAGCAGAGTCTAGCTGGCAGTGAGTTGATAACCATAACTTTGACATAAAATATATAAGCACCAGCTTTATACATTCTTATTTTTTGCTTGAATCCAAACTGTTTTATTTCTGGAATTCCCATAATCTTGTGGATGATCCTTTTAAATCCTATACAGCTGTACTGTTGCTTAGTTATTAACCAAACCTAACCTCTTCAGGCCATACTTGCCTAGATCACTTACTGATGAGTCAGCCATATGCCTTCCACAGATCCTGTCCTAATCTCATTGGGTTCTACATATCTTTGGTGTAAGACCATTTTCCTCGCTATACCTAAGTGTTTTGGCAACTAGAACTATGCATATATTTCTTTATATCTGCCATATTTTCAAAAGATTTAAAGTTTAAATCATATACAAGATTACATTCAATAAAATAGAAGAGAACAAGGAGACAAAACCAAGGGTAAGAATTTAAAATGAAACAATGTATGAGGCAAATAACAAAGTGCATTGTGTAAAGACAATGTTTTGGATAGGCCACAACTCAGTTTCTAGGATAAAGTTTCTTGAAGCTACATCTTGATGAGTCAGAGTTGAGAGTGAAGAATAAACCTGAGTTAAAAATAAAACAGACAAAAACTATTCTGCGAATTGATGTTGAAACAGATGAAGAATGTATGTGTATGTATATGAATGTGTGTGTGTGTGTGTGTGTATAAAATGGAACATGTTCTCCTAACTCTTGACCATAAAAACTTCTGCAGAGTGTTTTAGGGGAACTAATATTACTGAAACATTCTGTGCCGTGCTGTCTAGGCCATTAAATAATAGGCAGGCTTTGGGCCTTCTGACCATGGGGGGTGGGGTGGTTTGCAGTGGTTCTTTGTGATGATCAGTTTTTCTACTGAATGTAGACAGAGAGTAAGCATTTGCTCCATCCCTACAAGATATTTTGGATGATAGTCTCTAATAGATGCTCCTCTGTAGAAATTTATCTTCCTTTTGAATTCCTTTCTACTTTATCTCAGTGCTAATGCAATGCATGCATGCTTCTGGATTTTCTGTGTTTTATAGTGTTAGATTGGAAAGTCTTCCTTTGCCATAGTCCTCTCTCCTAACCAAGAAGTATTTATATCATTATGAAGACTTTTTAAGTTTGAGAACTTTTACCTAAATGGAGTTACTCCCTAATATAATCTTCACTTAAATTTAAATGCCGAATATCTACTTAGAATGGGTAGAGTACATATTCCACATGACATTTGATATTGCAAAATATGTGGTTCTACATTTTTTTGCAGTTTAGTTAAATTATACATCATTGTAGGAGATACATATTTTAACTAGTTCACCCCCTCCTGAAAATACAGTTTTTTGATGGTTAAACTGGTGTTTTCTTTAAAAAGGCTGTATTACTATAGACTGTATTTTTCCTGTTATTACTTACTTGTCTTCCACAGTTTTCCATGTTGTATCTTAGACAAAGAAGTTTGAGAGCTTGGTGAGAGTCTAATCCAACCTGTTTATTTTATAGATGGAAAATTCAAATAATTCATTGCTTGATTGGATACACATTTAAAATTTACATACATATTTGTGTACACATGTATTGCATGAATAGAAACCTTGAATTAAAGCTATAATTTTTGAAACTTTACATAGAATCTTAGAATTGACTAGCCCCACCATAATTTATCAGGATGTATCCAGTGAGTCACAATCAGCTACTTCAGGCCAAAACAACAATAATAATTTTTCTATTTCAGTCCATAGTTTTATAAAGCTCTTTCACATATATAATTTTGTTTTGTCTTCAGTTAGCTTATGAACTCAAGAGGTAGTTTTATTGAAACTAGTTTAGAAATCATGAAATTAAGACCCATAGAACCAGTTTGTGAGTATTGATAAAATTAGGGCTATAGTCCACAACTTTTCACTCTAAATATTATGCTACTATACAACATGCTGCTTTTAGGTCATCAGTCCTTGTTGGTAGACAAGATTTCCTTTTGGTTCAGCCGTCCGATAAATATTGACTGAGGGCTCATGCTGTAATATAGAAAGAATCATTTTTAGGTGCCTTGGGGGCAAATAAGACTCTTATAGCATTTTGTTCTTACCAGACACAAACATGCATCCACCTACACAAATGTACCCCTTGTTATTATAGCTTTTATCCCATTGAACTGTAATTTGCCTTTTTACATGTCTGTCTCCCCATTTGGAATGTATGCCTCTTGAGTATTCTGTGTGTTCATTTATATCCTCAATGCCAAATGTAGATTCTAGCAAATAAGTGCCTGGTTGACTTAGTGAATGAATGAATGAGTAAATACAGAAATGAAGACCAATATGTCCTCTGGGGCTTACAGTCTCTTTGGGGAGATAAATCATGAAGTTTACCATAAATTCAAAGATAAAAACAGAAACAAATTTGATTTTTTGGTTTGTTTTATTTTTTTTTAAGAGAAACTTTGTTTATAGGGTTTGTTTTTTTTTAACTAATATAAAACAGATTCCCAGCCTGTAGTTCATGTAATTGCTTCCCGGCGTCAGGATTGGTCAGAACATGAGATTGCAATGGAAACTAGCCCCACCATAATTTATCAGGATGTATCCAGTGAATCACAATCAGCTACTTCAACAATCAAAGCTCTGTTAGAACTCCAACAGACAACAGGTATGAATTCACATGCTCACCTGAATGAAGCCTATTTTCTCTAGAGACGGGTTGTGCTAAAATACTACCACTGTTATATTTTCTCTGTTGTCATTTAAGCACATTTTTCCCCTCTGGATTTATCTGCAATCATTGGTACAGTCTATTTATTTCAGTTTGTACACAGGAGAACTGAAGGGCACATAGATTAGCGTTAGGGGAAAGGAGAAAAAAATGACAGACCCCTTCCTCTCTGTCTCTTGCTTAAAGATGAACAACCTCTTACCATCAGAAAAGAGTAGGGCAGTCATTACTTTTAAGCATAAGGATCAGTGTACTGCAGCTGTCAGTTCTAATCAGAGTATCAGGAGATAGAGTAAAATGCCCTGGCCATCCATCCTTCTAGTGGTGGAGGGCTTTTATGATCATAAAACATCATTAGTGAGTGGCCTCTTGCTTATGTTCCAATTTATTGAAATTTAATCTTCAGATTTATTTCCTAATATAAATGAGCTCCATATAAAGCTGTCCTCATATAACCAGATCTTATCAGTATGTCTAATGACAAGTTTTTCCTAGAGTCTATTAAAGATATTCAGTGTTATACTGAATTTTCACTTTTAATGGGTTCAAGATTGCTACCGTACTTAAGGAACCTGAGCAGTTATCTCACCAGTCCATTTCTTTATGGATAAATAAATTGAGATCTGGAGAGATTATTAATTTTATTAGTAGCAGGATGAGAGTCCATGTCTTTTGTTATCTCACCAGTCCATTTTTTTATGGATAAATAGAGATCTGGAGAGGTTATTCATTTTATTAGTAGCAGGATGAGAGTCCATGTCTTTTGATACCTAATTTAATGCTTTTCTACTTGTGGGGAAGTGAATTTTATATTTTAGTTTTGTTTTTCTTTATTTAAATGATTGTTTTTACTTAGTCACATTATGTTCTTGGGGGAATAATTGGAATGATCATTCAGTGGACTTAGTTACTGGCTACTGGTTTATTGTAATATCTGTTCTACACTATCCAAAGACTACTAAACATTTAAGTTTTTGGTTAATACTTCTCTTAGTGTTATATTTGGTCTTAGTCACCCTCAGCTTATCTTTGGAACACAAAACCATTTTCATTAATGCCTTGTAACACAACTTTAATTAAAAGTTAGAGGATGGAAACTAAATGAGCAGATTTTCTTAAAATGTAACAGCAATAATAAAAGTGTATAAAAAGTAAGGGAGCATTGGTGGCCTAGTGGCAAGAAGCTGCACTGCAGTCTCATAGGCACATGGTTCAAATCCACTAGATGTTCCGCTGGAGAAGGAGGGGCAATCTTCTCCTGTGCCAGTCGGATCCAATTCGATGGTACACAACAAGAAAATAAAACAGTATATAAAAAATAGAAGTAACATAAAAGTAAATCTTCCACAGAATCTAATCTTGATTCAAGACAACACCATTAGACATTTTTGCAGAAACAGGACATTTTTTTTTGTAACATTAAACATCTTTATTCTTAAAGGTCATTGAAGGCATTGTAACATTTCTTCAACAATTATCTCCATTTTCTACTAGATCAGATTAAACTAGTAATTATTTTTTGCTGTGCTGGTTTGATGTTCCAATAGCAAGTCATACAATATACTGCTTATTCAACCTTTGATTTTAGGTTGGTGAACTTGAGACTAACAGGGACTTCCTAGAAGAAGGGAAAAGGACCTGTCCTAAGGAGAGTCGTCGTTGTTGTTGTTGTTGTGTACCGCAGAGTCGGAACCAACCCATAGCTGACCTTTCAGTGGGTTTTCAGAAGCATTTAATCACACGGGAGGAGATTGTCCATCCTTATCCCATGGAGCAGCTGGTGGCCTCGAACTGCGTACCTTTGGGAGAATCTGTACCAGGGAAATATCAAATCCATTTGTTTGGCCTAGTGATAGTAGGGGTGGAGTGGGTGATTTTCACCTGATGTAGATATGTCTCAGATATTTTTGGTTTGGTTTTGTGTTATTTAAAGCACCTTCTTGGGAAGCTGCTGGTTGTGCAAATGAAGCATTATGTAGTCATGTATAGCAATTCTTCTTGTTTCTTTTAATCTCACTGCCTTCTTAATCATTGCCAGTGTGGCATCCCAGAGGACTGGTTTATTATTCCCATGGATAACTCTGGTTTTTGTTACTTGTATTTAATAAATGTTAACTTTTCCCCTGGCTTTTTTTATGCAGTAAAGGAAAAATTGGAACCTAAACCAAGACAACCCACTATTGACTTGAGCCAAATGGCAGTGCCTATTCAGATGACCCAGGAAAAGAGACATTCACCTGAGAGTCCATCAATTGCTGTGGTAGAGTCAGAACTAGTTGCTGAATACATCACTACTGGTAGGTATCTTATTAAAAAGTAGTATTAAGGTGGGAGAGCTACCTTTCTGGATTTCATAGGGTGGTTGTGTTGGGGGAAAATAATAAAAAGGAAAAGTATATATATATATTTTTTTTTTCTTTCTGATTTGCTCTCTGAGCAAATTAATTTTGACCTCAGGTTTACCTTGTCATTAATGACTAGAAAAAAAAATTACTAGGATGCTATGAGGCTTGCAAGTGTTATAAAACTACAAACTAGCTATAAATACTTGCTGTAAATATAGGACAACAGTTATAGAGAAAAAAGAAAATAACTTTTATGTAAAAGAAATATACATTTTATGTAAAAATACACATTTTCATGCATCTAGACATTTGGGAGCCATTAGGTTAAGGGGGAAATAAGGTATACATTTCAACCTTTCTTTTTAGTATTTAAAAAAATAGAAAGCCTTAAATTTTTTGGATAGTCAGAAATTTTGACAGAAAGCAAATAAGATATTTGTTCAAAATCTGATCTGGTAGCACAAATGCTAGTAAGATTTTTGAATGATGCATGTGGAGAAATGAAACAGGAAGGGGAGTATATTTTCTGGTGTTCTGATGAGACTACACGTAGAACACAGCTTTCTGTTTTGGACACTTCATCACCTTGAAATTTGAAATAGTTTGGAGAAAAGTAATGTGGATGTGTAAGGGGTTAGGAGAGATGATTTATGCAGCAATATGTGAAAAACTCTTGTCTTTTAAGTTTTCTTAATAATTAAAAGAGAATATAATGGTTAAAATATTTGAAAGATATTAATACCAAAGTAAAAAAGACATTCTTTGGCATTATTTCAGAACATATTCTTAAGACTAATGGATTAGGATTAGCCAGAGGGAAATAAAAAAATAATGAGATTGTCAAAATCATTTAGATCTTTTTTAAAAAATACATAGCAGGAAAAAAAAATAAAAACAAACAAAAAAAATACATAGCAGAGCAGGGAGGGGTGGGCAGGGAGAAAAGTGCAACAGTGAATGAATGGAAATCCAAAGTCTCTGTAAATTTTCATTAAAGTTAATAATACAGCAACAACAACAATAATAATATAATAAGGAAAAAAATACTTAGCAGAAAACTATTTAAAGCAAAGACCAGTAAGTTTGGGGAGACCAGTGTTAACCTGTGGGGTAGATTGTCATATGGTAAATAGATGAGAAGACCTATGATTTCTTCCCTTACTTATCCTTTTCAGAATGCACTGATGAGGGGACAGAGGTTGCTTTTCCCCTTCTAGGTAAGTGGTGTGCATCCATTGGTAGCATACTTGAAGATAAAACACTGTTCTTTCTGGGGGGGTCATCATTTAAATGGATGCGCTCTGCTCTGATCTGGTAGAGGAAAGGTAAGCTCCACCTAGTGAAAGGGAGGAAGATTTTTCCTTTTGCAGAGAATAGTAAGACTCTTTTTCAGAAACGAGCAGTTTGATACTAGAAAAAAATGAGTTGTTTAAAAAAAACTAAGTGACTTTTTTATGGTGAGTATATGACCCTGTTAAGATCACTTCTGCACTTTCTACTCTGTGTCCTCCTCCTGCAGTCTCCAGCCATCTCAGTGACATTGAGCCTTTCCTTTGATTTCCAGGACAGCTGCCTGGTCCTGGTCCCTCATATCAGCCTGTAGTGGGTGTTATTTTTCTCTAACCTTCCTGAGCTCTAGGGAATTACCAGGAAGGAATTTGTAATGTCTTGAGTGAGGATTACTTTTAAATAGTTTTAGTTGATTTATTAAATCTATTTCACATCTTAATTTAAAAATTAATTTTGTAATTATATAGATTAGTATGGGGAGCAGAAATGTTCCATTTAATCTGATAATTTAATTAGAACATTATTTTTCAAATGTACATTTCTGATGATGCTTTTTAAAAAAATCTTTCATTAATTTGCCATTTATTTTTAGTATTATTGTAATATTTTTCCCTACTCATTCCTACTGTAATTGTTTCAGCAGATATTTTAATGTAAATCTTAACTTCCTTTTTGTTGAGTACTTGTAGCCCTAAATTTTTGGGAACTTGTATAAATGTGTACTGTGAAATACAGTAAGGTACTGCAGTAAATTTAGAAAAGAATATTAAAGATGCTGCTTATACATATCACATGTTGGCATGTGTATGGCTACAGTAGAAAAACTGCATTTGTGAGAGTAGATAGATGTCATCATAAAAGCAAATAAAACTTGTTTCTAAACTAGTTTTAAACTTTTGTACTCATGATCGATAGATGAGATTTTTAAATTGATTTGGTAATGACCATTTTCACTCTTGGACATCTCACCATGCAGCCAGTACCATTTGAAATTGTAGGTAAAGATACAAACATTAAGACTTTGAGTTATCGAGAGGGATTTGCTTAGCTAATTTACAGTTTTGCCCTGCTCTATTTGTTCCTGATTAGGGGAAAGTTCACAGTAACTATAAACATTTTTAAACACTTAGAATAATATATGACAAGTATTCATACTTTTAGAAAGTTGAAATTGAGGCTTGTAAAAGATAATTAGCATCTAGGTTTATGTATTATTTTAATTATTCCATGAGACATTGTGTCAGATGAACTAAATTGGGAGATCAAAGAACATTGTTTTTTTTTTCTTTTGTTAACCCTACATTTGCCTAGCATATTATAATGTAAAGAGCATTTTTTTGCTTCTTATTTCACTTGGTCCTATGAAAAAAAGAGCAAGGTTTTTATTACTTAATTTAAAAAAAAAATCAGTCTGTTAAAAACCTCAAAGTTTTAAAAGTTAATCGTTAAGTAACCTCTTTTATTTGGCTGGTTGATGGCAAAGCCAAATAGAATCTAGGCCTGACTCTTGTTCTAGTTCTTTTTTCTGTAATACCACCCCGACTTCTTACACATTAGGTACTGTAAGGCTAGTAGACAGTGTCATTTTATACAAAGCAGTGACTACTTCTAATTTTTTTATTGCATCTGAGACTGAGAGATTAAAGAACTTGTATTATCTTAATATCCTTAAACATATTACCCTGGGTTTTGATTATAGAAACTAATTGTTTTGCTAGCTTAATGGGATAAAAATCATTGAAGAAAGTGAATACAACTTGCAGGAGGATGTAACCTTAAGGAGTTTGTTCCTCCTTTGTGATAATAGTTTTCACAGTGCTTCTGCATACATTTCTCATCTCATCCTTACTATAGCTCTGTTATTCCCATTTTACAGATGAGGAAACAGAGTCTCACAGAAGGTAAGTGATTTTCTTAGCGTTACACAACTCATGGATCATCAGACTCTGGTCTTCTTGTACTTCCTAGTTCACAATACTACGCTTTTTCTGTGACACAAGATCACAGTCATTTCTTTAAAATGACTGCTGGTTAAAGTCCGATGATGATTTCTGGAGAAATATCACTTACCTTCTCTATTTCCAGTCAGCCACCGTTCCCAGCCCCAACAGCCCTCTCAGCCTCAGAGGACCCTGCTCCAGCATGTGGCTCAGTCACAGACTGCAACACAGACATCAGTGGTGGTGAAGTCCATCCCAGCAGCCTCCACTGGCGCAATCACCCACATTATGCAGCAGGTTGGATCTCTTCTCTTTATTTCTTCATTCTTTAATGGCTTCATTTCTGAGATAAGATTCCATTTCATCTCTTATTTTATGATGGGAAATAACAATTGTAGATGAAGTCTTTTCATCTGTGAGTAGTGATTACAAGAAATGAATTGAGGGTCTTAATGCCTGGAAATAGAGAAGAAACCATATTCTTGGATCATCAGTGAACTCTTAGCATTTTTAAAGGATTCATCTAGCAGCCTAGACAAACCTATTGACGTTAGAATTGGTCACTGTTTCTGTGTATTTTATTATTATGGAAGAAATTATCTGAGTTGGGTGAGATTTTAAAGTGATATAACAGTTTGCTTGAGTAGCTCTCTTGCTACATTTTTGTTTGTTTCTTTTGTTTTTGTTTCCATAATGAATCTTCATAGGAACATTAAGAATTAATAGGTAAAAAAAATATTTTGTTTCTTTAACTATATGTGACCAATTAAAGAAGAGGAGACTCAATGCAAAGGAGATAATGAACTAATATAAAACAAAAATATGTAGTAAGAAGCTTACTGAGGAAAAGGAAAATTAGTTAATTTTTGTGTCAGTTATTGTTTTGGTCTTTATAAATTTAACTTTTTTTAAATCTTCACCATAATCCTACAAGGTAAGTATATATTATTCCTTTTTTTGGTCTATTTTTTACAAATGAATAAATGTATGTTAATATAAGTTAAATGACATGTTCCAGGTAGCAGAGCCTAGATTTAAGCTGATATTTCACTCCAAAATAGACTGTGTCTGTAATGTAAATCCTAGTTATCTCATGGATATCAGATTTATGTGTAACGTAATCATTTGGAAGAATATAAATTGCATAGCTCAGCTGGAAGCAGTTGACTATAATTGTAGGCAAACAACTTGAAAGACTGAAGAAAACCTGATGTGTGATGTCATGGTGCAGGGGAGGGTTTGTAGAGTGGAGTTGTAAAATATGACAGGACGGGGGAAGGAAAGAGATTGCTTTGTTATTGAAATCTAGGTTCCTGGAAAGCTGTTTCACATGGACCCTGGGTCTAGTCTAGCAAAGGGCCATGGAAGACAAGTCAAGAAGGTAGTTTCCTCAGATCTTACTCAGGTCTGGATAAAGGAAGCCTGACAAACGTGCTCCCTCCACAGCAGGGAGGGTCTGTGTGGGGACACATGGACACGTCTCACAGACAACATCTCTTCCTTCTAGACAGTGTTGGCCATGCACCTCTGAACTCTTGTGGTGCTGTTTTCTCTAGACACCTCCCTCTTTGGTTGGTGCTTTCTTCCTTTAGGTGGCTTGATGAATAGTGGAGGAAGAGCATTTCTTGAACCAGTGTGCCTTTCTCTTCTCTGTGTTGTCCTTCCTTGCAGGGCAGCCTTATTCCTACTCCCTATAAATTCTGGACCCTATGTTATTCCCCTATTGTGGTGAATAGATGCATTTTTGTGGTACTTAATGTTTGAGAGCTGAAGTTAGGAGAGTCACAATCTAAAGTCCCTTTTAGATTTCTTGATATTTTAGACTCTTCCTTCTGAAATGTTTAGAATAAATCTTGTAATCAAGTCCTTTCTAGTTTGAGGGCAATGTAAATATTTTTCTTATTTCATTCTTAATTTGTGTATTTTTTTCCACTTAGGCATTAAGCAGTCACACTGCTTTTACCAAACACAGCGAGGAACTTGGAACTGAGGAGGGCGAGGTTGAAGAGATGGACACTTTAGACCCTCAGACAGGTCTGTTCTACCGATCGCCCCTGACTCAGTCACAGTCAGCTAAACCACAGAAACTTACCCAGCCCCAGCTGGAACAGACTCAACTGCAAGTGAAAACTCTGCAATGCTTCCAGACTAAACAGAAGCAGACCATCCACCTGCAGGCAGAACAACTCCAGCACAAACTCCCACAAATGCCCCAGCTTTCCATCAGGCATCAGAAACTCACCCCTCTCCAACAGGAACAAGCACAGCCCAAGCCAGATGTACAGCACACACAGCATCCCATGGTGGCCAAAGACAGGCAGCTTCCTACCTTAATGGCACAACCCCCGCAGACTGTAGTGCAGGTGCTTGCCGTGAAAACCACACAGCAGCTCCCTAAACTACAGCAGGCTCCGAATCAACCAAAAATCTACGTGCAACCCCAAACCCCTCAGAGCCAAATGCCGCTCCCAGCCGCATCAGAGAAACAGCCGACAAGCCAGGTAACAGAATATTGATAGCATGCAAAGTTAAACTTCTCTGTTCACGGAAAAACATGAAAGCATCATGACCCTATCATGATAGCAGTGCTTTCTCTCGGCAAGAGGAAATCCAAAAACCTCCTTATGCTGATATTGTTCTGATATCCTATCAGAAGGTTGTCTTAGGGAAGAAGTGTGCGCATTAATATAGCAACAACAACATCAAAAAAGCATAGCACTCAGAACTTGGTTTTCCAGCCCAGTTTTTAAGGAATCATTTCAGAATTGACCAGCAGTTCATAAAATTGATGTCCCTAAATTATTTTTGTTTCTAAGCATAAAATAATTATTTCCATGTCTGTAAAGGCTTTTATGTTTGTGGCTACAATGCTAAGTAAATGGCAACCTTTTAAGGAGCTTCATTGAACTTCTTCCTTTGTAGTTGATGTCATCACTATCTAGTTAATGAATTTGTCTTCTATATTCCAGAGGAATTAGCTGTGGATAATGGAAAGAAAAGTTATGTTAGGGAAATCAGTGTTGTTAGTGTGATATCTATGTGTATGTGTTTATTACCGATACATATATTTTGAGGGAGGAAAAATCCCTTTTTATTTTAAAAAGCCAAAGATTGTTCAAAATATTCTTAAACCATTTATAAATGTCTTATGTGGAGATGTAAATCTCAAAGGAACTTTTTTCTTTACTGCTATGTACTTTGATTTCTGAACAAAGGTTTTTTTTCAGTTCCTTCTTTATTTTCCATCTTGTTTGAAAGTAGCCAGAAAGTTCCTATTCAGTCCTCTTTTTAAAACATTGAATTCTAAAATGTCTTCCGAGTATATCACACAAATGTTTCTTTTGCCATGTTGTCTGAGGTGTTTGATTAGTTTTCTCAAAAGAGATGTAGCTGTAACACACACAACCCCAATTTATTTTCAGGTGGAGCAGCCAATTATAACTCAAGGATCCTCTGTTACAAAGATAACTTTTGAGGGGCGCCAGCCTCCCACAGTTACAAAGATAACTGGTGGCAGTTCTGTGCCTAAGCTGACATCACCAGTTACAAGCATATCTCCCATGCAGGCCTCTGAGAAGACAGCAGTGTCAGACATTTTGAAAATGTCTTTGATGGAAGCTCAGATTGATACAAATGTAGAGCATGTGGTAGTGGATCCCCCAAAGAAGGCTCTTGCCACTAGTATGCTCACTGGTGAAGCAGGATCGTTACCTTCTGCTCATGTGGTGGTGACAGGGATGGCGAATTCTACTTCCCAGCAACAGAAATGTCGAGAGTCCTGTTCAAGTCCCTCTGCTGTTGGCCCTCCCCTAACGACAAGGAAAATTGATGCACCAGGAATGCCTACATCAGGCCAGTTCATGCGTATTCAGAACATAGCCCAAAAGAAGGCTGAAGAGAGCCCAGCAGAAATTATCATCCAGGTAAGTGTTGGAGTGAAAATGAACAGGGTTTGGGATTTGGCTGTAAAACATTTTAAGCCAAGGTGGTATAAAGACGTAAAGATTATTTTTGAGATAGTTTTTTTACATATTTGGTCTAATATGTCCCAAATATAGAAATTTGTATCTGTTTTCTTATTTTCTGAAAGAGAACCTTAGATAGTTATTGTCACACAGTACACCTTAAATAATCAAAGGCCTTGAGCTTTATTTTCTATGTGGAAGCCACACTTACCAGTGTCATCTCAGTTAATCTGAAGACTTAAGCTTCCTAGACCCAAACTTTAGACTCCTTAAGTGTTGCTCAAAAACATCTAAAATATAACTGGATTGCACTTCTCTGTCAAGTTCCTTTCAGGGATATTTGCTTTGGGAAATTACAGCTTTTAATCCAAATATATGATTCTCAGGACAATGGACTTCAAAGAAACAGTTTAAGAAATAGGATGTGAGAGGGTATTTCTAAAGAATTTGATAACTTATTTGGGATTAGCTGTAAAAATTGGCTTTTCATTCAATCATTATTAGTAAAAATCTTGTGGTTACTTTTCTGTCTTATTAAGTTGACATAATACAATTATTTACTGACAGTATATCATTTATGCTTCACATTCTCTTTGTTCTAAAAATCATGTCATTAAATATAATAATAATAATAATAATAGACCAAGGTAGGAGAATTACTGATTTGAGACTAGCCCCTAGAAATTGTGTTTCTTTCTGCCCTTCCCTGTATAAAAGGAGCAGTGGTAGCATGGGTAAGGCAGTCTTGACTTCCAAAAGGGTAACTGTCCCCATCAATAATATCTGTAACCTGTACAAATAGCTACATGGTCAGACATGCCACCCCACATGCTCCTGCACCTATTTCTGTGAATAATGTATGTTAATCATTTGGTCCAGTGTTCATAACAGCTTGACTCACGGGCTTATTAATAGATGTGTGGTTTATTAGGGAAATGGGTTGGAGGTGAGGGCTAATGAAGCAATGAGTATCACACAGTGTAAGTTCAGGTGTAGTCCAGCAGTCCCAAGCCAAATTAACAAAGCACAGTTCCTCAGTCAGTGAAAGTCCAGGTTGTTTGGTTTTTGTGGATTTTGATTTTGGGGTTTTGTTGCTTGTTGTTTTGTGTTTTTTGGTTTTGTTTTGTTTTGTTTTTTAGTTCAAATGCAAGAAGGCTCTTGCTTCTTTAATCATTCAGCAGACTTTATCTCAGAGCAGTTACAAGTTAGCTTTTCCTTAAATCATCCAGCAAGCAAAACTTTTAACTGTGGCTTTATCTCCACAGTTTCTCTGATTACACCTTGCCACAGTCTCTCCACAGCATTGCTCCAGGCTCTTTACCCTCTATCCACTCCTATCTCTTACATTGTGCAAAGTACTCTTATATTGTTTCCATAACTGTTAGTGATTTGCAAGACTATGTGTCTGTAGCTATTGACCATTCCCCCAGAGGGGGCTAGGGGGATAACACAATGAGAAGAAAAGCCAGTTTTCAAGGTTTCTGACACTACACCCTGCAAAGTGTTATTTTTTAAATTGATTATGACTTGAAAATATCAGAGTGGTACACTAGTTAACTGAGAATTTGGATTGGCTGAAGTGTGGAGTTCTGTAGATTTGCTAGTATGTGACTTTAATTCCTGTGCTATAATTTCTCTTTGACAATGACACTGAGCTATGAGAGAATGCAAATTAACCCATATTGAATTAAATAAAGTATTAAGCATTGAGGAAGTTATTGAAAAATAATGAATTACTTGGTACTCCAATAATTTGATCTTGCCTATAAATGCATATGTAGTTGAATTAAATAATCCTTGACAAAATTTTTTCTGCATTTGTTTTTGCCCCTTAAGAGATAGAGTACAGTACACAAGGCATTCTTCTTGGCATTGATTTTACTGTATAACCTTGAACGGGCTTACAGTGGCCTTGTCTTTAGGTAGTTGTGCTGCTAACCCAAAGGCTGTACCTTGCTGGTGGTTCAAATCCACCACTAGCTCTTCAGGAGAAAGATGGGCACCCTACACGCCTGTGAGGTTTAGGGCCCCAGAAATCCGCTGGAGGGTCAGCTTTTTGTTGACTTGGATGCAATGGCAATGAGTGGGCAGTACTTTGGGTAAGACTGCTCGGATTCCATCACCTGTAGTTTTTTTCAAAAGCACAAGAGGAATAAGTTCAATGATTGATAGGAGGAATACATAAAATTGAGCCGGAGCACCTAGCACAGTACCTAGCCCTTCATGATTGCCCCATAGGTGATAACTATTATTATTTGTACTGAAATTTACTAGTGATTTAGATTGATATACTCACTAAATTGAGAAGAATTTCTAATACCATATTTAGGAACTATTTTCTGTACTTTTCATAAGTGATAAAAATGAAGGGGGAAAAAGCTGATAAAAATATCAGGTCTTCTACATAATACTCAGTTACATTTTAGCCTGTATCTTGTGCTATGTGTGTATCTTGTGCTATGAGACTCACGGGGAGAGGCAGCAGTGACTAAGAAGCGTGCTTTTGGAGTCCAAAGCATCTAGATTCAAGTCTTCTCTCTCTTCCTTGCTAACATTATAACTTTGAGTAACTGAATTAACCTCTGTGCATCCATTTCCTTTACCATGAACTAGAAACAGGAACACTTACCTTGCAGTTTGTTTTGAGGATTAAATGAGAAAAATGTATGTACCTAGTGAAGTATCTCACATGAAATGTCTTAATAAAAATAGTTTCTATTATAATTGGTTGTCATGAATACATTGCTGGAAGGTTAATTTAGGACTTACTTCTTGTACTTAGTTTTGATCTGAATTCCTGATTTTACTAATTTTAGTAAAATACCTATTGAGATTGGTGAAGGAAATATGTGTTTTATTTCCTTGATATCCTATAAAATTTCAGCATATTTAATGTTAAATGCTTTGAATGAAAACATACTGGTTTTTGATAGTTGGAAACTGTGTTTCATCCATTCATTTCATGTATACTGTTTATCCTCTGTGGTCCAGGCACTGTATTAGGTACTGGGGATAGAGGAATAAATAAGATGGATATCTTCTTTCTGAGAGAGTCTTTGTGTGGAATTTATAGAATTTTAGTATTGCAAGGATCTTTAAAGCATTTCTCCTCCAACTATATTTCACATAAGATTAAGCCAAGGCTGGGAGAAAGAAAGTGACTCTCATAAAGACCACAGCAGTTCAGGACCAGAACGTAACTAAAACCCAGGTCCCCTGACTCCATCTAGTATTTTCTCCACAGTGCTTTATTTTCCTGATCATTGCCTATATGAAGCAGAGGAGGGGTGGGGGGGAGAAAAAAAACCACAACTTCTACCCTGGAATAATTGTCTAGGCATCTTCCATTATTTTCTTGATAGTGTTCTAACTAAATGTAGCAGCTTTTTCTAGAACAGGCTTTTTTTGCTTGTTTGTTTTGACAAAAAGCATATTTGGCAAAATGCTGACATTTTACCTTTGCTTTGTGGTTTTAATATTTAAAATGTATCATTCAATTATCAGATACACCTAAAAAGCTCAACAAATATTTGCCCTGGTTTAAAATTCTGGGCATCTATTCTTGAACAAAGTAGTAAAATTTTGTGCTCTGGTCCCTGTTTTCTTGGAGCTATAATCCTAAGGATGAGAAGCAATTTAACAAAGGATTAATGCAACAAGAATCTGTCTGGATGTAATAAGGGATAGAAGCTACCGTAGTGTTTTTTATTTTGTGGTCAAGGAAGACTTCTGTAAGCATTTGAGCTCAGACACATACTATAGAATGGACCAGTCACATAAATATTTGAGAGAGAGTGTTTCTCGAAGAGTCCCTAAAGTACATTTGGCAGAGATTAGGGCTATTGTAGAAAGTTTGATTTTTATAGCAGATACAATAGTAAATAGTGGTAGAGTTTTTAACAGGGTGAGATTTGAGCAAGGAAAATGTGGGGACAGCTGATTCCAGCCTCCACTAACTCCACAAAGGAAAAGTGTCCCCATTAACAACATCCACAGTACAAAACTGTTTAGCTACAAGTTCAGATATGGTCACCTCCTGCACCTACTTTCACCAATTCCAACACCAGTTTTACTAGTAACGGGGTCCAAAATTTGTCCCAGTGAATATACAGATTTTGGAGAACCATACTCTAAATTGTGAGATTTCAGTGTGTGGTTTATTAAAGAAGTCGGTGAGCCATAGTACAATCAATAACCACACAATCACTCAGCCCAGAAAATGCTAACAAACTATACAGATTTGTGACAATATACAGTACCCACACAATCTCTTAGTCCTCTAGCAAGCTTGGGTGAAGGCCCTGGCTGTAGTTCTGTGGAACAGCTTTCCCAAGTCAGAGACATCTAAATAAAGTAGTGGCAGTCCTAGATACAACCAATAATACCATTGAGCTGCTCAGTCCAGACAGCTGCTTCTCATCCTCCAGCAAGCTTGGGCTAAGTCAAGTCACGCTGCAGCTCCAGTACTGGTCTGCCTCCTTTGCTGAGGCTACCTTGCTCTTATGTAGCTCCCAGCCTGGGGCTCACGCAGAGCTGTTGATGGTGTTGGTGGATCATGTCAGGCAGAGTTGAGGCACCTGAATCAGGTTAATGTGCTTACAGGCACAGAGTTGAGGCAGAGAGCTAAACAATGCTCTAGGAAAGCCATTTTCAGCAACAAAAAATCACAGCAGCAGACCCACTTACACCACACAGAGGTATGACATCAACTGATTGCCTTTTGTAAAGATCTAATAAAATAGAATCTGATATGGCAGTGTGCTCACGTATGTATTTATCCACTGATACTTTGGTTTTTAAAAAGCCTCTTGCCCTCTCGTATTTAAGTACTTTCACTACTTTTATTTTCAATAAAAATTGTTACTGTGTGCCCCAGAACTTTCTCTTTGAACCACCAAAAAGTTAACCATGGAACTTACGGCATGATATCAGCAAATTAATCATTTAGCAAAAAATCAACAGTAAAATTTGACTATATTTCCATTTAAATATGCCTAATGATCAAATTATCTTGCGTGTCTGTCTTTTGATTCACATCACAGACTACAGCCTCCTTTATTAGAAGCAGCTCCATAAAGGAGTGGAAGGAGCACTTAAGAGTGGTATGAGACTTGGGTTTGAATTCTGCCATTACCCCTGATGAACTATGAGACCTTGATTAAATCCCTTAGTCTCTTAGTCTCCTTATTTATAAAATGCAAATATTTTTCCCTACCACGTTATGGGAATTTAGTAGAATTTCACATATGAAAGCACTTGTTATGCATCAGAGAGTTAGACAATGACTAGGGAGGATAGAAGGAGAATTGATGCCTTTGAGCTGAGGTGCTGGAGAAGAGTATTGAATGTACCGTGGACTGCCAAGAAAACAGATTCATCCTAGAAAGGGTTAAACCAGGCTGTTCCTTGGAGACAAGGATTCTGGGGCTTCGTCTGACATACTTTGGACATGTAAGGAGGGACAGGTCCTTGGAGAGGGACATCATGCTTGGGAGGGTGGAGGGACTGCGCAAGAGGGGAAGACCCTCTATGAGGTAGATTGATTCAGTGACTGGGGTAATAGGGATGGGTGTGTCAGAGGCAGTGCAATTGGCACAGGATAGAGCAGGGTTTAAGGCTGTATGAGTCGACTCGAGGGCACATAACAACAACAACAGCATAGTGCCTGCAGTGTCCCAGTTGTTAGCAGTGGCCTTTTTCTTTTATTGCTCCTTAGCTTTGTTGAAAGAAGCTTTGATGGTGGTGTCAGTAGAGAGCTGTGCTGCTTGCCCAAAGGTCATAGCCCTCTGGCAGTTCAAATCTACCAGTTGTTCCTTCAGAAAAGGATGGGTAATCTCTCATATGACTTATAGCCTTGGAAACTCAAGTTTCCATAATGAGTTGGTGCTGACTTGACAGCATTGAGCATTATTTTTTTTTTCCTTTTGGGGGAAATTCTTCTTTTACCTTTTCTTACTTTAAAGGTTTTTTCTTGTATCCTCTCTTCCAGGCCATTCCCCAGTATGCTATTCCTTGTCACTCCAGCTCCAACGTGGTAGTGGAACCCAGTGGCCTCCTTGAGCTGAACAATTTTACCAGCCAGCAGCTAGATGATGATGAAACAGTAATGGAGCAGGACATAGACAGTGGCACGGAGGATGGAACGGAGCCAAGCCCCTCTCAGAGTTCTGCAGAACGGTCCTAGTATTTTGGATACAGGAGTGCACTTTAAAACCTGCTTGGTTACCAAGTGTCCAGGGAAGCCCTTGTATTTTGATGTCGAAAGAGAGCACTTTGCCCATAATTAGGCAGTGGACCCTGAAACAGCAGTGTTTCTATAAGATACTGCTTTAGGAGCAGTGTTTTAAAACCAGATAAAACTCATGGGAGAATAGACCTTTTTTAAAAAAAAAAAAAAAAAAGTTAAAAAAAGAAGAAGAAAATGCACATCAACGATGACTTAAGAGCTATCTTTCTCTTGGACGATGGCCGATGGAAAAGTTTGTCTTGCAGTGGAAGAGACTTTTCCTGTGAATGTTCCTCAGTTGGTTTCTACTGAGCAAAACATCAAAAAAGAAGAATGTGAAGAATTCATATTTTGAAATGGTGTGTCAGGAATAGTTTTTTAAAAATCTTGTATGTTTTTTCAGATCCTTGAAATTGTTGGATTGGTTAACATTTTACAGTTACTCAGTTCATAATTAGTTTCTAAAATATGTAGAAAAATGCTGGCATTAAAGAATCCCTGTTGGATGGTGGAAATGAGATCGCTAACCAGTGGAAAAGTGCTTTTTTCATGGCTTGTACATTTTCAGCAGTTGTATTTATTGTGTTGTTGTTTCTTTGTGATTTAGACAGCACACTTTACCCTTTATTTATTTAAGTGTAAACATTTCAAACTGTCTGTATTCCTTCTGACACATTTCCTATAAACCAAGATTGCCTAATATCTCTACCTTGAGCCTCCTCTCCCTTAAAATTTATAGAGAAAATGTTTCATTGTGAAGCAGAGGAAAAGAAACATTTTTCTGGCCCAAAAGAACTGTTCATTTATGTTAAAGAAAGCAAAGTTACTCATTCATATATAATGGTTTCTTACACTGAAATTGCACATTTATGTTGGACTGAGACTTTGAAAAGAACTTTTATATACTTTTCTTTAACTCCCATTGAAATGTATAAAATATTCGCCTATTGTCCTAAAGGCATTCTGCCTTTTTAGGACGCATTTTGTTTAAGCAGTATGCTTGGGTCTTTTGGTCTATGTCTGTCACAAGGAGAATGAGGAGTAAGAAGGTGGGTGGGTCAGAGTCGATGTTGACAAGTTGTGGCAAAGGAAACAATACTTTTCATTTTTAAAAATGTAAATATGAAAGTTTTTAACGGTTTTATATAGATTTCATTATAAATAAGCATTTTAAGACTGACAAATGTTGAACTGTACATACATATATAACAGCCTAACTGCCCAATTTTTTGGTGCTGAAGTACTGTAAGTAGAATTCATCAACAGTCTCCAATTTTTGCATCTACATTTGAGGAAAAGAAAGCTGTGATATTATAAATAAATCCAACTTAAGTGACACTGAAGATTTAAATACAAACATTTGTTAAGATGCACTGATCTCTGGTGGTCAATATTTCTGCTCTGTTTCACTAACTTACCTATAGATGGAGCTATTGGGTATTATTTTACTGTACAAATTCATGTTTAAAATACTTTGTGGTTGTTTGTAGTTAAATAATTTTTAACTTCCTTTGGCTCATAGACGTCTTTGAAAATCCAATTGAGTGATAAATTCTCACTGAAAAGATGCACATGCCAATATCCATGTTAGATTTTTTGCATACAATTTTAGAGGTTCTCAAGCCTGTCCATGTATTCTAGGTTAAGCCCTCTGTTATTGTCAGTTCTTTAAAGAGCTAAGTTTATAAAATAAAATATCTTTTAAACATTTGTGGATCAGGGTACAAGAGCTAACTTGATTAAATTCACTGTGTTCTACATACTCTGACAGCATAGAATATTACTATGTTTCAGCAACTGGAATGGCAATTGAAACTGTCAGAAGCTCTGTTTTTTTTTTTATTTTTATTGTTATTAAGTGCTGCTGAGACATAATCAACTCATATCTGACTCTCCAGCAGGTTTTCAGAGGCTGTTAGTCGCCCATCTTCTCTCTCAGGGGAGCTGGAGGATGGGAGTACAACTCCTTACTCATGAGACCGCCAGAGCTTCCTTTATTATTATTTTTATTTGTATTAGTATTTTATAGATATTAATAAATTATAAAGTGAAGAATTTTTTAAAAAACTACGGTGCTGATAACAGAGGGCATGATTTTTTTTTCTTTATTCAAGAAATCTTCCTTAAAGCATCTTCTGTGCCAAGTGTCATTCAAAGGAATTGAGGACATCATAGTGGACAAAGAGTCTCACCCTCTTGGAGTTTACAAACAGGGCTTGTTTCTTCCTGATGAAATGGAGATATGAAGGAAGATGGAAGCCAAAATGATTTGTTAGATTTCTTGTTTTAGTAACTGGATGGTTGGTGATTCTGTATGTGGATCTCCAGCATCTTTCTCTGAATGTTTTAGCATTAATAGTTTTAGATAGTATATAAGAATAAGCATAATTTTAAGTCATCCTTCTGAAGAATACAGGCAGTAATAAGAAAAAAAAATCAGTTCTACTTAACCACTGCTAGTGCTTAGGAGCTTTAGCAGAGAAACATGTAATATAATATTACTGATAATATAAAGGTTGGCAGTTCAAATCCACCACTTACTGTACAAAAGAAAGCTGTGTAGTCTCTTGCCATGACGATTTGTAGCCTGGAAACTCAATAGAGGGCTCTTATGAGTAGGAACTGACTAGATGGTTGTGGGTTTGGGTTGCCTTATTGCAAATAGAGTTTTTGTTGTACCTCAGAGTCAAAAAAGTCATTACTAACCTATAGCTCACCCTCCAGCAAATTTTTGGAAGCTGCAATTCCCATGGAAGGAGATTGCTCATCTTTCCCTCTTGGAGCAGCTGGTGGATTTGAACCATGTGTCTCTGAGTTGGCAGTGGAACTTCTTACCACTAAGCCATCAGAGCTCCCTTAGAGAACTTAATATTAAATCTAACCATACAATAGGTTCTTTTTGTGACTTCCCATAATGTTTTAAATGCTCATCCATGTTGTGACATTCATTTATCACTATTTCATTTCTTTTTGTGGCTTAATAATGTTCCAGTACATGGATAGGCCATATTTTGGTTTGACATTTATCAATTGCTCCTACAGTATAGTTTCGAATAATGCTGCTATGAATATTGTGTACAGATTTTACATGTTTAAATGTTCTCTTGACTATATGCCCAGGAGTAGAATAGTTGGGCCATGTGGTCACAGTTTAACCCTTTAAGACACTTCCAGGCTGGTTTCCACAACAGAATCGTTTTTACATTCCTGCCAGCCATGTAGAAGAGTTCATATTTTCCACATCCTTGCCAACACCTACCTGCCTTTCACCTCCCTTTGATTGTGACTATCCATTGTGATCTGAATTTCCCTGGTAGCCATTCATTTATGTTTGGATACATGTTTGCTCAAGTCTTTTGCTCATTTTAAAATTGGGTCATTATTTATTCTTTTTAAATTGAGAACTTTGGAAGATCACAGTTTCCAACTTAAGAGAAAAACTATTCTCTGCTAATCCCCATAAAAATTCACCCCAAAAATTTTAAATTATGCTCTAGTTTTTCCTCCTTGTAATCACTATGAGTCACAAGCATCTCGACGGTACATAACAACAACAACAGTGCTCCTAGTTGCTTAACATTCTTTACTTGATCTTAGCCAAAAGGCCGAGAAGCAATTAGTTGCTTAACATTCTTAACACTGTCTAGAGATTCATAATTGAAAACTTGCTTTTTAATGTATGTCTTTTTTTAGTGATTTTTAAAAATTTTTATTATTATTAGTTTTAATGAAAATTTACAGAGACTTTGAGTTTCCATTCATTCATTGTTGCACTTTTCTCCCTTCCCACCTTTCCCCTCGAGTTCGGTCTTCTCTTTGAAAAGTGAAAGAAAAATTCTTTCATTGTTAACACAATTTCTCCCCCCAGGTCCACTCCACTATGCAGCCTTCGTTCTGGACTCCTGTCGTGACAATTATACCTAATCATCTATCCCTTTTAAACAGGTCTCTCTCTCTCATCTGTTTCAATGCAATATACATAATTTATCCCATCTTTCTCAGTTGCCCCCTCCCAGCCCCTGTGTCAGTCCCATTTTACAACAGTGGCACTATGCAGTATTTGTTAAATGTATTTACTTTGTAATATTCTCAAAATAGCTTGCTGAGGTGGTTGACATAAAAACCAGAGCTGTCAATCTGATTCTGATTCATAAGACTATAGAGCCGCATAGGACTGCCTCACAGTGTTTCTCCAAGGCTGTAAATGATTTTGGGTTTGACCTCAGCTTTCTCCCACGGAGTGATTGGTGGATTAGAACTAGGAGCTTTTCTGTTAGCAGTCCAGTGCTTAATACACAGTATCACCATGGTTTCTGTGGGGGCACAAGACGTAAGAAATAGTAGCAATAAGGAACTCTAATGACATAGTATGTTACCCTGCTAGCCAAAATAAACAGTGGGCAGGTGAACCAGATTTGAGCCCCAAACTTGCCGTTGATCACATGAAGTTGATTGAAGAAGTCACATTCCCTCTCCACGCTAGCCTCCCAGCAGCACAAGGTGAGTATTTCCAGGCCCATACGATTATTGTGAGAGAGGACTAGAGGAAATAGTGCATGTGAGAATGCCAGGCATGAGGGGTTAGGTGCTCAGTACTGTTTTCATGTCCTATCACTTCCACTTTTGATAAGGCAGGGCTTAAAGAACTTTAATGATGTACTAGAACGCGTGTGCTTAGACGCCATTAGGTGTCATTCTGAATCAGGAGCAGCTCCTTTAGATAAAGGATGTGTTTGTGCCAAGTTCAGGCCTGACCATTGAGAGGACAGAAGGACTCGATGTTCTGTAACTCGATTTCTTCACCAGTCAGGTACATTCATACAGAAGGGTTCTGTTCAGGGTTTTGTTTTGAGTTCAATTATATGTCACTAATCCCATAGAAGAGGAAGTGGAGTATAAAAAGCAGCATGGTCTTTCTCAGAAAGGACAGTAAAACAAATCTGCCCTCTCCTTGCAGATTTATAAACCTTTAAGTGAGATTTGACCTACATACTGAAAAAGAACTGAAACAGTGGGAGCAGATTTGTGCAAGAGGGTTATGCTGCCGCTAAGTTCGTATATGCTCACAAGTTCTGCACACTTAACTGAAGATAAATGTGCTTTTTTTAAAAAAAAAAAAAAAACAACAAAAAAACCAGGCCTGGTTTTGAACTTTGACAAGTGTGACCTTAGATAACTCCTGAGTCTCTAAACAGCAGAGAATGGAGTAAGCCCTAGTACATGATGTGATTTTTTTTTTAAAAAAAAGATGAAGACCTTCAGTGATACGGATGGACAGGGCTTAAATCTAGCAACTCTTGTGAAGGTGGCAAAAGACAGGGCAATGGTTCATTGTACATGGATGGGGTCATTGTGTGTTAGAAACAACATGACAGTGCCTAAAAAAACCCCACCTTTTAAAAAGATACATTGCACCACTGTTCCCACAGACACAATAGTTTTCTCGCATCTTACATGTTTTCCAACAAATAGTTAATTCAGAACTTTCTATATGCAGACACAGAGGATGCAGATACTAGTTATGAGGACAAAAGGCCCTAGCTTCTTGAGGCTTGCAGCTTAGTAGAAGTGACATATCACACACCACTGTATGTGATGCCTGATAATTGCTGTGATGGAGAAAAAGTGTCATGATGTACTCTAAACAAGGAGATTGGGAAGTAGTGCTATTCAGAAAGAAGAGGAAGAATTAGCATTTAACTGGACAAAGAGGAGGAGGAAAACTGTTGAAAAATGACCTAGCAAATACAAAAGTCCTATGGTGTGAGGAGGATGGTACCTTTAGAGTGTGGGGTGGGACATGGATGCAACAAGGGTAGGCTGCAGGCTAAAACTAGAGTAGGGTGGTGTGAGAACAAAGAGAAAACCAAGCTGTTGGAATTATGCTGGTTATTAGAACGCTGGAGTCTATTCTCAGAACAATGGAAGTCATTGAAAAGTTTTCTGCAATCAATACATTGATTTGGAGCTGGTGAATCAATATAGAATACTGGTAGCCTTATTTGTTCATTACCCAAAAAAACCCCAACCCCAAACCCACTACCATAGCAATTTCAAAATGGATGTCAGAAGAGACTGAAAGTTGCAATAGCTCTTTGAAAAGACAAAGAGGAAATATACAGAAGTAAAAGAGCCTAATGAAGATTTCAAACAGCAGCTCAAGAAGACAAAGCAATGTATTAAAATGGAATGTGCAGGGAGCTAGAATTGGAGAACAAAAAAGGAAGAACTTGTTTGGCATATCTCAAGCTGAAAGAACTGAAAAATTCAAATCTTGAGTTGTAATATTGAAGGATGTTACGGGCCAAATCTCAAATGATCCAGAAAGTATCAAAAGGAGATGGAGTGAATACATGAAGTCACTGTACCACAAAGAATTGGCTGACACTGAGAAAAAAAATCAGGAAGTACATATAAATAAGAGCCAATGGTAGTGGAGGAGAAAGTTGAAGATGCACTGAGTGGCAAAGAATAAGGCTGCAGGAATGGGTAGGATGCCAGTGGACATGTTTCAACTAATATACAACTGTGGGTATGCTCACCAGCGTATGCCAGGAAATTCAGAGGAAGCTGGCTGGCCAACAGACGATAAGAGACCCATATTTATGCCTATTCCCAAGAAAAGTGTTCCAACAGAATGTGGAAATTATTGAACAATATCATTAATATTCCATGCAAGTAAATAAAGGCAGAAGATCATTACAAAATGGCTAGAATAGAAAATTGCCAGACGTTCAAGCAGGATTTCGAAGAGGCTGTGGCACCAGGGTATCATCACTGATGTCAGATGGATTGTGGCTAAAAGTAAAGAATATCAGAAGAATGACTATTTGATGACTATACAAAGATAGTTGACTGTGTGAATCGTAACAAATTATGGCTAACATTGAGAAGAATGGAAAACCCCAGAACATTTAATTGTGTTCATGTGAAACCCAGACCAAGAGGCTCTAGTGTGAACAGAGCAAGGGAACATTGTTGTTACATGCCATCTAGTCGCCAGTGACTCATAGCGACCCTTTGTACTACAGCCCTAAACTCTGCCCTATCCTGTGCCAATCTCACCATCTCCAACACACCTACCCCCATTACCCTAGTCACTGAATACATGGTTTAAAATTAAGAAAGATGTGTGTCAGTGTTGTATCCTCTCTACATACCTTTTCAATCTGTATGTTGAACAAATTATTTGAGAAGCTGGGCTCTTTAGAAGAATGTGGCATCAGGATAGGAGGAAGAATCATCAACAGCCTGCCCCATGCACATGACACTACTGTGCTTGCTTAAAGTGAGGAGGACTTGAAGCTCTTGCTGCAGAAGATCAAAGACTATATTCAGCCTTTGATATGAATTGCACCTCAACAACAAAACCCCCAAAAGGTCTCACTATTGGAGCAATAAGCAACATCATGATAGATGGAGAAAAGATTGAAACAGTCAATAATTTCCATCTTACTTGGATCCACACTCAACACCCTTGGTACCACCAACAGTCGGGAGATGTATTTATTGCACAAGGATCTCTCCAAATTAATGAGAAGCAATGATGTCAGTTAGAGATCTAAGATATACCTGGTTCAGGCCATGGTCTTTTCAGTCACTTGTATGTACCTGAGAGCTAGACAGTGAATAAAGAATGACAGAATTTATGCCTTTGAAGTCTGGTGCTGGAGAAGAGTACTGAATATCCCATGGACTGCAAGAAAACCAAATATGTCTTCGAGAAAGTGCTTCCAGAGTACTCTATGGAGGCAAGGATGATAAAGCTTTGTTTCACATACTCCAGACATGTTGCTAAGAGAGACTATTCTTCCTTGGAGAGGGACATTATGCTTGGAAAGATGGAGGGTTGGCAAAAGAGAGGAAGATCCTCAACCAGATGGATTAACACAGTGACTGAAGCAATGGGCCCGAGTAAATCAGAAAATATGAGGATGGTACAAGATGGGACAGTGTTCAATTTTGTTGTTCATAGGGTCACTATGGGTCAGTCTCGATAGCACCTAACAATACCACCACCACTGCCATGGCATTGATTCTGACTCAGCAGATCTTCCTGGATGATTTACTGCATCAGAAAACCCACTGGAGGGTCAGCTATGGGGTCAGTTCTGACTCAACAGTACACAGTAACAATTGTTTTTCAGTTGCTTTTTTTTTTTTTACTCTTTTTATATTAATTTCAATGAAAATTTACAGAGACTTTGGATTTCCATTCATTCATTCATTGTTGCACTTTTCTTCCTGCCCACCCCTCCCTCCTCAGTACACTCTTCTCTTTGAAAAGTAAAAGAAAAATTCTTCCATTGTTTTACAGTCCCTTCCACGGGTCCACTCCACTATGCAGCCTTCGCTCTGGACTCCCGTCATGACAATAACATCTTAATGGGAGGAGACTGTCCATCTTTCTTCCAAGGAGCAGCTGGTGGATTTGAACTACTGGAGACACACGGCCTTTTTGTTAGTGCGACACACCATGGATTATTCATTAGGATAGGAAAAAATGTATATATTTGAGATCTCTTTTTTTATGCCAGTCTCCTCTCTTTATGCCCTTGTCCCAACATATTCAATGATTCCACAATCAATGATACTTATGAATGAGGGCTCTGGCTCTTGTCCTTGGCATAACATCATCTTAACATTTCTGATTTCAAATCCTGTATCACTCCCCAAGTGACTGCCTTACTCCATAGGCACATTTTATACTCTTCACTTGATTCTCACACATTTTTCAAAGTCCACTTTGAATTCCACTCCTCTGATAGCATAGTGGGTAGAAAGTTGCACTGCCAACCCAAAGACAGACATTTCTAATCCATTAACTTCTCTGAGGGAGAAAAATTAGCAGTCTTCCTGCCATGTCATTTACTGCCTCTGAAAACCCACTGAAGAGTCAGTTGTATGTCCTGATTAAACAGCAATAAGTTCTTCACAAACACGTTCTGAAGTGCTTTAACAAGAATTCACCTCATCTTACTCTTGGGTTTCCATAGTATTTTGAAAAAAAAAAAGTTTATTTAGCAGCAATGCCGTTTTGAAGACTAAAATATGTCTGATTCAAGCTATAGTCTTTTCAATTAACTTCCTATGCATCAGACAGTTGGACACTAAGGATGACAGTAGAAGATGCCTTTTGAGTTGTGTTGGAAAAGAAAACTGAGTATCTCATGGACTGTCAAAAGAATAAATATTTCTTGGAAGAGGTGCAGCCAGGATGCTACTTGAAGGCAAGAATGGTGAAGCTTTTTCTCACATATTCTGGGCATGTTGCTAAGAAAGGCTATTACTTGGAAAAGGACATCATGCTTGGAAGTGGAGAGCAAGAGAAGATCCAGTGGCAACATTGGGTTCATCCGTCATAACAGAACAAAACGATGTGTGCTAATGGAAGTAGATCAGTGATAGATACATTTGCTTGAATGTTCTGATGACTTCCTAAATCTGTCTCTACAGATCTCATTCCTGAACCAAAACCAGTAGGTCCCACTGCCTTGGGATAGCCTCAACTGACTTTCCTAACAGGTACCTCAGCCTCAAGTTGTTCTAAATAACATCAATCCCTTTCTGTCTAGTTATCTGTTCATATCATCACCATCTGTGCTGAGAAAAGGAGTCTGGTTTTTTGGTGGGACCGTATGGGCTTTAAGAAAGATGAAATCCCAGAGCTAAGCCAGGAATGTGACTAGGCATTTGCTATATGAGCAAGAGAGTAGAAGGATGAGTCAGGCAGAGCGCCCAAGGGGTAGTGGAAAATTGGGCTGGGGTGCGATCAGCTAAGAGTACTGACTGCTAGCTGTTGCACACATGCTAGCAAAGCATTCTGTCAAGACTCCTCTAGTTCTCGTCATTCATTACATGAACTAATTAATGTCTAGAGTTATGTTTCTACACCATAGGATTGTTGCCTTGCTGGGAGAGGGTCTTATCTCACTAGACTTTTCACACACATTAAGTCCTTTGATTGTTGACCTACTGCCTGCCTCACCTTTTATTTTCAAGGTCATCTTTTAGAAGGCCTTTCCCTACCTACCACCTTAGCTTCACATCCTCAATTTTGTCTTCTTTATGGCTTTTCTCAACAAGTTTTCCCATGTTTTGCTCCACAAGAATTTTACTCTGATAGTTTGATCCTTCCCATGCCTTCATAATGGGATGGCATGGAAGATAGCAACAGGTTTGTTGGCCAACTGCACAAACACCCCCCCCCACACACACACACACACCATCCTGGTCCCCGGGGTCTGCCTACAGGTGCAAAAATGCTTATTTATGAAACAGCATAAGCAGATTCCAGAAATAACATGCTTATTTCAGGTTGTTTTTAGATGAGGATGTTATTGTTGTGAGATGTTTATGTTTCAGCCACTCTGCACTCAGTGCCCATCTCTGCTGTCATTTGTTCTGTCACTTCAAAGTGCAGGAAAACCATGGGGGGTGATTTTAGGATCTGGCTTAGAACACTCAGGGAATGAGTCATTTTGCACTGATAAATTTTCTGGATCACCATAGGTCAAATAAATCAAGCAACAAGATAATAGTATTAATTTTAACTGTTTTAGGTTATCTCACAATTTCAGAAATGCATTATCATGGCCTTTCCAAACATGACTCCACCAGCTCTTGTTTCCTCAGAATCAGGATTATGAACATACTTCTAATATTGACAACAGATAGAGTCTTATCCCAGGTCAGAGGTGAGAACAGTGGTGTCGCAGGGAGACAGGTGCGGTCTCTTCCTGGAGCCGCCCCAGGCTGAAGCCCCCATCCCCACTCCTAAAGCTCGCCAAGTCTCCGGCTTCATGAGCCTTTGAATCACCTGGCATCTTGTTAAAATGTAGATTCTGATTTAAAAAATCTGGTCTGGATCTAAACTGCACAATGATGGAGAGGTTGCTGGTACATAGACCACATTTTGAACATCAACTCTTTAGATGATCCTCCAAAGAGCCTTGGGGTTAAGCATTGGACTGACAACAAAAAGGTTGGTGGTTCAAATTCACCAGCTGCTCCACCGAGGGATCTGCTAATTTACAGTCTGGAAAACCCTCTAGGTCAGTTTTACCTTGTCACTAGGAGCCCTCGTAATGCTGTGCTATTGTGTCCAACCCATAACTGACACTCCAGCAGATATTCAGATGCAGTAAATTGCACGTCATTCTCCGACAACACAACTGCATGCCTTTTAAATTGCAATGCAGCTTCTTACCACTAGGCCAGCAGAGCTCCCTACATTGGTTCATTGTCACTGTTAAGTGCTGTCGAATCGCTTATGACTCATAGTGGTCCTATGTACAACAGCTCAGAACCCTGCGCTATCCTGAGCCAACCTCACCATCTCCGACACTTCCAACCCCATTACTCCAGTCTCTGACTCTATCTCATCCAGGGTCTTCCTCTCTTGTGCTGTCCCTCCACCCTCCTAAGCATGATATCCCTCTCCAAGGACTGGTCCTTCCTTGCAACATGTCCAAAGTATGTCAGACGAAGCTTCAGAATCCTTGCCTCCAAGGACCAGCCTAGTTTTACCCTCTCCAGGATGAACCTGTTTGTTCTCTTTGCAGTCCATGGTATATTCAATACTCTTTCTCCAGCACCACAGCTCAAAGGCATCAATTCTCCTTCTATTATCCCTTGTCATTTTCCATCTTTCCGATGCATAGCAACTAATTGCAAAAATCATGGCCTGTATCAGGTGAACCTTATTCTGCAGACTTACATGGTTGCTCTTCAGTACTCTGGAGAGGTCTCTGACAGCAGATTTTCCCAGTGCAATTTGTCTTTTGATTTCCTGGATGTTGGTGCCAAGAGTGTTGATTGTGGAGCCAAGCAAGCTGAAGCTGTTAACAATATCAATCTCTTCACTGTCTATCATGATGTTGCCAATCTGCCCAGTGATGAGAATCTTTGTTTTCTTGATATTGAGCTTCAGTCCATATTTAAGGTTGTTAATCCTTAACCTTCTGCAGCAAATGGCTCAGATCTTCTTCAGTTTCAGCAAACAAGGTCGTGTCATCGGCATAAAGTAGGTTATTGAGGCATCGTCCTCCAATCCTGTTGCCACATTCTTCCTCATGGTGATCTGCTTCCTAGATGATCTGCTCTGCATTTAGTGAAAAGGTGTGGAGATAGGATGTATCCCTGGCATGCACCTTTTCTGATTTTGAACCATCCAGTGTTTCCTTGTTCTGTTCTAACGACTGCCTCTTGGTCCAAGTATAGGTTTCACATTAGCATGATCAAGTGTTCTGGGATTTCCATTCTTCTCAGAGTCAGCCACAGTTTGTTGTGATCCACACAGTCAAATGCCTTTGCATAATCTATGAAACACAGATAGACATTCCTCTGGTATTTTTTGCTTTTAACAAAGATCCATCTAACATTAGCTATAATATCCTTAGTACCACGACCTCTTCTAAACCTAGCCTGCACATCTGATTGTTCTTTTTTGATGTGCTGTTCCAGTTGTTTTTGATAATTTTCAGCAGCATCTTGCTTGCCTGTGATATTAATGATATCGTTTGATAATAGGAAAAGATTTTTGATGTCTCTCTTTTTTTTAATAACTATCTTCTCTCCTTATGCCCTTTCTCAAATATTTTCAATGATTATACAAGTGAGTTGAATGAATCTAGCCTTCAAGCCTCTGGATTTTAGCTCTTTGGTGGTGTTGTAGGCTAACTTAAGAGTCCATGGTTTGAATCCACCAGCCACTCTGAGGGAGAAGGATGAGACATTTGCTTCCAGAAAGATTTCCAGCCTTGGAAACCATGTGATGTAGTTCTACTCCACGCTGTAGAGTTACTCTGAGTTGAAATTGACGTGGTGGCAGTGGGGTTTGGGGCTTTGATACCTCCCAGTGGTTTTTCTTGTCATTTCACATGGATATCATGGGGAAGCTTATCATCAGTGAGTCTATGGGGACGTCTAAACAAGTATTAGGTAGCTTCTGATAGAATGATTCTTCCACGTGTACAGTGTGCTGAGATTTATAAGGTGAACTTACATTCCCTCTTTCTCTTCTTTCTTGCAGGACTCTTGGCAATAAGTTAGTTTCCAGATGGGAAATGAATTTCTGAGGCCACGCAGCTCGCCTAGGGTAGCAGCACAACTCGTGGCTCCAGTTTAGTGCTCGTGCATGGCTTCTTGCTGTGTCCCAGCATGTCAGTGCCTCAGGCCCTCATGTAGTCGGGGATGCTGAGCGTGGTGGAGCTGCAGGGCAGAGGCGCTGTGCACATGCTTGTGGGGCTGGGCTAGGAAGAAGCATTGATGGCTGCCAGCTGTTGTGTGTGAGGCTGGTGCTGTCTTACTCAGGACATCCTGAGGAAGATGACACTTCCTCGCACCTCAAACCTCCACCCTTAGGCAATGACTCAGCCTCATGTTTTAATGTAATCACCATTAGAGGGACATGATGCTGGGAAGGGTGAAGGGTCAATGAAGAAGACAGAGACTCTCAACCAGGTGGATTGACAAGGGTGATGCTGCAAGGGGCTCTTGTGTGCCAGGAAGTGTGAGGATGGCGCAGAACAGGACTGGGTTTACATATTTTGTTCATAAGGTCGCTATGAGTAGAATTTGACTCAACAACACCTAACAACCACATCTGGTAGCACTGTAGATAAGACATTCAGCCGCTAACCAAAAGGTCAGGGCCTTGAGCCTGAAAGCTGTTCCGAGGGAGAAAGAGTAGCAGTCTGCTTCCTTGTAGATTTACAGCCTTGTGACCCCGGTGGCAGGGTTCTGTTCTGTCCTTGGGGTCGCTGTGAGTTGGAATTGACTTGATGATGGGAGGCTACCTGCAGCATGTGCTGAGACGCTGTCTGTACTGAAACCCTGCAAGCTTTTCCCTCGCTTGGCCTGACTTGACTCATCAGCATCTCCCTGAGGGCTTTTTCTGGCCACTGGCATCTGCTCTACCCTGGAGAATTCATGACTGATGGGAGCTGATGTAAAAATAACCCAGCTCCTTCATTGCCTGAGTGGGTATTTTTTTTTCTCACAACCATAAGCTTCAGATGTCCACAATGCTAACTGACTTGATAACGTTTTCTTTCTTTTCCATCTTCCTCTTACTATCCCATGCCCCCACTCTCTCCCCTGCTGACGTCTCCCAGGATCCACTTCTACATGCATGATGGCCTGCATTCAGCCTTTTGTCTCAGCATCTGTGGGAGGAGCCCGAATTAAGACCCTTCTCCCCACCATCATTTCTACTGACCTACTGAAAAGACTGACTTTTCCCTAGTCACAAAGGAAAAATTACTACAGTTCTTCAACAAGACCACAAGGTGCCTGAATTACATTCCTGTGGTGGTACAGTCCTTAGGGCATTGTATTGCTATTTCAAAGGCCTCATCTCTCTCAAGGCTCAAATCCACCAGCAGCTTCAAGGGAGAAAGATAGGTACTCTCCTCCTGTGCATTTTACAGCCTCTGACAATAGTTACAGAAAGATCCCTGGAAAATCATCATATATTTGGAAATTAAATCACACACTTCTAAATACCCTAAGGATCAAAGAAGAAATAAAAAGATAAATTTTAAAAATTAAATAAAAAGAAATTAGAAAGCATATCAAATACGATGACTGTAAAAATGGAGCACATCAAAATTTCTGGTATACAACTAAAGAAGTGATTCAGGGAAATTGATGACCATGAATACCTATTGAAAAGTAAAGGGGGAAAAGTCTCTCGGATCGATGACTTCAGTTTCAACCTTAGCAAACCACACACACACACACACACACACTCTCTCACAGCTATAGCCTTTTAGAAGCAGACTGACAGGACTTAATTCTGTGATTCCCCCTATTATTCTTAGATGCTGTTGAGACTCATAGCAACCCTACAAACAACAGATCTGAACCCTGGCCCTTCATGTGCCATCCTCATCACCTCTGACACCAGAGCCCATTGCTCTAGTTGCCTGCCAATCCATTTTATTGAGGGTCTTCCTCTCCCTCACTGACCCTCCACTTTTCTTTCAAGGGACATTCAAGGGATAAGGAACATGTCCAAACTATGTGAGATGGATCTTCGCCATCTTTGCGTGCAAGAAGCACTTTGGCTGCACTTTTCCTAAGACATATCTGTTCTCTTGGCAGACCATGGGGTATTCAGTACTCTTCTCCAAAGCTACAACTCAAAGCCATCAATTTTCCTTAAATCCTTATTCAGTAACCGGTTCTCAGACGCATAACAAGTCTGAGACTGGAAAGGTCATGGTCTCAATCAGGTGCATTTTAGGCTTCACACTGACATCATTGCTTCTCAGTAGTTTGGAGAGGCTCCTAACAGTGGACTTTGTCAGTGCAGAACATCTCCTGATCTCCTGACCGCAGGTTCCGAGAGTGTTTAATGTGGATTCAAGCAAGGTGAAATTCCAATCTTTTCGTGATGTTGTTTACTGGTCCAGTGGTGAGGATTTTTGTCTTGATGTTGGGATGCAATCTGTATATTAAAGTCTGTAGTGCCCATCTATTACATCACTAGTGCTTCTTTGAAAGAATGATAGAGTTTGTACAAAATTCTAGCGAGGTCTACTTTCTAGCCTGACGTTTAGTCTTTTTAATCTTACTACAGAGGTAGCTTTCTTCTCCTCAGCCACAGACTCTTGGTTCACTCTTTTCCTCGTTCAGTTCCCTGGGCCCCTGCTTCAGAGGTAAGCCTTGCCTCGGAACCTGACTGGGTGCATGCCCTGTCCAGTCCCTACCAAACTCTGTTTCTAGAGACAGTTCTTCCCTCCCATCCTCAGTAAGTTCTTTACCTCCTGACACTCCCCAGACAGCTAGGCCCCAGAACTTGCAGCCAAGCGAAACCCCTCGGAGTCCCCCAGCCCAGGCTCCAGTGTGCACCCCGTCACAGCCGAGGAATGTAGGCGTCCAAGCAGACATGCTGGCTGGCAGCCGAGTGAGGGCCCCTGATAACTGACAGGAGATGAAAGAACCACCTGCGAGGAGGGCTGGCTCGAGGGGGCACATTTCAGAGACACCTGGGTTGTACAGAGCAGAGTGAGGATCTGGGACTGGCAGCCTTGGCTCAGCCACTACCTGACAGGCCTCATTTCCTCTGCTGTAGAATAGGGGTGGCCTCCTGCTGCACTGCACTGCCTGATTGTATCCCCCTAGTCCATTGTGTCTCAGAGAACCAGGGAAGAGGGAAAGGGAATTTGCATCTAAGAGAATATGTTACACTTCAAGTCACTAATGGAGCTTCAGCTGGCCTGCCTCCCCAGCCAGGGCCCCCCTCCTCCAACTTCAGCAACTTTCTGTCCTGAACTCACTCAAGCAAGGACAATTTCCTGCTTGGGAGGAGTGAGGTTGGGACCGGGAGTCCTGGCCTCCAGGTTCGACACTGATACTGATTGTTTGTTGGGACCTAGACAAGAAATTTTCCTTCTCAACACATGTTTCTTTATTGTAGAAGAGAAGAATTGCCAAGAACAGACCTTCTCCACTTCAATGTGTTTATGAATCACTGGGATCTTGTTAACAGACAGGGAACTCTGGTAGCATAGTGTCTGGAGAATCGTGTTGGTCACTCCTGTCTGGTGGTTTGACCCCAACGGTTCAGAGGGAGAAAGTTGGGTGGTCTCCTTTAGTGTGACTTACAGACTCAGAAACCCAATGGAGGGTCACCTAAGAGTTGATTTCATCTTGACAGCTATGATTTTGAGTCAACTGATTCTGATTCAGCTAGGCTGGGCTAGGCCCCATTTTCAATAAACTGCAAAGCTTGACATTGTCAAGAACAAATGTGTGTATATCTATTATGTTTATTGTGCCATTACTCACAATAGCAAGGAGATAGAAGCAGCCCAAGTGCTCGTCAACAAATGAATGGACAAGACAAATGGGGGTACATTCACACAATGGAGTAGTATGCAGCATGAATGGACAATGAAGAACTTGAAAATTACTACAGAACACGGTCAGTCTAGATGGCATTATGCTGAGTGAAATAACTCAGTCACAAAAGGACAAATACTGTGTAAGGTCACTATTACAAAAACAGGATGGTTACAGGGGAGCAAGAAAGAATGGGTAGACAATGAACAGTGTAAAGGGTTAGAGGAAGAGAAGATCAACCTGAAATGAATGGACAGTTAGACAATATGTATGTTGCAATTAAGACTGTGGAACAAGACATGCATAACTGATCCAATTGAAGGTGGGAAAGGGGAGATAGAGAACAAACAAAAAATATAAGAGAAAGTTTATTCACAGTTGTAGATAATTGACATTCAGGAATGGAGGCCAAGGAGAGGGAGCAGAAGTTAATGAATGGATGGGTAAGGTGAAGGGAAAGGGAGGGTCCAGCGAGCTTTCACTAGGACATTGCAAACAGTGGTAATTACAGTAAAATACAGTTACAATAAATACAATGGTCATTAGTATAAAATGAAATGCATATGAATTTCTGAATGAAAACCAATAAAAATCAAAGTTAAAAAATAAAAAGAAAGAAAGGCCTCAGGCTGTTACTTCTGCCTGCCATGGGCCTGCCTTCAGGGCATGGCTTTTGTTGGGACACAGAGCCCCATATCTGTGGTGGAGATTGGAAGCACTGGGCCTGGAATCCAGCTCCACCACCCATGGGGAAGGCTGAGAAGGACTGAGGATCAGCTCCCTCTCACAAAAACAGCCCACCCTGAGGCTGTGGCTGTGGTCCCTCCTTCACCCTGCCCAGCGACAGGGCTGCTGGAGTGAGATTTATGTGCAGGTCCTGTAAAGAAAAGAGGGTGTGTGCTCATAAGGAAGGAAGAAAAATGACATTCATTAAAGTTCTATTGTGTGACAAGCAAATTTGCAACACAACTTCTAACACCCCTTGGCCCCAGAGGGGACATTTGCCTGGCTGGGTCATTGTGAGGATGAACTAAAGATGAAATGCATGGGACTAGTCAGTAACTGAGTCCCGACAGAGGCAAGCCTGCCTTCCGAAAACAAAGGGGAGGCCCAGGGTCCAGCTCAGGGTGCCACAGCCCACAGATGGAATCAGACTTGGTTTAAAGAGAAGAGTGAGAATGGACACACACACACACACTCATTGCTACTAAGTATGAACTGGTTTCTAGCTGACCCACCAGTGGGTTTTCAGAAGCTGTAAATCGCTTAGGAGGAAATTACCCATCTTTCACCCATGATGGATTTCTCCCTGGTGAATTCAAATCACCAGCCTTTATGTGAAGGCATAAGCGAGTTGGCAGCTAAATCAAGTGGGCTCCCCAGAAGGACACTGTGGTTACTGAGAAATGGTAAGAGGGCTGCTGGATGAATGGGGGCTCGTGGAGGTCAGAGGGTCTCTCCCACCTCGGGGAATCTGAGTGGCAATCCTGTTCTTTGTCTAAAGGCAGTGCCTTTGAGTCAATTCCAACTCATCACAACCCTCCATTGAAGAGAGACTATGGAGGAAACAACCCATCTTCAGCCACAGAGCAGCTGATAGAGTCGAACTGTTGACCTTTTGGGGAGCAGCACCTCAACATCTATCCTAATAAGTCATCAGGGTTCCTGGTGCTTTGTTTAAACCCTAAATAGATCTACAGTGTTTTAACAGCTGTGTTGCTCTCTCCTCTTTCAAAATCCCCAGATGGGGGCAGTACAGGCCTCAGTCTCCCCTTTAGGAAAGCAAATCCAGGCCCACCAAAGCCTTTCCCAAGATATTGCAGGATGAGTCACTGGGCTGGGATTGGAACCCAGGCTCTCATCAGCTGCACGGCCACCAGGTCCCCCGGACCAGGGTCCGGCCAAGGGCAGCCAGTGTCCGTCACCAGGCGCATCACCCGGCTGGCCTGACTCAAAATAGCTTCCCAGACGCAAGGAAATATTTTATCCCACTCTGTTTTCCCACAAAAAATAAACACTCCCAGATCTCAATGGGACCAAACTCCAAAGAAAGGGAGACAGGAACATGGTTAGCCGCTCACAGAGAAATTTGCTTTTCGTTGTCCTAATTCTTTTCTCGGGGTCAGGGCTTTGCATAGGACATGAGCGTGGAGACGCTCACTGCTTTCCCAGGGGTGACTAGCTTTCTCTGGGTGTCAGGCTGCCCTTTCTGGAGGGTCACATTCTCAGACATGGTGACGTTGGTGGGACAGCTGCTGTGACCATCAACTAGGGAATTCAGAAGTCCATGACACAGCTCTGGCCTTAAGGGGCTTTCAGGCATGGAGAGGCATGTCTGGGCCTCCCTCCTCCCTGGGAGCTCTCGGAAACTGGGAGAGAAGAGCTGGACTATGTGTGTGTTACTCAGGAGGCAACTCCATAGAAGTCTCTTTTCAGTCACACAGGGGGCCTTTCAGGTGTAAACTATCAGAGATTAAGAAACCCAGGCTCAGGGAATGTATCCTCTTCATGTTTCCACATGAGTGCCTAACAGACTTCACTTATTCACTCATTCATAGCTGTAGGTCAGAACTAATTCATAGGTGACCCTCCAGTGAGTTTCTTTGAAGACTGTAAATCACTCAGGAGGAGATTGCCCATCATTCTTCCTCAGTGCAGAAGGTCATTTCAAGTAGTGCTTTTGACAATGGGCCTGTGGGTCAGCATCACGACCCCCTCTGGGTTGTATAAAACCTGGGACCTTAGTTGCTTGGCTCTATGACTAATTCAGAGGAAATGCAAACAGGTGGCTCCTTGGAGGTAAGGACAGTGAAACTGTGTCTCACATACTTTGTGCATGTTGTCAGGAGACATCATTCTGGGCAAGGTAGAGGGTCTGAGCAGAAGAGGAACGCCCTTAATATCGACACAGGGATGGCTGCAAAGAACTTGAGCATGTGGGAGATAGTGAAGATGGAACCCGATAGGGCAGGGTTCAGATCTGCTGTCGCTGGGTCACTAGGAGTCACAGTTTACTTGATGGCACATAAAACAACAATGACTGTCTTGTTTGGATGATACTGTCTTCGGTAGGTCCACTCAAGTCAGTACAGGTGATAAACCCAGGAGCCACTTGTTCCCAGAGCATCAAGCATTTACTACCTGAAGTCGACTTAGGTCCTGGGGCATCAATGTCTCAGATTCAAACGAAAAAGCAAATACACTACACAAGACTCCTTACTGTGCCATTGATTCCACACAGCACCACACTACAGACCAGAGCAGAGCTGCCACATAAAGTTTCCAAGGCTGTAAATTTCATGGAAACCGATTCCGTGTCTTTCTATTCTTTTTTAAATTGTGATTTTAACAAAAAGTTTACAGAAAAGTTGGATTTTTATTCATTAATTGTCACACATATTTCTCCCTACCTGCCCCCAGTTCACTTTAAAAAAAAAATTCACTTATTGTTGCACAATTTCCTTCCTCCCCCTTGCTAGTCCACTACGCTATTTACCTCTTATTCTGGACTATTGTCATACAAATAATGCACAATCATATATTCCTTTCAAACAGTTCTTTCCTTCAACTGTCCCAATGCATCATTCTTGTCTATCCTCTCTTTTCTTAGTTTCCCTCTAGCCTTCTATGTCAGACCTGCTTTATAACAGTGCTGTTATGCAGTATTTGTCCTTTTGGGACTGAGATATTTCACTTAGCATAATGTCCTCTGGGGTCACTCATGTTGTGTAATATGAGTTTCTTGGTTTTCAGTGCTGCATAGTATTCCATGGTATGAATATACTATAGTTTTCCTATCCATTCATTTGCTGATGGGCACTTGGGTTGCTTCCATCTGTTTGGTATTGTGAATAGCACAGCAATAAACATGAGTGTACATACATCTGTTTGAGTTGTAGCTCTGGTTTCTGGGTATATTCCCATTAGTGGGATTGCTGTATCAAATGGTATTTTTATTTCCAACTTTTTAAATTCTATTTTTAAAATACTAGTTTATGGAGCTCTGGTGGCCTAGTGGCAAGGAACTGCAACTACAATCCCAGAGGCGCACGGTTCGAATCTACCAGATGCTCTGCCGGGGAAGGAGGGACAATCTCCTCCTGTACCAGTCAGATCTGATTTGACGGTACACTCACACAAAAATAATAAAATAAT
>NW_006399775.1:16148109-16192710 GCF_000299155.1 Elephantulus edwardii
TTTTTTTTTTTTTTTTTTTTTTTACTTTCAGGTACAATTTTACTAATTTTTCTTTCTTTTTTTAAATTTACTTTAACGAAAGTTTACAGACTTTGGATTTCGATTCATTCATAGTTGCACATTTTCCTCCCTGGCCACCCCTCCTCCCTAGTTCACTTTTAGGTTGATTTTCTTATTGATTCTTTGGAACTCATAAATGTATATGGACAGTTCCCAACTTACAACATGTTAGAGTTACAGTAAACCACATTTATGACTACCTCCTCTATTTTATTATCGGTGTGTGTATTACAGCGCTGTCACATGTAATTTGTTGATGTTTTCATTTCTGTGACAAAAAAAGAGATTGGGTTTTAAAAGCTATTGATAATAAAAAGCAGTGACAAAAAAAAGTATTGGACTTAATGTCAGAACTGATTTAACAACAGACACAGTGGAACAGAAACATCCTAAGTTGGCACTGTTTGTATCTTGATAGATGGGTAGCGGGTAAAGAAATTGGCGACATGTTTTATCTAGTTTTGGGCCGTCTTTCCATATGCTTTACTTGTTGTTTGCTTTCAGAAGTGACTCACAGCTGACCCTCGAGTGGATTTATCACTGGCTGTAAATTGCAGGGGAGGAGATTGCCAATCTTTCTCTTGCAAAGCAATATCTTCAAGCTGGCAGCACAATCCCTTTCCACTAGGCCACCAGAGCTCTCAATACTCTATGCTGTAGTTGTGTATTGCAGAGTCGTTACAAACCCATGGCTGATGCCCTGAAGGTTTTTGGAGGCGGTTAATCACACGTAGGAGAAAACAGATATTTTAAAAAATGTTATTGGGGTAGAATTATACATGAGCTACATCTTTATGCACAGATTCAGAGCACCGGAACTTGACAGGCCTGCCTTGTTTTTCCAGGTCTTGCAAGGTTTCTGCTCTTGACAGGGGAAAACATCTCTATTGCTAATCATAGTAGAAAATATCTGGGTTTCCTTTGTCTGGAAGATTTCCACGTACTTGTGTTCAGGCTCTCAAAGGTTTTACTGCATAGATTGACCTCAATTTACCCTTGAGCTCTGTCTTGATGACTTTGTCATAAGTCAGTTCAATTGAATACCTCGCTTCATCTTCCAGTGTTCATTTCAAAGCATGACAGTGTTTTGAACAGTAAATCATAAAATTGAACACCTGCAAGTGAACATCTGAGAGTGATAAGATCAGCAAATTACACTCGGCATCACTGTCTGCTGTATTGTATGTGTTACTCTTGATAGGAGGTACAAAAATACCCCGCCACTGAGACGGATGGTAAAGGCATTGTAAGTTGGATGCTATTTGTGCAACAATAATTTGCTATTGCAACCATTGTTAAAAGCCCAATTCAGTGACATTAATGACATTCATCATGAGCAGCCATCCTTACGGTTGCCTTTGATGAACAGAGGCTCTTAAGTTAATGCTTTTAGCTTTATCTTTTCCACTATGTTCTGTTACTTTTGCTATCTACAATAAAAGATAACTTTTTAAATCTCAAGATCATAGGAGATGTTCCTCTCATTCTAAAAATGTAAAATACAGTCCCCCACATACATATTTAATTAATCTGACACTGGCTTTTGTGTAGGATGTGAAGTAGGGCTCTGGTTTAGTTTTTAAAGATAGGTAAACAACTGTGTGATTCATTTTCTGTCCCCACATCAATACCCAACAACCTCACAGTTTTAATTCCTAGAGTTTTCTAATCAGCCTAAATATTTACAAGAAAAACCACCCCAAACCTCATTTTGTTCCTTTTAAAAAATATTTTACATTTTTTTCAAGATAATTTAAAAAATTCTTAGGTTCATTTCTATAAAATTTCTCATTACTAATCATTTTAACTATTTACCATTTGTTTAATGGAGAAAGTAAGTGTCCTATGGTTTGTTATAGATTATTCTTTTTTTCTTTCTGTTATATATTATTCTGTTGGTCTGTGCATTGCTTTACAGAGGTAACTTGTGGTTGCTGTGATGCTAAACACTGTGACACTGATGTGCCAAAAGTGATAATGGTTACCCATGGTGGACAGTGTGTGGTGGAGCTTTCCAGTTAAATCAACCTTGGAAGCAGGAGTGGCATCCACTTCGGAAATGGCTCGCCTCTGGAAACTCTATGAACAGTGCTCAGGTCTTTCATTTATAGGGTCTCTATGAATCGTCTACAACTCAATAGCACTTAAGAACAACAACAACAGCAACAACAACATATTTGTCTGATAAATACACAGGTTGTGTTTATGTATACATTATGATGGACTCATTCTTCATACACTGTCTACCATTTGGTTTTCTTTTTTTCACTTGTTGTTACTGTAAAGTCACAGCGACCCTAAGAACAACAGATCTGAATCTCCCAGTATCCTGCACTAACATCACTCTCTCTGTCACACTCGAGTACGCTGTTATAGTCACTATGTAAAGCCATCTCACTGATGATCTTCCAGCCTTTCACTCATCCTCTATCTTTGGCATCTTTTCCCCAAGGGCTACCCCATCTTGACAACACGCCCGAAGTATGTGAGAGGAAGTTTCACTATCCTTGCCTCTAACGAGCTGCTGGTTTGTACTTCCTCCAAGACCAATTTGTCTGTTCTTTCGGCAGTCCATGGGACAGATAGTCAGTACTCTTCTCCAACACCACAGCTCAAAGGCATCAGTTCTTCTTCAGTCTTCCTTACTCATTGTCCAACTTTCAGATGCATAAGAAGCAACTCAAAAGACCATAGCTTAGATCAACTACACCATAATCTTTAAACTGAAACCCTTGCTTTTTAGCATTTTAAAGATGTTTGTTATGTTGTTGTGTGCCATTGAGTTGGAATTGGCCCACAGCTGACACCACCACCCCCCCCCCGCCAACGGGTTTTCAGGGGCAGTTAATTGCACAGGAGGAGATTGCCCATCCTTCTGTGAAGCTGCTGGAGGATTTGAACTGCATGCCTTTGGGACTGCAGTGTAGCTTCTTACCACTAGGCCAGCAGAGCTGAGCACTTCAAAGAAAGACATTTATTTATAACATGTCAAATATACTTTCCTCTCAGGAAAATAGAACGGCTTCATTAAAAAGAAAATCTACAGAGTATTCTCTTTTAGACAAGTACTGTATGTAATGTTGTTGTTATTGTTAGGTGTCATCAAGTCAAGTGACCCCATGAACAATAGATCTGAACTCCATCCCGTACTGCAGCCTCCTCCTCCTCAATACATCTGAGTCTATTGCCACAGACACTGAATCAATTCACTGTCCACCTTTCAAAGCGTGATTTCTCTTTCCAAGGAATAATTATTTATTTATGTATTTATTTATTTATTTTTGTGTGTGTGCATACCATCAAATCAGACCTGATTGGTACAGGAGGAGATTGTCCCTCCTTCTCCAGCAGAGCATCTGGTGGATTCGAACCGCTCACTTCTGGGATTGCAGTGCAGCTTCTTGCCACTAGGCCACCAGAGCTCACTGGAATAACCTTTTCTAACAACATGCCTGAAATATGTGGGATGAAGCTTCTCCATCTTGCCTCCAAGGAACACTCTGGTTGTACTTTCTCCAAGAAAAATCTGTTTATTCTTTCAGCAGTCCATGGGATAGTCAGTGCTCTTCTACAACATTACAACTCAAATGCATCAGTTTTTCTGTCATCTTTATGCATTGTCCAGCTCTCAGATGCATAGCAGGTGATGGGAAAGTCTGGGGCTTAAATCAGGCACACCTTGGTCTGTAAACTGACATCATTGCTCCTCAGGACTTTGGAGCAGTTCCTGCCAGCACACATTCCCAATGCTCTATGTCTTCCGATTTCCTGAGTGCTGATACCAAGGGTGTTGATTCTGGATCCAATATGAAATGTGTTGATAATGTCAATCTTTCTCCATCTATCATGGTATTGCTTACTGACTCAGTGGTGAAGATTTTGGTTTTCCTGGTGCTGAGCCATAATCCATATTGAAGGCTGCCGTCTTTGATCCTATGCAGACACTGCTTCAGTCCTCCTCACTTTCAGCAAGCAGATCAGAGTACCACCTTTGCCAGGGAGCAGCACCCAGACGCATGGAGGACACTGGTCCTGGAGGACTGGAGAGGGTGCCACTGTGGCCTGAGTCCTCTCTGGGAAGAAATCAGGCTCAGCCAGGCTCCACTGATACTAGTACCATAATAGACTTAACCAATTCCTTATGGAGGCAAATTGGAGCTATTTCCAAAGATTCACTTATCAACTGAGCTTCAGCAAAAAATTTGCCCTCCAAAAAATTGAACCCAACTATTTCAACTGCCTATTTGATCACATAAACAGAGTGTTTTTAAGGAAATAATTAAACAAATACAGGAAAGAGAGCAAGGAACATAATAGACGTCATGTCCATGTATCCACTAACCACATTTATAACATATTTACTATGGTAGTTTTTAAAAATCAGACTTGTCTTGGAATTGAAAAGCAAAATATTAAGAAAAATTCCAATTGAACAGAGACATTTGTGGTATAATGAAGCTCTGTCACCCAACTTCAATAAATGTTAACTTGTAGTTAATCATGTTCTAACAAGATATCCAAAAATATTCTTGTTAAAAAATATGGAACCCTTCTCAAATTTGCATGTCATCCTTGTGCAGGGGCCAAGCTGATCTTCTCTTTATCGTTCCCATCCTAGTATATGTGCTGCCGAAGCGAGAACTAGTCCTGGAATCTTGTAGCAAATGCCAAACATTACATAATTTCATTTCTAAGTACTTCACCAATATCTCCAGAAGATAAAGACTCTCATATCTTAAAAATATTATAATTTTAATATAACCAAATTGCCAAATGTAACATTTCCCCTGTTGCCTTTTATTTATAAAAAAAATAATTTCTTTACTTAAGGATCCAATATGAGACTCATACTTTTACATTTTATTTTTATTTTACTGTTTAACAATTTTATTGTAACAATCATAAAGTTACAAGACAGTTAAAAGTCAAAGAACTCTTCCCTTGAAGGGTTTGTGTCTTTGGCAAGCATAACACAGAATCAACATTGTTTTTTTTTCTCATTGTATCTGTTTTATCACGTGGTGTTTGATTTTTATTTGTCCTATAAAGGAAGGTAATCACTTCTATCACTTGATTCAGATGGGCCTGCCAGATTCTTCTACTGTGAAATTGCTTTTCCTTCTTTATTATCTCAAAGAGAGATATACTTTAAAATTTATCAAATATCTCATTTTCACCAAGTTTTTAATTATTTCATTTCTTTGTTTTGTATGTTTTTATAATTTTCTGTTTTATTCAATGAGATTATACTATTTTATTATGATTATTTCTTTTTATCCTCAATTTCCCCCAATTTGGCCAATGAGATTCCCTTCAAATTGAATTTCTCTTCCCCCTCAAATGTTCTCATTGTTCTTCCACTATTTCCTTGTTTTCCAATATGATAACAAGAGATACTAGACTCATCTTTTGCCTTCTCTGCTCCTGTGTTGTAAGCAGCCATTTCTCTAAAGAAATGCAAAATGATCCCACTCTATCATTTGTTCTTTGTTAATGAGACAAAATTTATTTATAAAAAGAAACTTACTTTTTCTCAACAGTAGTTAATTTCCCTAAGGTATAGTTCAAATATTAGTCTAAAAGCTTTATTCTTTTTCTTTGATGGTAATTTTCATAATAACGAATTCATATTCTACTAATATTACACATAAGCAAATTCCTACTGAAGATTATCCAAAAATGACTGGAACAGTACATTAACAGAGAACCACCAGAAATACAAGCTGGGATTAGAAGAGGCTATTATCACCAATGTCATATGGATCTTGGCTGAAAGCTAAGAGTACCAGAGGAATGTCCATCTGTCTTCAATTGACTATACAAAGACATTTGACTGGCTACCTTGAGAAGAATGAAAATCCATCATACTTGATTGGGCTCATATGAAACCTATACTTAGACCAGGAAGCCATAGTCAGAATAGATCAAGGAAACAGCAAGGCTCAAAATTAAGAAAGCAGTGCATCAGGGATGTGTTCTAGCTCCATACCTTTTCAGTCTATATGCGGAACAGATCATTCAAGAGGCTGACCTTTATGAGAGGCAAGGACAATTTAATGACATTGATTACTCTATCTACTTTTCTTTTTCTTTTTTTTTAAATTTTATTAAGTTTTGTGTGCGTGTACCGTCAAATCAGATCTGACTGGTACAGGAGGAGATTGTCCCTCCTTCCCCGGCAGAGCATCTGGTGGATTTGAACCGTGCACCTCTGGGATTGTAGTTGCAGCTTCTTGCCACTAGGCCACCAGAGCTCCCCTCTATCTACTTTTCTGAGTTGTTCTTCCCAAATCAACATCAACTCCTTTCCCTCTAAGGTTCCTAGCTAATCTTTTGAGTTGCTGTTGTCAATTTGATGCCATGGAGATGTCTTAAAAAAAATCATAACGCTCAAGGCAGAACCTTTTTCCTTTCTTTTATCAGTTAAACTAAATTATTGTTTGGTTTGAAGATGACTTCAGGGAATATTTTTTGGTTTAAGATTTAAAGATCATGTAGGTCACTTTTTTAAAAAAACAAAGATTGTTCCTTTAGTTTGATTTTGTTATTGAAGTTATAGAAGCAAAGCACGCACCAACTGAAGCATTTCCAGTGACACTGCGCGCTAGGAGCTGTGCGGCTCTCTCGCTTCCCTCCTGAGTTGTGCCTCTGATAGCAGCACAGTCATGGCCCCCTGAGGTTCTTATATGGTATTCCAAGTTGCTCACTGTGATCCAATATAGATAAACAGAGCATAATTCTCAAGACAGGCTTTTAAAATACTAGTTTCGATAAACTATTGTTTTGGTTTAAGAAGATGTCTAAAGATGTTTTTAGTCCACATCAGTCACTTCTAATTGTGTTGCTGAAATATTACCAATTTTTTTTTTAATCTTGATCGATCTCCTGCCACTTTTCCACTTTTAATGTATACATTTAAAAACTGTTATTATGTGAGTAAGTGAAGGGAATGTGGCTAACCGTCAGAAGAGAAGAAGCAGAAAAGTGCACATGCCTTCTTAGGGCCAGAGAATTCTATGTGAAATAGACCAGACTGAGACAGGAGGAGAAGCAGCAGCAGCAGAAGTGACAGAGAACCAGAGACCAACACGAGGGAGACTTGGGCTGGAACTGCTGCCCCAGGGAGACACAGGGGCATGCATCCAGGCTTACTAATGAGCTGGAGAGAGATGCCATCATTGGCAAGCTTAAAAGGGCAAAGGGCTGTGTAATACTGGCCTAGAGCTTCAAGGCTGATGGTCAGAGTGCCTGCAAACACAACTGAGAAGCTGTCCTGACTGAAGAATTATATCCTGTCTTCTACCCGAAGACTGCAACCTTCAATATGGATTGCATTTCAACAATAAGAAAATATAAACACTCACCACTGGACCAATAAACAACATCATAATAGGTGGAGAAAAAAAACCCTGAAGTTGTCAATTATTTCATCTTGCTTGAATCCACAATTAGTACCCTTGGTACCAGCCGTCAAGAAATCAAAAGACATGTTTTATTGGGAAAATCTGATGTCAAGAACCTCTCCAAACTTCTAAGGAGAAGTGATAGCAGTTTAAAGACTAAGATGTCCCTGATTCTAGCCATGGTCATTTCAATTACTGCTGTGTATCTTAAAGTTGGATGATGAGTAGGGATGACAGAAGAAGAATTGATGCCTTTGAGTTGTGATGTTGTAGAGGAGTATCAAATACACCAGGAACTGCTAAAAGAACAAACAAATATGTCGTGGAGAAAGTGCAACCAGAGTGCTCCTTAGAGGCAAGGATCATGAAACTTGGTCTCATGTACCTTGGGCATGTGGTCAGAAGGGGTCAGTCCTTGGAAATAAGACATCATGCTGGGAAAAGTAGAGGGTTGCCTAAAACAAGAACGACCCTCAATGAGATGGATCAACACAGTGACTGTAACAACGGGCTTAAGTATATCAGGGATGATGAGGATGGCAAGACCTAGGGCAAGGTTTAGATTTTTTGTTCATAAGGTCATCATGAGCTTAGTCAATTCAGTAGCACCTAAAAACAACACCACCTGAATTATAACCTGCTGTTGTGCCATGTTGCACCATGGAGTCACAACTCATAGCGCCCCTATGCCCAACAGCTCTGAACCCTGCCCTATCTTGAGTCACCTCATTGTTTCTGACACACCAACCCCAATTACCCCAGACACTGAATCCATCTCATTGAGAGTCTTCCTCTCTTGTGCTGTCCCTCCACCCTCCAAAGCATGCTGTCCCTCCCCTTGCAACATGCCCAAAGTATGTCAGATGATGCCTTGGAAACCTTGCCTCCAAGGAGCTCACTGGTTTCACTCTCTCCTGGCTGAATTTGTTTGTTCTCCTAGCAGTCGCTGGTATATTCAGTACTCTTCTCCAGCACCACAGCTCAAAGGCATCAATTCTCCTTTCATCCTTAGTCACTGTCAGTGCTCTGATACATAACAAGTAATTGGGAAGACTATGGCCTGAATCAGGCACATCTTAGTCTCCAGACTGACACCATTGTTTTTCAGTACTCTGGAGAGGTCCCTGACAGCTGACTTTCCCAATACAATCTGTTTTTCTATTTCCTGGCTGTTGGTACCAAGCTTGTGGAGTCAAGCAAACTGAAGCTGTTAGCAACCTCAATCTCTTCACCATCAATCATGATGCTGCCAATCATTCCAGTAGTGAGAATCTTTGTTCTCTTGATGTTGAGCTTCAGTCCATATTGAAGGCTGCAGTCCTTGACCCTCTGCAGCAAGCGCTTCAGGTCCTCTTCAGTTTCAGCAAGCAGGGTTGTGCCATCTACATAACCCAGGTTGATACGTCTTCCACCAATAAACCCTTCAATGGTAAAAATCAAACAGCAAAATGCAAATAAAATATTTTAGTATCTGTCTAGTTAGTTGAGTCTTGAGTAATTTCTCACTTTAAAATAATGACATTTTATCTCTAGGAATATGTTTTTTTGGCTTTAGATCTATTTTGTCTAATGTGGTTAGATGTTGCTGTTGATGTGACAATTTTATTTCTGTCTCTTTATTCCTGTCTTGTCTTATTGTGCTTCTAGTACATTGTTGAATAGAAAGAACCATAGTGCATCTTTGGCTTGGTCCTAGGGAGCTCTGGCAGCCTAGTGGGTAAGGAGTGGCACTACCAAGCCAAAAGTATGTGGTTTGAATCCGCCTCTGAAGAAAGACGGCAACCTTCTCACGTGTGATTTACAGTCTCTGAAAAACTGCCAGAGGATCAGTTCTGAGTCAGTGCAGACTCAATAGCAAAGAGTTGAGTTGAGTTTGTCTTGTTCCTGTCTTCTTAGAGCTGATTTCCCCCTCAGGATACAATTCTCATCTTTTTATTTTGATTACAGATGTGGTCAATTTATCTCCACCATGTAATACTTAACAGGTGCCTAGGAAATGTGCCTGTCAGTCCTTGGCCTCTTGGAAGTCTCCTGGGGGCGGGAGTGAGTGTATGTCACTATTAGCCCCAGTGGGGGAACTACAGGCCATGGTTTTTCCTGAGAAAGCATGGCGTTTCCAGAAAGTCTTGGCTGAGAAAACCCCAACCTAGTCTGAGGCCACATGACTATTTCCTAGAAACTAGATGTGAGTGAAACTCTGCTGGTGCCCGACTCATAGCATACGTTTCCTGTTTTCATCCACGAGCTAAGAAGGCCCCCCAACTCAAGGCTTGAGGCCAGCTGTTATCCACCACTCAGTTCCAAGCAAAGGGCGGAAGGGGACAGGGCCCGTCTAGGGGAGGAGCTTCCTCTCAGGAGGACTGGTCAACTCCTCTGCCCTGTACGGCACTCTCAGCTGCTCTGGGACATCAGAGCCATTTCCACCCCGGCAGCTTCCAGGGCTGTCTGCCTGACCCTCTGCAGACTGCCTGGCTCCTCAGTCTAGTCCTGTTGTGAGCCATCTCATGTCTGGCCTACACCTCAAATCTCACATGTCCCAAATGCATTTAACCTGACCTGCATTCTTCTTGGCTTTTCTCATGCTCCTCATTTCTGTAATGGTATCACTATTCAACCAGGCACTCGATCAGGATTCAGGTGTTACCATGCCCCCTGTCCAATTCCAGCAGCCCCTCCATTGGCAGCTTCTGAGAACAAAGTTGCTACATGCCATTAAGTTGAAATTAGCTCATAGCTAATTTCAAAATCTCGTGAAATTTTCAGAAGATGTAAATCACATGGGAGATTATCCAACTTTCTCCCACACAACAGCTGACGGATTCAAACGACTTGCCTTTGGGTTGGCAGAACAATTCCTTGCCCACTAGGCCACCAGGGCTCCCTTCTGTGGGCTCTACTTTAAGGTAATACAGGAACTTTCCTCCAGGCTCCCTGGTCCCAACCAGTCAGTTGACAACAGTGTGGAGGAGACTCTTGCTTGACCATATCCCTGCTTCCCATTGACTGGGAGTTTCTCCAGGGCACAGATAGAACAGCCAGGGAGTGGCCAGGGAAGACTGTGGGGCAAGTCTGTTGGGTGAATATCCATAGTCAGTGGGGAGCCTGCCTCACTCTGGCCACCTGCTGGAGCCTGGGAAAGGTTGGCTGAAGAAATGAATGCTCGACCAGGGTTACCAGGGCATCTTGAGGGGTATGCAGAAGAGGATGAAAAATACCTACCATGATGGATGGCGATGATACAGGGCCCATCGCCCACCCACTGTGACTGAGTGTCCTCAGATGAGCACCTCCAGCAGCCTGGAGCCTCATTGTCCTCTCATGCAAAGCAGGAGAAAGAGCCCTTCCCCTCATTTCCCTCCGGGTTGTTGTGAGACTAAAGGGGAGGGTGTGGTCCTTCTTCTTGGTCCAGTGGGTGCACCCAAGAGAGGTTGCCATTGTTCCAGGTTGGCACAGGCTACTCCCAGAGGATACTCTCTAAAAGACAAGGGTGTAATAACAATCGTCATTACAGTAACAATCACAGCAATGAGGTATCTTGAGGAGGGCCTCAGCCGGAAAACTAGGAGACCTGAAACCTGAACCTGCTCTGTGTGGTCTGTGTCAGGCCCCGCCAGCCCATTTTGGGTCTCAGCTTTCTCCCATATAAACAGGAGGAAGGTGCACAAGAGGGGCTCTCTTTCCCAGGGCCCCAAGCCCCCATTGTTTTCCTACCTGCTCCCCTCAGCTGGGCCAGAGGCTGGGAATGGTTCAATTCTCTGTGAGTATGGGGGAGGGGGGTATGGCAGGTGCTTTCCAAGCCTTTTGAACATTTACCATCAGGCCACAAGACCCTCGAGAACGGGAGTCCTGGCTCTGTCTCATCCATCCATTCATGCACTGATCCATTCATTCAATGGGACTAATTGCTAGGTAGACATTGGACCCAGCATCTGCCTTCCTGGGCTCCTGATGGGACCTCGGAGTCATTCAGATCTGTGGGCACAAGGTGGCCAAGCTGGAGAGCCCTCAAAGTCCTGGGCTTGCAGAGGTGACACGAGTCTCTTGGGTGACATCTGCTGAGGGAGAACAGGAGGAGTGGACTGTGGCGTGAGACGCTGGCCACTGCTCATATCCTCCAAGCATTGAGAAATAGGGATGGGTCACACCCTGCCGCTGGAGGCTGTTGTGAGGAGCAAATGAGGTAGGTCATACGAAGTTCTGGGCATGGCCACTTTTAGGCTCACACTTGTGGTCACCCCGTGGGACTAGGACTCAGGGAGCTCACTGGGAAACACTACATTTGCACATACACCCCTCAGTTAAACACCTGTTGGAACAAAGCACATTTCTGGCCAGGCGCTGCACATATCACACAAAAACAGGCTGCTGGCTTCTACGTGGTACTTCTTGAGAACCCTTAGCGATGTTTATCTCCACTTCAGATGTGGTTCTCAGAAGGGACCTGCTGTTTATTGAGCACAAATCCAGGGCCTGGGACACAGAAAGTTAGACCAGTGCCTTCCCTCGGGACCCTCAATCCGGGTGGGGCTGGGGGTTAGAGGAGAAAGAGACAGGTGTGAAACTGCAGGTGTCCTGTCCTGATCTGAATGTGGGTGGTCAGTGTGGTCCCAGGTCTATGTGCCCAGTAGGGATAGGAAGTGTAGAACTGAGGGTCAATGCAATCTCATGGACAACAGGCAGGACAAACCTAAAGTAAAGGATCATTGTCGTCAGCTCTGATTTTCATTCTTGAAATTCCCCCTACAGCTTGCTCGGCTCCACAATCAACACTCTTGGCACCAGCAGTTAGGAAATCAAAAGACGAATTAAACTGGGAAAATCTGTTAGGGACTTCTCCAGAGTACTGAGGAGCACCGATGTCAGTCTAGAGACCCGATCTGGGCCATGGTCTTTGCAATTACTTGCTATACTTCAGAGAGCTGGACAATGACTAATGCCTTTGAGTTGTGGTGCTGGAGAAGAGTCTTGATCATACCAAGGATTGCCAAGAAAACAAATAAGTCTGTCTTGGAGAGAGTGAAGCCAAGTTTCCCCTTGGAAGCTAGGATTTTAAAGCTCTGTCTCACATACTTTGGGCATGTGGCCAGGAGGGACCAGACCTTGGAGAGGGACATCATGCTTGGAAGGATGGAGAGACAGTGCAAGAGGGGAAGACCTGGATTAGATGGATTGATACAGTAACTGGGCTAATGGTGTGTTGGAGTCAAGGAGACTGACTTAGGACAGGGCAGGCTTCAGAGCTATTGTACATAGGGTCGCTGTGAGTCACAGGTGAGTTGACGACATATAACAGCAATAACACAGAGAGAGAATTCTGATGGCCTAGTGATCAGAAGCTGCACTGCAATCCCCAAAGGCATGGATTTAGAATCTACCAGCTGCTCCATGGGAGAAGTCAAATTCCTCCTGTATGATTAACTGTCTCTGAAAACCCACTGGAGGGTCAGCTATGGGTTGGTTCCAACTTGATGGCACACACCAACAAAAATAGAGGAGCTCTGGAGACCTAGTGGTTAGGGAACTGCGCTGCCAACCCAAAGGCTGGTAGTTCAAATCCACAAGCTTCTCTGAGAGAAAAAGATAGGCAATCTCCTCCTGTGCAATATCCAGTCCCTGAAAACCCACTGGAGGTCAGCTATGAGCTGGTTCCTGCAGCGATGAATAACACTGACAAGTCAAATACATACACACATAGGAGTTCAGTATATATATCTATCATTCTCATTTTTCAAATGTGGAAGACAGAGGCTTCGAAATATTAAGTCATTTGCCCAAGATCCCACTGCTGGGAGGTGGGAGGTGGGAATTTGCTAGTTAACACCACAGTTCACTTCAGAGGCTGTGTGCTCAGTCCTGTCACCCTATGTGGTCTCTCTTTCTGAGCACCTCTTATTTTTTCACCAGTCTACTTTCATACCTCTTCTAGATTTCATCTTAAAGCCTCAGGCACCAGGGCTCTTCACCTGCCTGTCACAAGTCATTGGACAAGGACTTCCTGAGTGCAATTCCAGGGGAGCAGTGACTTCATAATGCTGCACCCCCTGCAGCCACAGCCCTCTTCACTCCTGCAGAACTCCACCCTGTGTGTGAGGCTGGGACAGAGTCTCTGTTTCACTGCGGCCCCACCTGGCCCAGCCCTGAACAACCTGGATTTGAGGCCGACTCTGCGGCTGTGCCAACCAAGTGTAGGTCTACTGTTGAGGAAGTGGAGTTCTTTACATTTTTAGGAAAACGTAACATCAAGTCAGAACTGGCTCCTAGCTGACCCTCCAGCAGGTTTTCAGAGGCTGTAAATCGCACAGGAGAAGACTGTTCATTTTTCTCCCTCAGGGCAGCTTGTGGATTCAAACCACCTGTCTTTGAGTTACCAGTGAAACTCCTTACCACTAACCCACCAGAGCTTGTAGCATTCTCAGATCAACATGGTAGTCTCTGTGTGGTTCGACGTGGCTACGAACATTTGCGATACGGTTAGTCTGGATGGAGCCGTAATCGTAAATCCTACCAGATTTTAAAGACTTAGTTTTTTGGTTGGGTTTTTTTTTTTTAAATCACTCACTTTAATATGGATTTTAAATAGTGAGGATTGAAGCTCAACATCAAGAACACTAAGAGTCTCACCACTGGGCCAATAATTGGCAGCACCATGCTAAATGGAGATGAGATTGAGGTTGTTAACAATTAAAGCTTGCTTGGCTCCACAATCAACATTCTTGGCATCAGCAGTCAGGAAAAGGACAAATTGCATTAGGTAAATCTGCTGTCAGGGACCTCTCCAGAATACTGGAAAACAATAATATCATTCTAGAGACTAAATTGTGCCTAATCCAGGCCATAATCAATTAGTTGCTATGCATCAGAGAGCTGCACAATGACTAAGGATGATAGAAGAAGAATTGATGTCTTTGAGCTGTGGTGCTGGAGAAGAGTCTTGAACATACCATGGACTACCAGGAAAACAAATAGACCTCTCTTGTTGAGCGTGGAATCAAGTTTCTCCTTGGAGGCTAGAATTTTGATACTCTATCCTTGAAGAATGACATCATGCTTGGAAGGGAGGAGGGACAGTGCAGGAGAAGAAGTCCCCAGAAAAGATGGATTGGTAGAGTAACGGCGGCGATAGGGGTTGGTGTGTCAGAATCATTGAGACTGGCTCAGGACAGGGCAGGCTTCAGAGCTGTTGTACAAGGTCGCTATGAGTCATGGGTGAGATGACGGTACATAACAACAATATCATCATCATCATCATCATCAACATGTTGAAATGATAATGTTGTTGTTATGTGCCTCTACAACTATCAACATTTATCAAAGTTCATAGAGTTTCCAGAGCATGTGGTTTAGAAAGTGGATGCCATTCCTGCTTCCAACAAATACAGTATTAAAATGAACTGTACCAGTTTCTTCTTATTTTGTTGACCTGAACAATTTTGATTAAAAATGCATCTCTTATTACATTTTTGGAATTTCCGGGTCTGAGCACCTGCCTGACTGGTGGAGGGCAGTGTTCCCACAAGCCCTCTGTTGTTGTTGCTGTTATGTGCCGTCAAGTTGCTTGCGACTCATAACGACCCTATGTACAACAGCCCTAAACCCTGCTCTATCCTGTGCCAATGGCACTATATCTGACACACCCATCCCAATTACCCCAGTCTGAATCAATCCACCTCATAGAGGGCCTTCCCCTCCTACGCTGTCCCTCCACCCTACCAAGCATGATATCCCTCTCCAAGGATCTGTCCCTTCTTACAACATGTCCAAAGTATGTCAGTCGAAGCCCCAGAATCCTTGCCTCCAAGGAGTAGCTGGTTTAACCCTCTCCAGGATGAATCTGTGAATCTGCTACGGGAGTGACTATGACTCACAGCGAGTCTACAACCTCTGAACCCCGCCCTCTCCTGCGCAACCATCGCCATTTTTTATATGCTCACTGATATGATCTGTGCTAATCCATCTCGTTGGGAATCTTCCTTTCTCTCACTGACCCTCCACCTTTCCCAGCATGCTGTCCTTTTCCAAGGAGTAGACATTCCTGACAACACGTTCAAAGTATGTGAGACGAAGTTCCACCACCCCCACCTCTAAGGAGCGAGCATGCAGGTTGTTCATCATCCAGGACAGGTCCGGGTTGCTCCCAGATAAAGCAGCCTTAGGAATTCCTGCAGCCACTGAGTAATGTCTGCTTTTTCGGCAGCCCCTGGGGCCAGGAACCTCTCAGAAAGTGCCCCACCCCACCCCAACATAGCTCCTCTGCCCTCCACCAGTCAGGCAGCTTCCTAGGAAGCTCAGACTTCAGTCAAGGGGTCCCTCTCCCAGGATGAGTATAGCTAACAAAGCAAGCAGATCCCTCTTCACCCCCCACAAACCTCAGCTTCCTAGCTGGTTAGAACCTCAAAGCTATGTGGGAATTTCCCCTGGCGTCACTTTCCCCTTTCAGCAGACCCCAGAGATGTGATTCCTTGCCTGAAGTCCTGAGTCACTCTCAAGGAATCTCCTCTCTTCCTGAGAGGCAGGCCCTCAGGATGCTCCCGAGCATGGCGTTAGGGGTTGGAGAGACTGGATGAGAAGGACCCTGGCTGCGCCTCACACTGGCTGTGTGGCTGGGGCAAACCCCTGCGTCCCCAGACCTCCACTCCCTAATATCGCCCACCGAGCTCCTAGAGATTAAGTGACACCACGGTGCAATACCCTCAGCACAGCACCTGGTTTGTACTAAATTGTCACTGTTCAAGGACAAGTACTAGAGGTGTGGCTCTTGGTCACATCCTGAATCATACAGCCAAGGAGTATGTAAATCCCAAAAGGCGAAAGTCCAGGAGTGAGAAGAATAGTAGCTTCCTTTTAGACGACAAATTATCTGATATATATAGCTCAGCTGGCTAATTTCAGACAGGGCAACTGAGGCTATAGAGGAGAGCAATAGTGTGTTTGGGGGGCTCCCAAGCCTAGCCTTCCCTGTTATATCACATCATATAATCTGAGCAACCCTCAGGCCTGGTTTACATTGTTTTTGGTCAAACATTGTTCTAGGTGGTGTAGCGTGGTCTGTGCATTGCTGTACAGAGGTAATTTGTGGCTGCTGTGATGTTAAACACTGTGACACTGATGTGTCAAATGTAATAATGATTACCCATGGTGGACAGTGTTTGGTGGAGCTCCACAATTAAAACAAGCTTGGAAGCAGGAGTGGCATCCACTTCCGAAATGGCTTGCCTCCAGAAACTCTATGTACGAACAGTGCTCAGGCCTTTCTTCATAGGGTCTCTATGAGTCATCTGTGACTCAACGGCACCTAACAACAACAACAACAACAACAATCTGAGCTGGGCAGAGGTGGTAGACTGGAGATGGTTTGAGAAGAACTTGGAGCTGGTTCCTATCACTGTTCTTGAGTACCCACATCTCTTCTCCTTAGTTTCCGTAAAGCAGACCCTGAGATGAAAGCTCAGGTGCAGGAGGTAATTCCAGGAAACACGGTGGGGCATGGAGAAGTGAGCCAGGGCAAGGAGAGACTGACCAAGCATGCTTCAGGAGCAGGTTAAGCTGTGGGTTCCGCCTTTGTGGGGAACGCACATGAGAATGTGCAGACCGAGGAGCTGTGGGAAGGATTTCAGGTCCACAGATTTCTATCCGAGAGTTGAGCCTTATCCCCAGAACCCGCTGTCATTGAGTTGATTGTGACTCATTGAGTTTGGTGGCCCTGCTTTGGGTTTCCAAGGCTGTAAACCTTTATGGAAGGAGACTGCACTTCTTTCTCTCAAGGATCAGCTGGTAGAGTCGAATTTTCCACCTTTTGTTCATCAGCCCAACACGTTATGAACTGCACCACCAGAGCTCCTTGAGGAATGTCCCTATTTTTGCTACTAAGTGCCACTGAGCCCCACTTATATTGACCCTATTGCTTACAACAGAACAAAGCCCAGCCTGATCCTGGGCCGTCTTCACAATCTCTGCTGGGCCCGTTGTTCGGGCCCCTGTGTCACTCCATCATGATGAGATTTCCCTTTCCTTCTCTGACCCTTTATTTTTCTAAGCTTGATGTCCTTCTCCAGGGACTGGTCTTTTCTGATAACATGCACAAAATATGTGAGATGAAGTCTCATCATCCTTACTTCTAAAGAGCAGTCTGGCTGCACCTCTTCCAAGGCAGATTTTGTTTGTTTTGTTGGTAGTCCATGGTCTGTTAAATCTCTGGAGAAGCCTTCTGACAGAGAGACAGAGGAGGAGAGAGGATACACAGTCACTGGAGAATGAAAGTTGGGCCACAGGGTCACTTGGAGACGTCTCGGCCTCACTTCTGGAGATTCTTCTTGAGAAAGTGTTCAAGCTCCATGACAGTTTTGTTTTAGTATAATAATGATAATTCACAGGTAATCTAAATGCTCATCAGGGAGAGATTGATTTAATAGTACAGTGCATTGACAAGGTAAAATATTCATCGCAAAAAGAAGGTTGTTGCAACATGGAGCAGTGTGAGGAAGATATGGTGGGTAAAACATGGTGCCTGAATATGGCCCATAGCTATGTTGAGAGAATTATTGCAAGGTATTTGCTGATAGGACTTTTGGGGTCAGCTAGGTAAGTGTTGAATCCATGGGCAGACTGTCAGGAAAAGTGAAAACTGCTGTCCACAAGCAGAATTCTTTCTCAGGGAAGCCTCAGCTCTTCTATTAAGGCCTTTCCACTGATTGAATCAAGGAACTCTGGTGGCCTAGTGATAAAGAGCTGTGTTGCCAACCTGAAGGCAAATGGTTTGAATCCACTAGCTGCTTCACAGGAGAAAGATAGGTAACCTCCTCTCTTGTGATTGACTGCCTTTGACAACCCTCTGGAGGGTAAGCTATGGATCTGTTCCTACTCGACAGCACATAGCAACATAACAACTGATTGAATCAGATCCACCCAGTGGTTGTCTGGGATGCTGTTCCTTACTTAAAGTCAGCTGGTCAGGGATTTTAATCACTTCTACAAAACATCTTCACAGCAGCACCTCAATTGAATGAGTGGGAACTCTGTCAGAATTGAGGTATAAAGCTGACCATCACAGCAGGTATGTGGAGGTGTCTTCAGGATGCTGATGATAGACCTCACTTTGGGACATGAGTCTGGGCTCAGCCTGACTTGTCGGAGGTCATGAGCAGAGCTTAAGGAATTGGCCCACAGATACCTCGAGCTGGTACCCCCAGGCTGAGGCAGGACCTTCCCAGGGCTCCTCCCTCCTGGTCAGTGGGGTGGCCATGAGGTGGGGTGGGAGTGGAGTCCTTTCTCTCCTACAACCTCAGCCTCAGTACTCATCACCTCTGGTGAAGTGCCTGGATGCACAGACCACAGCCCCTCCAGGGGCCTCCTGGGGCTGGGTGGGGAGAGTGTGAGGGGGTCTGGGCCTAGACACATGGATCCTATCAGTGACCTCACTCTGGCCATCACCAGATTTTCTCTGGTCTTAATAAAGGTCTGAGCAAGCCCAGGACAGACTGAGTCAAAGTGGACTTTCATCAGAAGAATATTTGTTGTGTTACTCTGGGCAAGGCCCTGCTCCTCTCTGGACTCTCCTAAACTCCCCTGCCTCTGACACAGGGGGTGTAAGGGGATGAGCCCTTTGAGTGTTATGGTGCTGGCCCCACTGTGGTTCAGGGTCAGCTGAGCTGTCCAAATCAGGACTGTGTAGACATGAGAGTGGGGTCAGCTGGCCTGCGATAATGGTTATTTAGGCTGGAGTTTGACCTGCCTCTACTATGCCCAAGTGGGATGGTCTCCCCACTCCAGACCTAGGAATCTTATAGGATCCATTTCTAAGGCGTCAGTGCCCAGTCCAGGGTCTACAACAAAAGATGTACCTAGTGAATGGAACAGAGAGAAAAGAAAGAGAGGGGTCATGTGGGAGAGAAAGAAAGACCTAGAAAATGAGAGAAAGGGAGACAGAAGGAAAAAGAAAAGAGGAGGTTAATTAGATGAAGGAATGAGAGTCGGTGATGCAGGGGGTGGCTGGGCCGAGGGCGTGTTGAGCACAGCTAAGGCCTGTGAGTTTAGTTTTCCTGCTGATTCAAATATTGCTGATGGACCTGGGGACTCTGCCATCCTAAGATGCCCACGTTCTGCCAGTCTTAACAGTTCTCATTGTGCTGGCTTCCTCAGCTTTGCTCTTTTTCCCCTTTTCACACTCTCCAGCCTCCCCTCTATCCTCTGTTCTCCCCCTCTTCTCCCGCACTGTCCCTTTTCTCTGAAGTCTCTGCCCCTCTCCTGAGTTTCCAACATGAGCTTCCTTCCTCCCCCTCTCCTGCTCTGTTGCTGCCCGCTCTTCCGCCTGTCACTCTGGCTTCTGTCCTCTTCTTGCTCTAACTCATTCCCTGCCTTGCTCGGCTGTGCCTTGGCCTCTCCCTCTGTCTTTGTCACCCTCTCTCTCTGTGTTTTTCTCTACCCCATCTCCTCCCTCCTCTTTTCCTGGCTACTTGGCAGAGCCCCCACCTCCTTCCTCTCCCTTTCCCCCATGCCTGCCCTGCCCACCTCTGGTAACAATTACAGCGGGATGGAAACCTTCAGTGCCCCAGACAGACCCCCAGGCAGCACATGGGGACCAGATGGAGACAGATTCCTCAAGAAACTAACCACTTGAGGGCCAAGGGGTGGGGGCTCCAGGGAGAGCAAAAGGCCCTCAGCCCGGAGGCTGCTCCAGGACCCTGGAAGTCAAGCCCACCCCAAGCCTCTCAAGCACTTGTCTCCTGAGTAAGAAGCACCAAGAGCGCTCCCAGGGCACAGATGCTGGCAGCAGCCAAAGTTGGAGGAGAAAGGCCCCAGGAAATCATGTTGTTCTGGAAACCAGGCCTCGGGCCCATTCAATGGCTTGCTCAGTCTCTGCTCCCCAGAGCAAATGATGCCCTTTCTGCCAAACCTTTCACTGGACAGATTGCTGCAGTTCTAGTCCCAGTCCCACCACTTCCTGACCGTGGGATCTTGGGCAAGTCCCTGATCTTTTCTGTGTCCTCACCTGTAAATGAAGAATAATATTAGCATCTACTTCATAGGTCCATGGGGATCTGGGGGCAGAGTCCACAGGGAATTGGTCTGCTCACCCAAGGGCCACAGCTCTCTGCTGGTTCAAATCCACTAGCTGCTCTGTAGGGGAGAGATGGACAGTCCTCTTCTGTGGGATTTACAGTCTCAGAAACCCAGTGGAGGATAAGTTATGAGTCGGTTCTAACTCAATGGCAATGAGTTTTTCATAGGGTCAATGGAACAATTCATAAATCAGTATGTAAATTATAAACACAAGGTCAGATGAAATGGAGGTCAAATCAGTGATAAATAAAATAGTAATGAATACTCTTTAGCCATTCCTTGCTCAGAAGCCTACCATGGCTCCCTGTAGTGTGCTAACAATGTTGTACCCAGTACTAATGGTCAATCTTCTACCCTCATCTTACCCAACCTACCAGAGTTGGGCTCCTCTTTTGAGATATGGAGACACTCTTGTTCATCTGCTCCTGGGTTTCATCCCCTCCTTGGGCAGCTTCTTAACCTCTCTGGCTTAGAGTTCCTTCTCATGTTTTATTCAGTATGGCTGTGTCCCCAGGGCTCTGTCCTTGGCCATATCATTCCATTCACTTCACTCTTTTGGCCAACTCAGGTAGTCCATGGCTTTAAGTATCATGGGGACATTGAAAACACCCAATCCTTTGCTGAACTTCCCACCATCTCCAGCAGGTTGACCTTCACACATATCCTGTTATTGTTTTATACTGTTGAGTCAGAATCTACCCATAGCTGACCCTCCAAGGGGTTTTCAGAGGCAGTCAATAACATGGGATGAGATTGTCCATCCTCCCAGAGAGTAGATGGTGAATTCGAACTGTGTACCTTAGAGCTGGCAGCTTACCACGGAGCCACACACATATGGGTTGTCTAAACTAGAATGCATGGTTCTATTCCCAAGATCTTTCCTCTCATTTCTCTCCAACTTTCCATTACTCATGTTAAGAACTTAGCAAACACTTTTGAGTTTTCTCTTCTTCTCACACCCAATATGCAAAATATCAGGAAACCTGATCATCTCTACTTTCAGAAATAGACCCATAAGTCAGTGTAGCCACCACGCCAGCTGGAGGTACTGTCATATCTCACTAGCCTGCTAGCTGGTCATTCCGAGTGAGGGCCATTCCCTCCTTTTGACACTTAAATGACTGTATACTCACAGTTCTGTTGAAATTCACAATACTGGGTACTTGTTGCTGGTTGACATTGAGCCAGCTTGGACTCATAGCAACCCTTTGGACACCAAACTGAAGCCTTGCCTGTCCTGCACCATCCTAGCAATCTCTGCTGTGCTGAGGCCCATTGTGGCAACCACTGTTCCTTTTCATCTAGTTGAGACATTTGTGTCATCAAGTCAACTATGACTCACAGCAACCATGTGAACAACAAGTACGAACCATCCCCATCCTCATTATCTCTGTCATGCTGAAGCCCACTGCTGTAATTACATGTCAGTTTGTCTCCTTGAGGGTCTTTCTTTCTTTTGCTGACCCTTTACCTTTTCCAGATGACAAAACCTTAATTGCTGAAAGTGTGGATTGTCTTGAAGCACTTGCTGCAGATGATCAAAGAATATAGCCTTCAGCGTGGATTGGATCTCAACATCAAGAAAAACCAAGATTCTTACCATTGGACTGATGAGCTTCTACCCTGATAGATGGAGAAAAGATTTAAATGGTCAACAACTTCATCTTGCTTGGACCCACAGTCAACACCTTTGGTGCCAGCAGTAAGGAAGGAGATGAGGAGACACACTGTGACTGGTGGCGTCAATGGGTTCAAGTGTGTCAGAGATTGTGGGGATGATATTAGACAGGACAGGGTTCAGATCTATCATTCATGGGGTCACTGCAGATAGTACTAGATTCAACGGCACCTAACAACATAACTACCATTCCCAGTGTGACCACTCTCGCCAAAGACTCCTGAAACTATGTTCAAAGCAAATGAGATGAAGTCTCACCATCTTTGCCTCTAAAGAGCACAATGGTTGCATTTCTTTCAAGACAGATTTGTTTGTTCTTTTGGCAGGCCATGGGAGAGTTAATATTCTGCCTACACAAATCAAAGACATCGATTCCTCTTCTGTCCAGCTTTCACATGCATAGGAAGCAATTGAAAATACCAAGACTTGGATCAGGCTCACCTTAGTCATCAAACTAACATCCCTGAGACACTTAAAATTATGGGTTTTACTGTGTGTAAATCACATGTTAATTTTGAAAGTGGAACCACGAAGTAAGACAAGTCATATTACTCCTCTGCTCAAACTCACCCAACCCCATTTTACATTTCAAAACAGTCAGATCCTGCAGCAATGTTTTTTTCTAACAGTGAAAAGACAATGACCCTTCAAAATATCGTAAAGTTAATTTAAGGGTTATGATAAGCAATTTTAAAAAAATGAAATAGAATGGAATAAAATATATAAGTACATAATATGCACTAAAAGTATGCTCCACACAATATTTGCTTCAGCTTTGTTTGTGGGTACCTGTATTTGAAATGTATTGCATAGAAAATGTATTTCTTACTGTGCTTTACAGTCAACAGAAGTCAGAAGCCATTGCTCAGCGTGGTATGTCTTGCCATCCAGTTCACCCCACCTTGCTCTCTCTTGCTCCCTTGGCTGTAGCCTCATTGACAGTCTGTTTCTTCATTACACCTGGAGCAATCCTGTCTCAGGGCCTTTGCACTGGCTGTTTTCTCTTCAGAGAACACTCTCCCCCTGGATGTCTGCATGGCTTATTCACTTCCTGCAGGTCATAAGTTAAATGTCAACCTCCAGGAAGAGGTCTTCCAAAGCACCCTATTTAAAATAGTCTCCACTCCTGTGTTTCCTGTAACCCCCTACCTTATTTTCCTCTCTAGTGCTAATTGACATCCAGAATTGTAAGAGTCATACCTCAAGTGTACAGTCTTGTTTTTCTGAGTGTCACAAGTTTCCCTCACACTTTTCTATCTCTCCTTTTAGTGAAAAGTGCAGTCCTTCTCTGACAGGATGCCATTTTGCAGGTTTTATTGTCAAACTTTCCACTAGAATGTCAGCCCCAGGAAGGCAGAGACGGTGTTAGTTTTCTTCAGTATGATACCCTAACACCTACAGTATTTGGCACTGAATGTTTCTTAAATAAATATAGTTCTAGCTCCAATGGAACACGTGGTCTGCTTTCCATGACTTTCAACTGTTCTCCTTTAATGACAAGTTCTCAGCAGCTGCCTTAGCTCCTTACTGCCAGGAGAGAAAGCACACCTGAGAATCTGCAAGGGGATTTGCTGTCCAGGGGAGACGTTAGCATCCTCAGTGCTCTTTGTGACTCCATTAGCTCCTGTTGGCTCCTCCACGTTCCAGAGAACCCCTCCTGGGATTTCCTGTGGGTCTTCTGGGGTCTTGGTGGCCTGAGTGGAGGTTGTGCCTGTGCTCTGCTGACACAAAAAAACATGGAAAGGCTGTGGTTGGGATGTTTCATGCGAGTTGACAAGGTTTGTGGGCTGAGTTCTCCAGCTAGAACAAAACAGAGGAACCAGAACCAGATGGATGGTGGCTTCTCCCTGGGCGAGAGAGGAGAGACTGCTCCTATGGAGACCTGACTGTGAGTTTGGAGAACAGCCTCACCTGCTACTCTACATCATCAAGGGCAGCCAGAGAGCCTCATCATGAACCAGCACTTACCTCAGAGGTGAAAGACTTTCTAGGAGAGACTAGAGTGGAAAGGAGGTGTCCCGACCAGCGTGAGGGTCAGGGTAAGTTCTTCCCACCAACATGGTCTTAGTCCCCCAGGCTCAGATAATTAGGAGGGCCCACAACCAGTTGCTGCCTAGTCAATCCCAACACCTGGTGATCCCAGGAGTGTCAGCAGTTTTGGTTTTCAGAAATAAATTGCTAGGCCTTTCTTCTGAGGTGCCTATGGATGGTCTTGAACCACCAACCTTTCACTAAACAGCCAAGCACAAACCAGAGAACATGAAGTACAACTTCATTTCACGTGCCCGGCAGCTCTTCTCCCAAAATCACAATGTTGAGACTAGCACCTGCATGCTCCAACAAGGAGTTTGGGGGTGTTTTCAATGAAGCAGAAGTTACAGGATGGGCAGGCCTCAACCAGGGACAAGTGGCACTGAAGCGTGAACACTCGTCCTAAGTCAGGATCAGGAAGGCCTTCATGGCTGATGAAGCATTTGGATTGACTTTTCATAGGCTGGTTGAATTTCAGTAGGTGAGAGAGAGAGAGACTGGGAGAGTGGTTGAACTAAGTTTCACTGAAGGGAAGAACTATTGTCGTAAGAATAGGGGACATGATATGGGACAATGTGGTTGCTATCCAGGTTGAGTTAGTAGGTTGAGTTAGGGGTTGGACTCATGGGACCCTGTGAAGACTATGTGGGGGGAGTAGTGAAAGATGAGGTTTCAAGGCCTTATTTTGGCAGTTAATTGGGAGTCTTGAACATAGACAAATTTGCAGCAGAGAATTTAATACTTAGAAAGGGCACCTGGAGTGTGTTACCCAGGAGGTTTCCATCCAGGCCGCATCCTGTCCTCATATAACAGGCGAACTGGCCAAGAATTAATAAGACAATAAGCATTATTAAGGCTCCAGAATGACCTGGTATGGGGGCAGGTCCATAGTGGGGCACCTTGAGTTGCTGCACTGGGTAACACCACTGCTAGGAAGCAGGAGCAGAGCCTGGGAAAACAGACCATCAAAGTGGCCCCGGCTGCCTGGGTAATTCTCCCGGCGGTGTGGGGAGCAGAGGGCTGCAAGGTCACAGCAGATGGCTAAATATAGGAACACTCGGAGGTGGAAGTGGTTCCTGCTTGCTGTGGGGGGGCCCTCCGGTTCCTTCTTAAAGGACAGGGATAATCTCCTTGGGAACACTATGTGTGTTTGTGTGTGTGTGTGTGTGTGTGTGTGTGTGAGAGAGAGAGAGAGAGAGAGAGAGAGAGCTTGGACTGGGAGGACCCTAACTGAATATGAACTTCGGAGGTAGCTCCACTCATGGCTGGAGGGATGGCTTGAGCTACCATTTTAAGTCTCAGCTATTATCGTTCAAGACCACACCCTGACTCTAGGACTTGTACATGGAGTTCAGGCTCAGATACCCCTGGTCTTAGAAGCAAGAGCTTTTTTGAAGAGACAAGCATTCAAATGGTCAGTCAACCACCTTGTGGGTAAATGAAAAAGGGCCAAGCCTTGTGTTGTGCATTACTTAAAAGGTCAACAGTTCTAATTCACCATCTGCTTTGTAAAAGAAAGCTGGACAATCTCCTCCTGTAAAGACTTATGACCTTGGACATAATGAACTCATAATATATTACACAACATGGGTGACCCTGGAGGACATAATGCTGAATGAAATGTCTCTGGCTTAAAAGGACAAATACTGTATAACACCACTGTTATGAAGCAGGACTGTCATGGAGGGTTGGGAGGAGAATCAGAAAAGAGTGAATAGATAATGAACACTGTTTTAGAACATATCAAGGAGAAAACTGTTTAAAAGGAATATATGATTAGGCATTATATGTAAGACAATAGTTCAGAATAAGATGCATTAAAAAGAGGACTGGGATGCACACCCATGTTTATCGCGGCTTTGTTCACAATAGCAAGGAGTTGGAAACAACCTAAGTGCCCATCAACAAATGACTGGAAAGAGAAGCTGTGGTATATTCACACAATGGAATACCACGCTGCATTGAAAAACAAGGAACTCATTCAATATTATTCAAAATGGGTGACCCTGGACGACATTATGCTGAGTGAATTATCTCAGTCACAAAAGGACAAATACTGCATGGTGTCACTGTTGTAAAACAGGACTGACATCCGGGTTGCAGGGAGACTGAGAAAGATGGGTTCTATAATGTATATTGCATTGAAACAGATAAGGGAGAAAACTGTTTAAAAGGGATATGTGATTAGGTATTTTTGTCATGACAGGAGTCCAGAGCGAAGGCTGCATAGTGAGTGGAGTGGACCTAGGGGAGGGTTTGTAAAACAATGAAAGAATTTTTCTTTTACTTTTCCAAGAGGGTAGTGTACTGTGGGGGGGTAGGGTTGGGAGGGGGGAAAAGTGATGAATGGATGAATGGATGAAAACAACGAATGAATGGAAACCCAAAGTTTCTGTAAATTTTCATTGAAATTAATAATAAATTTTCAATCCCAGAGGTGCACAGTTCGAATCCACCAGATGCTCTGCCACAGGAGGAACAATCTCCTCTTATTTGAAATTAATAATAAATTTTAAAAAAATAAGGAAAAAAAAGAGGACTTGGGGAGGGAGGAGGACATTGTCCAACAATGGATGAATGAAAACCCAAATTTTCTGTAAACTTTCGTTAAAAATCACAATTACAATAAAAGTTTTTTAAAAATTAAACCCTGTGAGAGGTTGTCCTGAGAGTTGACTTGGTGACACTGTGTTTGGTTTTTGGTATCTCTTTTACCCACTAGAATTAAAGCTCCCTAAGGGAGAAATTTTTGCCTATTTGGTTCACTGCTATGTACTTATCAGTCCCTAGATTAGTTGGCACATAGTAGCTGATTATATATATATATTTGTTTATTTATTGTATAGATGAATGACTGGTTCTGCTCAGAGAACCAGAGCCCTTTGGAAGGGCAACTACTACCAGTTCTTGAAAGAGGGTAGAATTGTAAGCCAATCCACTGGGAATGGACATACCAACCAATGAAAATCCCAGGGCAAAGACAGAACAGTGTGTGATGTGTTTTCAGACACTGGATTTAGTTTTATGTGGGAGCCAAGGCAGGAGGAAGGAACATTTATATAGAAGGAACATTCTAGAATGATTATTTATACTTATTTACAGCCTAAAGATTGAAAGAAAAAGTAATCTCTACTGCTATTTCACAGACTAACATTGATGCTCTTGCCTTTTAACTCAAGCTCATTGCCATCAAGTCTAAATTAACTCACAGCTGATCTTCCAGGGGATTTTTCACACAGGAGGAGATTTCCCATCTTTTTTCCTTAGAGTAGCTGGTGGATTTTAACTGCCTGTCTTTGGGTAGGCAGCACAACTTCTTACCCACTATTCTACCAGGCCACCTGTACTCTCATCTGGTTCATGTACTAATAGATCATGCACCCCATGTCCCAGGTGCTACTCATGAAGATGCCTCCTTGCTGACAACAGCATCCCTACCCTCTTGTATTTCTGTGGTCAGCCTGCTCCAGGATACTGTCAGGGTATTTAATTTTATGAAAACAAGATCCTTCATAGTGAAAGCTTGACAAGACTCCTCACAAGAGCAACAGTGGCCCCGAACATTGTCTGTGTCACACGGAAGTCAGCTGGTTATCTCAGAGAAAAAAAAATGCTGCTTTAAAGATGAATTATGACTTTTCTTTTTGGAAAAGACAATTGATCTAAATGTGCTGGCTTTTCCTGTGTCAACAGGATATGCAACCCAGGAGATACGAAAACAAATAAGTGGATACATGGTACAGATAAAGGTACCATTTTAAACCTGTGTGCAGAGTCACTGCTTCGGGGAAGGAGAACATTTCATCCTGCTGGTATTTTAAAGTAGCTGCTGATGCATCACATTTCTGTCTCATTTGTAAACTTTAAAACTTTAAAAAATAGTAGCTACAGCCTGTTTTAAAATTTTCCAAGTGAAGTGTCTTAGTTGGCTTTTGACTCATGTGTATTATTAAGAAATTATTAAGAAAGTCTGTACTATTAAGAAATACCACCTTCAGCTTAATTACAGTAACAACTGAGTTAAAATTAATTTCAAGGTAACAGCATGCAGATTTGAGCATTCCCTGCCCTGGCAGCGAGGCTCTGTGTGAGGTATATATTTTTCTTTTTTAATTTATTATTAATTTCAATGAAAATTTACAGAGACTTTTGGATTTCCATTCATTCATTGTTGCACTTTTCTCCCCTCGCAACCCTCCTCACTAGTACACACCCCTCTTGAAAAAGTAAAAGAAAAATTCTTTCATTGTTTTACAATCCCTCCCCCAGGTCCACTCCACTATGCAGCCTTTGCTTTGGACTCCTGTCATGACAAAAATACCTAATCACATATCCCTTTTAAACAGTTTTCTCCCTCATCTGTTTCAATGCAATATACATTATTTATCCCATCTTTCTCAGTCTCCCTGCAACCCGGATGTCAGTCCTGTTTTACAACAGTGGCACCATGCAGTATTTGTCCTTTTGTGACTGAGATACTTCACTCAGCATAATGTCCTCCAGGTTCACCCGTTTTGAATAATATTGCATGAGTTCCTTGTTTTTCAATGCAGCGTAGTATTCCACTGTGTGAATATACCACAGCTTCTCTATCCATTTGTTTGTTGATGGGCACTTAGGCTGTTTCCAACTCCTTGCTGTTGTGAACAAAGTCACAATAAACATGGGTGTGCATGTGAGGTGTATTTTCAAGTATGATCATATTAAACCACATGAAAAGAATTCAGCACCAGATGCTCAGATAGCCGTACCAGGGGGTCAAACCGAAACACTCTAAAAGAATGATTAATTTTTGATCACAGGAATTTTTTTTTGTTTTTACTTTTTTTGTTTTAATAATTTTAATGAATGTTTAGAGATTTTGGATTTACATTCATTCATTGTTGCACTTTTCTCCCTGCCCAGCCCTCCTCCCCACCCCCAGTTTGCTCCTCTCTTTGAAAAGTAAACAAAAAATTCTTTCTTTGGTATATAATCCCCCCACACCCCTCCCACTGCCCCAAGTACACTCCACCATGCAACCTTAATTGTGGACTCTTGTGATAACCATAATACCCTATCACATGTCACTTTTAAATTATTCTCTCCCTCATCTGTTTCAATGCAGTATACACAATTTATCCAGTTTTTCTCAGTCTTACCCCAACCCTGATCTCAGTCCCATTTTACAGCAGTGGCACCATGCACTATTTGTCCTTTTGCGACAGATATTTCACTCAGCATAATGTCCTCCAGGGTCACCCATTTTGAATAATATTGCATGAGTTCCTTGTTTTTCAACGCAGCATAGTATTCTGTTGTGTAAATACACCACAGCTTCTCTATCCATTCATTTGTTGATGGGTTGATCACAGTTTTTTAGTAACAATATATTTGGAGTAAGAAGCCTTCTTTATAAAACAAAAGAAAACCAAGAGTTTTCTCAGGAATATTTATTTCATCCTTTTTTCTTGACTTCATTCTTGCTTCAGTTTCTATTTTTGGTATGTATGTTCTAATTTAGGGAGCTCTGGTAGCCTAGTGGCAAGAAGCTGCATTGCAATCCCGACGGTCTGTGATTCAAATCCCAGCAGCTGCTCCACAGGAGAAGGATGGGCAGTCTCCTCCTGTGGGATTAACTGCCTCTGAAAACCTGCCAGAGTGTCAGCTAGGGATTGATTCCTACTTGATGGTACACAACAACAACAACATGTTATAATTTATCCAAAATATGTGTAGGTATCATATGTATATACTCTCACTATTGCCATTGAGTTGAAACTGACTCATAGCTGACCCTGCAGCAGGTTTCCTGAGGCTGCAAATCACAGGAGAAGGAGTGCATGTCTTTCTCCAGTGGCTCAGCTGGTGGACTCAGCCGGAGGGGTGCTGCTTTTGGATTAGCAGTGCTTCTCTCTACAGAATATACCACCATATACCCATAAGTACATCATTTATAAATAAATACACGAATATATTAAGTTGATCACACAAACTTTTTTTTTTTAACTTACAGGAGAATAAGGTTTTCCAGTGATGGAAAGTATTGGAGAAAATGAGAGAAGAAGCACAAACTTAGGAAAGGAGGAAAGGACAGGATCCATTTGTGGCCACTTTGGGGACTAGAGGCTGGGAGTCTGGAGAAGAGAATGGGCTGAGATCAGACTAGGGATCAATAGCGCATTCAGGTTGGGCCTAGGACTGAGGGCGGTAAGGAATGGAGAGAGTATTTTGGCGAAGGAAGCAAGGCAAGCTGTGGGAATGGATAGAAAGAGAGGTGTGGAGAGGCTCAGAAAGGTATCCACTGCCCAGGGCACGGCTCACAGGCTGGGGCAGCAGAGACCCTCGCTGAGATGGGATAGTCAGTGGTGAGAAGAAGCGGGCTTTGGTGGCAGTTCAGTTTTGGGTTTTGTCTATGTGAGAAGTTTGCAGGCCATGAGTATCCATTTCAGAAGCTCAGGAGTAGTAGCTAGGTTTTGAAAGTGGTCATTGCCAGAACACAGGGAGGAGACAAGCTGAGTGTCCTACTTCTTCTCTCTCTTCCCTCCAAGGCTGAGATGTTCCCTGGGAATCAAAGAGTGCCTCCTCCTGCCTTATTCTCCCTGTACAGCCCAGCAGAGCCTGGGAGGGTTGCACAGTAAGTGCTCAAGCCCTGCAGTCAGCCTCCTGGGGGGAGCTGAGATCCCACATCCAGGTCTGGAGGTCACCTTGGCAACAAACTGTTGTGGTGCTTCATGGAGCCAGAGCCCTGTGAGTCAGAGCCCCACAGGAAGGGGTCATAATGTCGCCTCTAGCCCTGAAAGGGCCAGCAGGATAAATCTGGATGTGCCTGGGAGTGATCCAAGAATTGATCATTGTCTGCCTTGGCCCCTGGCTCCCAGGCCAGGAGGAGAGCAGATGGTCAAGAGAGAGAACTTGGGCCAGAGACTTCCAGCAGGAATCTAGGCTCCAAAACCCATCAACTGTCCGTTAACAAACTTTTCAGGACAACAAGTAAATCAGACTCTATCCTCTGTGGGATGGAAGACATCAGAAGTGTCTGCCCCGCCATCTAGGACTCATCCTTTGAAAGGAATGTTGTAGTGTGCTCTAGGAAAGACAGTTCCCTGTGGGCTTGCATTTTACCCACCAGATCACTCAGGAGAACCTGTACCGTGCTCCCCCTCAAGCCACCTTGCTCCCTGAGAGGCTCCTGCAAGCTCCACTCCATTCAGTGAGCTTTGGCCACACCACATGGAGCAACCTATTCATCTTTCAGGGCAGGAATCAAACACCAGCTTCTACCATGCGACCCACCACAGGGAGAACGAAGACAGTGAAGGATCTGAGCCTCCATTCATCCTCCTTCAGACTAGAAGAATCCATGGGACTAATGTCCCCAGTCTGTGGTCCCTTCTCTGCTGGGCCCAATACTCACAATCCTCACAACACACACATAGTGCCCCGGGGCACGAAACAGAGGTCTCAGAATGACCGGAGCACTTGGCCTCAGTGGAGTCACTTCCCCTCCTGGAGTCTTAGTTTCCTTCTCGTAGACAGAGCGTAACAGAGTGACCTCACAGGGAGGTGTATCATCAGCAGTGAGCTCTGACGTTCTGGTCACATGAAAGGAATTGTTATTTTTATTATTAACGTGGGCGTCTCTTGTTGGCTTTTTGGGGACTGTTTTGATGAATAATCTCATGCTTGGGTCAGACCTCACTTCCCTTGACCTTCCTGTGGGTCGGAGGGACTGGGGGCAGATGGTGGGAGGCCATGTTGTCCAGGACCCCACCCCTCAGCATGAATGTCAGGAAGCTCAGTGTCAACTGCAGAGCAGCCCTGAGTCATCTGGACTCCCCACCCTTGAGAGCGCTGAGACCAGATGCAGGAGCCCTTCTGGGAAGCAGCCTGGTACATGGGGAGGGACAGACACGTGAGCCTGAATTAGAACCCTCACTCCCTGCAGTTCACGTGAGCCCTGAGCCTCAGGCTCATCCTACATCCTTCCTAGTCTTCACTCCATGAATCCAGAACAGACCCCAAGGTTTCCCCTCTCCAAGCACTGACTTTTCTGTTCTGCAGGACACAACGTCCACGTCATAGATCTGCTAACCCTTAAGTCCTAGTGTTCTTAAACTGCCAAGCAGATTTCTCCTCCTCCCTTCTGGGAATGTTCCTGAGTTTCCCCAGGAGGAAGGGATCTTTTCCTCAGTACCTTATAAGGGAATTCTGCTGGCCTACTGAGTAAGGTGGTCTGTTCCACAATCAGCATCTGGCCTAGTTTTCACAGCTGATATTGAGCTTCTTCAGTGATTCTTTCCACAGATGTAATCTATTTGATTCCTATACATACCATCAGGTGAAATCCATGTGTATAGCTTGCATTTGTGTTTCTTATAAAAAGTATTTGCAGTGAATAAATCATTGAATGTACAGAATTCTATCATTCTATCTCCAGCTTCATTTCTGTCACTAAGTCCATGTTCTCCAACTACGGGTTCTTCCCAACTTTTGCATTCCAGTCATCCATTATTTTTAATACATCCTGATTGCATATTTGATCAATTTTTGACTGAAAAAGTTGGTAGAAATCTTCTGTTTCCTCCTTTGTGGCTCTAGTTGTTGGTGTATATATTTGAATGATAGAGGTATTCATTGGACTTCCTTGTATGTGTATGGATATTATCCTGTCACTCACAATATTGCATTTACAGATGGATCTAGAAATGACTTTTTAAATAATGAAAGCAATTTCATTTCTCCTCACTTTTTTATCTCTGGCATAGTAGATTGTATCTGATTCAAAATGTGTATGCAAGCCATCTCATTTCACTGATATCTAGTATGCAATATTTATGCATTCCTTTTCTTTATTAACAATGTTCAATTTTCCTACTTCATACTTTTCATATTCCACATTCCAATCACTAGTGTCTGCTTACAACCGTCCCCCCTTCTTTGTGTATCCATATTTGAGGTTTCAGCCTCAGTTGTCATGTTTGCTAATCTGCTCTATTGTACGTAAGGTTTTCAAAGGCCTGTTATTTTACACAAACCTACTTGCTGAAACTGAGGAGGACATAAAGTGCTTGCTGCAAAAGGTCAAGGACTATAGTCTTGAATATGGATTCAACATCAAGAAAACAAAGATTTTCACCACTGGACGGATAGGCAGCATTATGATAGATGGTGAAGAGATTGAGATTATTAACGGCTTTAGTTTACTTGGCTCCACAATCAACACCCTTGGTACCAGAAGCCAGAAAATTAAAAGACAAATTGCATTGGGAAAGTCTGCTATCAGGGACCTCTCCAGAGTACTGAAGAGCAGCAACCTCAGTCTGTAGACTAAGATGCGTCAGATCTAGACCATAGTCTTTGTAATTAATTGCTGTGCATCAGAAAGCTGGACAATGACTAGAAATGATAGAGAATGGATGCCTTTGAGCTGTGGTGAGGGAGAGGAGAACTGATTACACCATGGACTGCTAGGAGAACAAACAGGTTCATCCTAGAGAGGGTGAAACCAGGCTGCTCCTTTGAGACAAGGATTCTCAGGCTTTGTCTCACATGCTTTGGGCATGTTGCAAGGAGGGACCAGTTCTTGGAGAGGAACATCATGCTTGGAAGGGTGGAAGAACAGCGTAAGAGAGGAAGACCCTCGATGAGATGGATTGATTCATTAACTCAGGTAATAGAGGTAGGTGTGTCGGAGACAATAAGATTGGCACAGAGCAGGTTTCAGGGATATTGTACATATGGTTGCTATGAGTTGCAAGTGACTCGATGGCACATAACAATGACAACAACTGGGTAAGGAAATTGTGCTACCAACCCAAAGGCAGACATTCAAATCCACCAGGTTCTCCATGGAAGAAAGATGAGCAATCTCCTTCTGTGAGATTTGCGGTCTCTAGAAGCCCTCTGGAGGATCAGCTATGAGTCTGTTCTGGCAAATAGCAATGAGTTTGAGTTTTATAAGGACCCCTTTGCTGTTTAGGTGCTGCTGAGTCAATTTTCAACTCACAGTGAACCTATATGTTACAGAAATGGTGTTGTGTACCATCAAGTTGGAGCTGACCCTTCAGTGTGCTTTCAGAGGCAGTAAATCACATAGGAAGAGATTGACCATCTTTTTTTCTGTGGAGTGGCTGGTGGATTCAAACTGCATACCTTTGCATTGGCAGAATTCCTTACCACTCAGCCACAAGAAATCTCTGTGTTTACAGAGTAGAACTGCTCAATTGGACTTTCTTTCCTTCAACTCCCTTCCTTTCCTCCCCCTTTTTTATTATGATTTTAACAAAAGTACACAGAAAGTTGCGTTTTCATTCACTCATTGATTGTTGCATATTTTTCTCCCTTCTCCTCCCTTCCCCTTTCCTCAGTCCACTTTGCATTGCACCTCTTATTCTGGACTGTTGTCATACAAATGTTTAAGTATATATTCCTTTTAAATGGTTCTTTCCTTCACCTGTTCTGATACAGTGTTCACTATCTATCCACTCTCATCCTAATTTCTCCCCAACTCACCCTGTTAGTCCTGCATTATAACAGTGGTGTTAAGTGGTATCTGTACTTTTGTGACTAAGATATGCACTCAGCATAATGTCCTCCAGCATCACCCATGCTGTGAAATGTTTTATGAGTTCATTATTTTTTCAGTGCTGCATAGTATTCCATTGCATAAATATACCATAGTTTTATATCCATTTGTTGATGGGTACTTGCATTGTTTCCATCTCTTTGATATTAAGCACTAGTGAATTTTACCCAAGATTCAGGTAAGAACTGTCACCAATTTTACATAAAGTATTTCAGAAAATAGAAAAAATGATGGAATTCTTCCACACTTATTCTATGAAGCAAATATATCCCTGATACCAAAGTCAGGCAAAGATACCACCAACATAGAAAACAATAGATCAATATCTCTCATGAACACAGATGCAAAAATCCTCAGTAAAATCCTGGCTAATAGAATCCCACAATACATAAAATAATAATAATAATACACTATGACCAAGTGGGATTCGTAACAGGTATGCATGACCAAGGGGGATTCATAATAGGTATGCAAGAATAGTTCAACGTAAGAAAAAGAACCATGTAATTCACCACCCTAACAAAGCAAAGAACAAGAATCACATGATCCTATACTTAATGCAGAAACAGTCTTCGACAAAACCAGGTGGGCTTTCTAGGGAGCTGTGCTGCTAATCCAAAGCTGTGCCTTCCTGGTTGTTCAAATCCATGAGTGAGAGAAAGTTGGGCGGTTTCTTCCTGTGTGATTTACAGCCTCAAAAACCTGCTGAAGAGGTGCCTGTGATTTTGAGTTTTTCAAATCTTGACATGAGTAGATAAGCAGGTCTTTCTCCCTCAGTGCATCTGGGTAGGTTTGAACTGACAACCAATCAAGCTAGTTAATAGCTAGTTAAGCAACAACCAAATAAACTTGCTGATAGCTTAGTGTTTAAGCATTGTGACACCAGGGCTCTCTGGGGATCACATTAATGTCTCCAAATAACTGCTCCAATTCGGTTTGTGCTATTGGGTCAGTGGCTGCACTCATCACATGCACTATCTCGTTTTCTTCTGTTTGGTAGATGAGGACACGGAGCCTCAAAAAGCTTAAATAAATTCCCTTAATAATAGGCAGCAACAACAGCATAGAGAGAGAGAGCAGTTGGCCTAGCAGATAGAAAGTCACACTTTCAAGCCAAAGGTGGGTGACTCTACTTCACGGCCCTCAGGCCTGCCTTTAATTGTTTTCGGTGAACCACTCTTCTAGGTCGTGTAACCCTGGTCTGCCCACTTGCTGTACAGAGGCAACTCGTGGTTGCTCTGAAGCGGAACACTGTGACACTGAGGAGTCAAATGCGAGAATGGTTACCCATGGTGGACAGTGTTTAGTGGAGCTCCCCGATTAAAACAACTAGGAAGCAGGAGTGGCATCCACTTCCATAATAGCTTGCTTCTGGAAACCCTATGAACCTGGAGAAAGGACAGAAGTTACACAGGTGTCCTGGACTTTCGTTCATAGGGCTTCTATGAGTCGCCTGCAATTCGATGGCACTTAACGACAACAATGATAATAAGCAGAGCTAGGGTACAAATTAGTATAGAAAGAAAGCCTACACACTTTCTCGGACTCTACATCACACTCCCATTTCCACACTGCCCTTGGCTTAAGACAGAATTAGTGTCATGAAGGAAAAACAAATAATTTACATTATCAGTGAATCACCTAAATTCCTTTCTTGAAATGGCTAGTGTTTGGCTGTTAATCCCAAGGTCAAAGGTTTAGACCCACAGTGGCTACTTGGGAGAAAAGATGCAGCCTAAGGAACTCTATGGGACAGTTCTACTGGTCAGCCAAGCCCTATAGCCCATGGGAGGAAGGAGAGCTGAGGCCAGGTCACCACGTTTACCTCAACAGACTTAACGCTTCCCCGGAGCTGAGATGTTCATCACAGGGGAGAGTGCAGTCCTGGGGAAAGATGTAAGGAGAGGTCCCAGCTTAGGACATTAGGAACGGAGGATCAAAGTAGGAATCAACCACCACCAACCAGCAAAGTCAGCTGTTTTCCCTTTAGAAATACATTTCCTCTTCTGGTCGCTAATGCTCTGGGAGCTGTGGCAACAATGCAGACATGGCTAAGTCCAAGAACCACATCACACACAACCAGTCCTGAAATTGGCACAGAAATAGCATCAAGAAACCCCAGTCCCAACTATACGAGGCAATTAACAACGAGGTTGTTAAAGGGCTTGACCCCAAATTCCTGAGGAACATGCGCTTTGCCAAGTAGTACAACAAAGCCCTAAAGAAGATTCAGGCCGACAGTGACAGGGCTGTGGATGAATGTGCCGAGGCTGTGAAGGCTCCTGTCAAGTCCAAGGAGGTCAAGCCCAGGAAGCTCAGCTGACTGGCCTGCATCGCCCATCCCAGGCTTGGGAAGTGTGCTCCAGCCCACATTGCCCAGGGGCTCAGGCTCAACTGGCCAAAAGCCAAAGCCAAGGCTGACAGTAAGGCCGAAGCTCCAGCAAAGTCCTCAACCCAGGCGCCAGCTAAGGCCTCAACCCAGGCTCCTGCTCCAAGTCACGCTCCTAAAGGTGCCCAGGCCCCAGCAAAGGCTCCATAATTGAGTTCTCCATCTGAGGACAGAAGGACTGGTGTGACCCCATGGGCTGCTGCCATCTGCATGGAGCTGGTGTACTCCTGTGCTATTTGTACAAGTAAATCCTGAGGCAGGAAAGAAAACCCAACAACATAAAAAAACATTTCCTGAAACAAAACACTCTTGGTGAACTCAAAGACTAGGGGAGATGTAAGAGTCTCTTGTCTCTGGTTTTATGAACCTGGACCTGCCTTCTCAAATGGACTCTTCAGACCCGCTCAGTGCAGCTCGCCACTCCCCTGGTACTAAAGGTAGGCATGTTGTTGTCATTGTTACGTGCCATCGAGTTTAGTACATAGCAATAATAATTCTATATATGCTATATTGGTGTTTTCCTCCCTGCCCAGTAGAGGACTAAGCTCTTTGTTCCATTCCCTCAACTTAGGATATGGGTGCTGTTATCTTCATGTCACAGAGTGGGGCTCCAAGAGTTGGCCGGTCATATGAAAGTATTACTGTTAGTGAGTTGGTTCCGAATCATAGTTGCCCTACAAGACAGAATATAACTGCCCCAGAGGGTTTCCAAGGTAGTACATTCTGTTGCAAAGGACCTTTCCAAAGTGCTAATGAGCAAAAATGCCAAATTAAAGACCAAGGTGAACATGATTCAAGCTATGTTGTTGATTGTGTTTGAGTCAAGCACAACTCATAGTGACCCTATGAAGGCCTGAAGCCCCTCTACAGCTATGAATATTTTCAAAGTTCATAAAGTTTCCAGAGTAATGTTATTTAGGAAGTGGATGCCACTCTTGCTTCCAAGCAGAACATTATTCAAGCTATAACTTTTAAAAATTGTTATTTGAGAAGGTGTTTACTGACGTTGGCTTTTTACTGACACATTTAAACAGATTTATCCCCTTGCCCCCTTCATTCTTTCACACACGTCCTGTTAGTTGCAATACTCAATGTCTTATTGCCCATACTTTTTAGAATCACCTTCCTTTCCAATTCCAATTCCAATTCCAATTCCAATTCCAATGCTAAGTCCCGTCCCTTATCTGTTTATTCTCTTCCTGTTCTCCCCACCTCCCTGTCCTCACAGCCCATAATCTCCTTGATTCTATAACAGTGGTCTTAAACCACACTTAGTCCTTTGTGTTGAGAGTTAATTCACTCAACAAAATGTTCTCTAGACTTATTCATGTTGTATAATGTTTCTTGGGATTTTAATTGTTTTTCAACACTACATACTATTCCATTGTGTGGCTGTACCACAGTTTCTCTATCCATTTGTTTATTGTTGGACACTTGGGCTGCTTCCATCTCTTTCCTATTGTAAATAATGCTGCAAGATACACGAGTGCATATTCATCTGTCTGTGTCTTGTCTGTTTTCGGGGATGGATTCCTAGTAGTGGGGTTGTTGTTGTTATGTGCCGTTGAGTCGCCTACAATTCATAGCGACCCTATGTACAACAGCCCTAAACCCAGCCAGCTCTGTCCTGTGCCAATCTCACTGTCTCTGACACACCTACCCCAATTACCGCAGTCACTGAATCAGTCCACCTCATAGAGGGTCTACCTCTCCTACGCTGTCTCTCCACCCTACCAAGCATGATGTCCTTCTCCAAGGACTGGTCCCTCCCTGCAACTTGTCCAAAGTATGTCAGATGAAGCTTCAGAATCCTTGCCTCCAAGGAGCAACCTGATTTAACCCTCTCCAGGATGAACCTGTTCATTTTCTTAGCAGTCCATGGTATATTCAATACTCTTCTCCAACAACACAGCTCAAAGGCATCAATTCTCCTTTTATCATTCCTAGTCATTGTCCAGCTCTCTGATGTGATTTTTCTGTTTTCAGTCTTCTGAAGAAGCATCATACCTTCCATAGGGGTTGTATTATTTGACATTCCTACCAGCAATTTATGAGGATTCCAATCTCTGCATCCTCATCAGCATTTACTATTTGTGGTCCTGTTGAACTTTAACGTTGTTGCTGGGATGAGATAATAGCCCACTGCTGTTTTTATTTGCATCTCTCTAATAGCTAGTGATCTCAAGCATTTCTACATGGTGGTGGTGAGCCATCTGAATATGCTTTTTTGTGAAGAGTCTCTTCATATCTTCTGCCCATTTCCCATTTTGCAATTGAGTTGTTTGCCTTCTTGTTGAGGTGCTGGAGTATTCCATAGATTTTGGATAACAAGTTCCCTATCAGATATGTAATAACCAAATTATTTTTCCCAGTCTCTGGACTTCTTTTTTACCATGTTGGGGTTTTTAATGCACAACAATATTTGATGTTTAGAAGGTCATATTCATCTATTTTATTTTCTCCAGGTTGTGGATTTCATGGTCTTTTAAGTTACATGCTACACATCTGAAAGTTGGGTGATAAATAAGAATGATAAGAAGAGGGAGTGAAGGAAATGGGAACGATCTGGTGTGAAAAACAATGTATCCAAACTTTGTAAACAAATCAGTGTATATATAATGATAGAAGAAGAATCAAGCCTTTGAGATGGGGTGTTAGAGAAGGGTAATGAATAGCCAAAAGAACAAATAAATATACTTTTGAGAAAGTGCAACCAGAGTGCTCCTTAGAGGCAAAGATGGTGAAACTGCATCTCATGTACTTTGGGCTTGTTGTCAGAAAAAGACACCATGCTTGGAAACGTAGAGATGCAGTGAAAAAGAGGAAGACCCTCAACAAGGTGGATTGACACAGTGATGGTATCAACAGGCTCAGGTACATTGGAGATGACAAGGATGGCACAGGATAAGGCAAGGTTCAGTTCTGTTATTGAGTCACAATCAACTCAATGACACCTAACAATGGCAACAACAAATCTTCAGAAGCAATTGCTTTGTCTTTCTCTGATGATGGTTGGATAAATGGTGCTGATGCGATCAAGAACTCCTTGGATGTCAGAAATCTGCTTGAGCCTGAAGTCCATCTTCCTATCCTACCAAGCTAGGGCCCCTCCTCCCCTCCTTTCCCAGAGTGGACCCTCCCCTGTGGCAAGGGAAAGCATGAAGTCTCTCCTGATGGGACCACCTTTCCCCAGCCCTCCTTCCTCCCATGGGTCACAGAGCTTCACTGGCTTCAGCAAGCCACACGTTGGATGACCTTGTGGTTGCTGGACCCTGGTGCCCTACTCGTGTTTCAAGCCAGTACTGAGAAGAACACGAGACTTGGAGACTTGAGACTTTTAGAGTTGGAGTCCTTGCTCTGCTCCAGTTTGTTGCTATGCTATGATCTTGCCCAAGTCGTTCATCTATTTAAGCCTTTGGAAGGTTGTCTTCTGCTGAAATGGAAGTAAGGACATCGCCTTGTAGAAGAGTAGTGAGCTTCCCTACAATGACTGGGTCTGGAACTACAAGGGCAGGCAGCCAATAGTTTGGCTCAAGATAGGAGATAGTTCCAGGTCTGGACCAGAAGCTGAGGAGGGTTGGAGGGGAAGAGGGAGAGTGTGAGAGCAAGGATGTGCTCATCTGTCCTGGAGCACTTGCTCCCCTGCTGTGGGTGGAAAGGAGAAAGAGATTTCTCCTTTGGAATGTGCCCCTCCACCTCCCTCATGCCGCAGACCTCCAGCATTTGGGCTGAATTAAGGGCATCAGACGTCAGCTGCCTCTGAATCATAGGCTCTGAGCAGCAGGGAGCAGGGGAGCACGTAGGATCACATCCTTATGGTTTTCACACTGTGTCCAGGGGCCCTGGGGGACCTTGGAGTGCTTAGGAGGAGAGTGGCTCTGGGCCCTCTTAGATGTTGTATGTTAAATGCTCTTCTCAACTGCTTTTAGGTTGCTCCATGTTATTTCAAGTAAAGAAAGAGTAAACCATTATATCCAGTTTTATAGAGTTCTAGCGAAGTTACCCAGCCAGACAGTGTGAGGGTGGGATTGGAACTCTGCCTGCCAGACCCATTCATACATCCACTAACTAATTCAATAAGTGTGCGCCAAATACCCTGCACAGTCTGGGTCTAGGGCTGAGCAGGAGGGCTCAGTGGCAGTCCAAATAGGGCTTCTTAATGTCCTTGTCTTCATGGAGTTTAAAACCTAGTGGGGATGGGGGATGACATTGATTAATAACAGCCCATCCTTAAGCACTTACTACTATGTGCTCCATACTATACATCTCTCAGCTCTCATGGGTATAACCCCAGTTAAAGATGAGAAAGTTGAAGTTCAGCATACCTATGTGTAAGGAAGTTCTGGTGACCTACCTAGTAGGTAGGGAGTTAGATGCACTGCCACACAAAGGCATGATTTGGATTTGTGCTACTGAACTGACTTTTACTACTTGAGGGATTGTGCTTTGCTGTTAATTTGGTTTGGGACTGCTGTACTAAATCTGGACTTGTACTGGGTGCTAGTCTTTGTCTCCCTCACTCTCTAACTTAATTCCCTAATAAACACCACTTTAGGTATTAAAACTGTGATTAAAGTCTGTGAACCACAACAAATATGGGAGCAATTTGTTTGAGAGAAAAAGGTATAGGACCATGGAGAGTGGCATGTCTGACTGAGCAGCTATCAGTTTGCTTTTATGAATATTATTGATGAAGATAGTTCCCCTTTATGAAGTTAATACAAATCAGACTTGGCCACCCCCATGTTGCATTAGCTCCCTTCCCAAGTGGTAGGCTTGTATTGGGCTGTGGTTCTTCAACTATGACACTGGGAGCACAAACAACAAAAGAAAAAAATAAATTAATTGGACATCCTCAGAATTTTAAAAAATTCTTCTACACATCAAAGATTACCATTAAGAAATGGAACAACCACCCATGTTGTTGTTGTTGTTATGTGCCGTCGAGTCGCTTGCGACTCATAGCGACCCTATGTACAACAGCCCTAAACTCTGCTCTGTCCTGTGCCAATCGCACTGTCTCTGACACTCCCATCCCAATTATCCTAGTCACTGAATCAATCCACCTCATAGAGGGCCTTCCTCTCCTGCACTGTCCCTCCACCCTCCCAAGCATGATGTCCCTCTCTAAGGACCTGTCTCTCCTCACAACGTGTCCAAAGTATGTTAGACGGAGCCTCAGAATCTTTGCCTCCAAGGAGCCACCCGGTTTAACCCTTTCTAGGACAAATCTGTTTGTTTTCCTAGCAGTCTATGGTATTCTCAATACTCTTCTCCAGCAGCGCAGCTCAAAGGCATCAATTCTCCTTCTATCCTCCTTGGTCATTGTCCAACTCTCTGATGCATAACAAGTGATTGCAAAGACCATAGCCTGTATCAGATGCACCTTAGTCTCCAGAGAGACACCATTACTCTTCAGTACTTTGGAGAGGCCCCTAACAGCAGACTTTCCCATGACAATGCACCTTTTAATTTCCTAGCTGCTGGTGCCAAGACTGTTGACTATAGAGCCAAGCAAACTAAAGCTGTGTACAATCTCAATCTCTTCACTGTCCATCCTGATGCTGCCAATTGGTCCAGTGGTGAGAATCTTTGTCTTCTTGACATTGAGCCTCAATCCATACTGTAGGCTGCAGTCCTTGACCCTCTGCAGCAGGTGCTTCAGGTCCTCTTCAGTTTCAGCAAGCAGGGTTGTGTCATCTGCATAATGCAGGTTGTTGATAAATCGTCCACCAATCTTGACCCCACATTTCTCCTCATAGAGCTCAGCCTCCCAGATAATCTGTTCTGCATAGAGGTTGAAAAGGTATGGAGACAGGATGCATCCCTGGCGTATGCCCTTCCAAATTTTGAACCATGCAGTGTTCCCTTGCTCTGTTCTGACGACTGCCTCCTGGTCCACGTATAAGTTTCACATTAGAATGATCAAGTGTTCTGGGATTCCCATTCTTCTCAGAGTCAGCCATAGTTTGTTATGATCTACACCACAATCAACACTCTTGGTACCAGCAGCCAGGAAATTAAAAGATGAATTGCATTGAGGAAAGTCTGCTGTCAGAGACCTCTCCAAAATACTGAAGAGCTGCAATGACAGTCTGGAGACTAAGGTGTACCTGATCCAGGCTGTAGTCTTTGCAATTACTTGCTATGCATCAGAAAGTTGGACAATGACTAGGGATGATAGAAGGAAAGTTGATGCCTTTGAGCTTTGGTGCTGGAGAAGAGTATTGAACGGACTGCTAGAAGAACAAACAAGTTCATCCTGGAGAGGATGAAGCCAGGCTGCTCCTTGGAGGCAAGTATTCTGAAGCTTCGTCTGACATACTTTGTACATGTTGCAAGGAGGGACCAGTCCTTGAAGAGGGACGTCATGCTTGGGAGGGGGTGGAGGGACGGTGCAAGAGAGGAAGATCCTTGATGAGACGGATTGATTCACTAACTTGGGTAATGGGGGTAGGTGTTGTCTGAGACAATAAGATTTGCACAGGATAGAGCAGGGTTTAGGGCTGTTATACCTAGAGTCGCTGTAAGTTGCAGGTGACTCGATGGCATATAACAACAACAACAAATATGATAAAGAACTTCTTGCTGGAATATTGAGCTCTCATTCCTGTTGAGTCTGAACTGACTCATAGCCAACCCTCCATTGAGTTTCTGAGGCTGTAAATGGCACAGAGGAAAATTGTACATTTTTATCCTGGAGAGTAGCTGGCAGGTTCAAAGTGCCAGAGAGGAGCAGGTGCTGGATTAGCAGAGCAATTCACTACAGACTGTGTCATGAGAGCACCCTAGGATATGAAATAAATTTAAGAACTCAAAGATAAAGAAGGAAAATTACAAATGGACAAAGGATCTCAACAAAGACTTCTCAAAAAATGCATGCAAATGGCCAATAAGCATATGACAAGATACTCAACATCATTGTATGTTAAAAGCTGTTGAATCATTTATGACTCACAGAAACCCTATGAACAACACATCTGAATCTTTCCCTAACCTGCACCATCTTCATGAGTTTTCCACATTCAAACCCAATGTTGCAGTCACTGTGCAATCAATCTATCTTGTTGAAGATCTCCCTTTTCAAGATCCTCCACTCTTTCAACAATGATAGCCATCTTTAGAGGCTGGGCCCTCCTAACAATGTGCCCAAGATAATGTAAGACAGTTTCACCATCCTTGCTCCTAAGGAAAACTCTGGCTGCTCTTCCTCCAGGACAGATTTGCTTGTTCTTTAGCCAGACCAAGACACAGTCAATATTCTTCACTAACTCCGCAATTCAAAGACATCAGTTTTGTTTTCTTTCTCATTTGTTGCCCAGCTTTTACATTCAATAGAAGCCATTGAAAAGACCATAGCTTAAATCAGGATCATCTTGGTCTTTAAAGTGACATTCTTGCTCTTTAATACTTTAAC
>NW_006399775.1:16193252-16236617 GCF_000299155.1 Elephantulus edwardii
TCCTCCACCATGCAGCCCTCGCTCTAGTCTCCTGTGATGACAGAAATACCCAGTTACATCTCTCTTTTAAACGGTTCTCTCCCTCCTCTGTTTCAGTTGCTGCAAATGTTCTAAACTTCATTGCAGTAATGACTGTATACCCTTATGGATCTATTAAAAATCATTGAATAGTATGTTTTAAATAGAGTAATTACACAGTGAATTATATCTCAATAAAGCTTTTATTAAAGTAAAAATATAAAAGGATCTAGAAACAAAATTAACCTCTTAGGTCATCTTGCAGCTAAACAACAAATTGGCAAAAAAAAAAATTTAAGAGATTAATATAGTCTGTAAAGTACTGTGCTCCATGTAGAATGGTACAACCACTCTGGAAGGCAGTTTGGCATTTCTTAAAAAAGCCGAACACAGAAATCCCATGTGACCCAGCTATTCCACTGCTTGCAGTATATTTTGAGAAAATGAGAACTGAGGTATAAATGGAGATTTGTACACCAATGTTCATAGCAGTGTTACTCACCATTGCAAGAACATGGAAACAGCCCAAATGTCCAAGCACAAACAAATGGATTGAGAAATTATGGTACATTCATATAATGGAATACTACACAACATGCAGGGGCAACAAAAATAAATCGCTACCTAACTTGGGAGGCACTGGAGAGCATTGTGCTAAGTGAACTAACTAAGTCACATAGGGACAAATACTGCATAAGAGCATTACTGTAGGAATATGAAGATAACTAGTAAAACATGTATAAGGATCCAAGGTGGGGGGGTGGTGAGGGGGAGAGTAGGAGCAGAGGGAAGAGGAGGGGCAGGGAGGTAGTCATAAGGTCATTATGTGATGAGTAAAGGGAGGGATGGATAAAGAAAATGGGAAAGATGCGTGTGTGATAAACAAGGTGCATGAACTTTGTAAGCAAACCAGTATAAAAAATTTTATTTAAAAAATAAAAAACAAAAATTGTCATCTATATGGGACTTTACTTTTTAAAATAGTTAAGAATATCACAGGCCACATGGAAGCAATATTGATGGAAAGACAAGTAGAACAGAAATAATGAGGATGATCATGCGTTGTCAAGAATGTATCCATGCCACTGAACAGTTTGTGTAGACGCTAGTGAATGGGTTCCTAAACTGCTATGTAAACATTCACAGTAAACACCATAGGGCATTACTGGAAAGAAAAAAGACAGAAAGATAAAGAGACATTAACTATGGATGTAGAAGAGGCTGGGGTGTGAAGTAAGCCCTCTAAGCTAAGGGAACTTCATGTGCAAAGGTCCTGTGGCTGGGAGCATGGTTGTGTTTGAAGAAGTAAAGACGACCACATGTTTGGAAAGTTGGAAGGTGTAGGCTGGAGATGTGTGGAAGTGGAGAAAGCAGGACGGGCTTCCCACAGAGGTTCAGGTAAAGGTATGTGGCTCACCTAGCGTGGCTGTACTACTTTCCTCTTCCTGACCTGGCCTATCCTGTCTGAGGAAGCCCTAGCATAGGATACAGGTTCTGGAAAGAACAAAAAGGGTCTTTTGTCACAAGTCTCTGTAAAGGCTGGGCAATGTGCCAGCAGTGATAACTTGCACTGTTACTTTGGGCAAGTTATTTCCCCTCTCAGAGCCCCTCTGAGGCTCTTCAGAGGGTCATGAGGAGGTGTGTTCATGTGATGATGCCCAGTGCTTTATAAAGACAGCTTTAAAACCAGACAAAGGTTGTTATCTGTCTGCCGCCAGCTGCCTTCTTCCTGAATTCCAGGGTCTGCTGAGTCAGCTGCACCCCCACTCTGGGGATGCTGGCGTTTTAGAAAGGAGCTGGGTCTAATCCTGAGATTGGAGAAGAAGCCTCCAGACCTGCAAGCTGCTCCTCCCCGGCTCCAGGGCACTCAAGAGGTCAGGGAGTGGGTGAGCTGGGAGCAGACTGCTGTAGCCTGTGGTCTGCGTAATTGAGGACAGAGGGGCTGGACGGTGAGGCAGGGCTGAGTGCAGACTCCGTGGAGAGGAGCAAAGTCTGGAACCTAGACAGTTGGGAAACTGCTCAGTTGTTCTTTGTTCAAATACTTACTGAGACCTTCTGTGCTAATGTTGGATCCTCCAAGTCTGATTCAGACTCTAGATTAAAGGAGGAGGACTGAGGTCCAGAAGGGGAAAAGTCTTACATAAGGCCAAATGGTCAGTTAGGAGCAGAAGAGAATACAGACTCCAGAAAAAGTCAAGAAGGGAAGGGATTTGGAGACTTGTTGGTTCAGTGTCCTCACTGCACACAAAGGACAGCAAATCATGAAGTTCACTTCATTTACAACTACTGAGAATGCCAGTCACAGACAGAGGGATGGGTGGGGTGGCCTGCACTGACCAAGGGGCTTCTGCTGCCTTGGCTCTTGAATTTCCCACTCCAAGCCCTTGAAAGGAGGATGCCAGGGGTATCTTCCAATGCCCCGTTCCTTGTCTTAGTCGTCTTACTCAACCTTCCCTGTAACTACTGTTCATTCAGTTCCTCATTTCTACTCCCCCATACCGGGACCTGATGGAGCCTGTCTGCCTTTCCAGGGCCCTGGCCAAGCTCTGACCTTACCTGGACTGAGCCCCGAATCCAGTCACCATAGACCCATGTGCTCCAAACACATCTGCTGCCCTCCCTGCCCTTGATCTCTTCTTCTTAGGTCTCCATCAGCAACAGACACCAACATCCATGGTGTGCCAAAGCTAACAAGATGTCTAACCTACAGCTTTTATTAGACTTGAAAGATCCTAAGTTTGTACAGGGGGTCTCAATAAGCATTTGCACAAAGAAGAAGCTTGTCTTAGAGACAGCTGCGTTCACACAGACTGAAATGCCAGAGCTGAAGGGTTTCCCGTTGTAGACCATGCTACATTTTACAGATGGGGAAAATGAGGTAAGCAGGGGCAGAGCCAACGTGGAAGCAGAATTTGATCTCAGCTCTGTGTGGCTCTCTCTGTCTGAACCTGCTCCCACTGCCTGATTCTGGGAACTCTGGATCCCAACAGTACCTTCTGGGGGAAGCAGAGCCAGCATTTCATCTGAGTAGATGAGAGTTCCGAGATATCAATAAACCCAGGTGTAATGGGGCAGCCGGGCCCAACCCTCCTATCTTAGAAAGCTTGGCAGGGATTCTCCCACTGTTGGCTCTCCCATCACACTGTCTATGGAGCAAGAGTTAGGCTAGCTGTGCCACTCAGCAGTGGAAGGAACCTGTTCGAGTGGTTTTGCTTCCCCAGGCCCCAATTCCCTCAGCTATAAAATGGAAAGAATAGCCATTTACTTTACAGAGTTGTGTAGATTAGATTCTTTACCATGTGTATTCAGGCACACAGCAAGAGCTCAAAAACAAAATTTATGCTATTGTTACTATTATTATCCATTCAGCTCTCCCATTTTAGCTCCTGCTTTCTGTAAGCTCCCAGCCTGATGACCAGCAGAAGGGTTTCAGGCAAGTGTGTGAGAGGAAGAACTCAGCTGTGTGAAGACACTTACTCTGGGCCACCCAGGCACACAGCCATTTGCCTCTTCTTTGAGGAGGTGGGGGCTGTGATGTGTCCACACAGTTCATATGATCCCACAGCATCTTAACAGACAGGGCTCCTGAAGGCCCTTCCCTCTCTGAGCATGGCAGGAAGGATGAATACATCCCAGGATCAGCATCCTCTATGGTAAAGGAAGACACAGACCCAGAGGACCAAAGGCCTGCAGACCTCCGGGTCACCATCTCTGTCAGGGTGAAGGCTGGGGGATGGTGGGGGAGGCTGGTCCCATCTGCTTTGTGTCTTGTGGGGGAGCTGCCAAAGCGCAAGGCTGCACGGCATTGAGTTTACATTCCCAAGTACTCCAGACCATGGAGCTGATAAGGACGTCTCTTGTCTGGGAGCCTCTGCAGTGACTTTATCTCCCCAGATAAGCTGAACAGGGCAGGGCAGAGGAGGGAAAGGCACCCAGTTGTTTCTGGGAAACCTCAGAGCCGACACTCAGGTGTGTCTGAGCCCACCTGGGTCTCATGTGATCCCCCTGCCTTATCTCCGCCTCCATCTCTGGAACCCTAGGATGGTTTGAAGTCTAGAAACTGAAACTGCTTGAAGGGTTGCTCACTCACATGCCCAGTTGTTAAAGCAGGCTGCTGGCTAAGCATTTGGCTGGGATAATTGGACAGAATCTCTACAGTAACCTTTCTTATGCTTGGGCTTCCTCCCAATTTGGAGGGTGGGTTCAAAGGAAAGTATTCTGAGAGTGATAGACAGAGTGGCAGACGGTCAGAGAGCTCTGTCAGTACTTTAAGACTTATCGCAGACATCATGTAATGCCACATCTGTCACAATCACAAAGATCCGCCCCACTTCAAAGAGTCAAGGTCATTTCTGTTGCTTTGGAACCAACTCACAGCTGACCTTCCACTGGATTTCTGAAGCTGTAATCACCCATCTTTCTTCACTGCTGCAGCAAGTAGGTTTGAACTGCTGGAGAGAGGTGCAGGCTTTGAGTTAGCAGAGAAACTCCCTCCAGACCATGCCACCAGAGCTCCCTCCCAACTTCAAGGGCATGGAAAATAGACTTCACTTCTTGGTGGGAAGTGAAAGAAGGTGCTGCAAGACCATGTGCAACTGGAGATTCCAGAAAAAGGAGCCCTTTAAAAAAAAAAACAAAACCTCACTGGGCCATAGAGCCCCCCTCTCCTGACTGCTCATTGATAATCCCACTTCCTTGACCTGGTAACCTAGATTCCTCAATCAACTTTGGAAGTGGTAGGAGTGAGAGAAAGTGAAAGACCATTTACTGAGCACTTCCTGCCCTACCAGACCTCAGACAGGGCCCTGTGATGCATCATTTCATTGGTTCCTCGCCATGATCCTATTTAATGGGCAATGTGGTTCCCCTCTGGTAGCATAGACTATAGGGAGTTACCGATTCCAGTTCACCAGTAGTTCCAAGGAAGAAGGCACACAAACTTCTCCCATGTGATTTACACCCTCAGGAAGCATACTGGAAGGTCATTTATGAGTTGGCTCTGACTTAATAGCAATAGCAATGCATTTTAGAGTTTTGAGTGACAGCATTTTGCAGATCAGGAAATTAAGACTCAGAGAAGTGAGTTGACTTATCAAGGCCACAAGGAGTCAGCAAAGAGGCCAGGATCTGAAGCCAGGTGTGTGACTTCAGAGGCCCAAACTGAGCCCCACACCAGCTGCCTTTGGAGCTGTTGCTTGGTGAGAGATTAAGACTAACCTGGGTTCCTATTGAAGTTCTTGACCTTGAGCAAGTCACATTGCTTTACTGAGTCTTAATTTTCTTCTTTTCAATGCTAATAATCAATAGAATGCCAACTGGCTTGTTTCAATTAGCGGATGCAGCTCTAGATGTACTCATCAGTCTATGCCAGGAAAGTTGGAGGACAGCTGTCTGGCCAACAGTTTAGAAGAGGTCCATGTTTGTTCCCATTTGCAAGAAACATGATCCAATAGAATGTGGAAACTACTGAACAATATCACTAATATCACCTGTAAGTAAAATACTGCTGAAAATCATTAAAAAATAGCTACAACTGTACAAAGATAGGGAACTGCCAGATGTTCAAGCAGGATTTAGAGGAGGAATTGGCACCAGGGATATATCATTGCTGGTGTCAGATGGATCCTGGCTGAAAGTAGAGAATACCAAAATAATGTCTGTCTATGCTTTATTGACTATGGAAAGGTATTTGACTGTGGATCATAACAAGTTATGACTAACATTGTGAAGAATGAGAATCCCAGAGTAGTTAATTGTGCTCATGCAAAATCTATCTTGGACTAAGAGGCTATTGTGTAAACAGAGCAAGGAAACACAACATAGTTTAAAATGAAGAAAGGAGTGAATCAGGGTTGTATTATCTCTCCATATCTATTCAGTTTTTATGCTGAGCAAATTATTTGAGAAGCTGGACTCTATGAAAGAGAATATGGTGTTAAAATGGGGAAAGCCTCATCAATAACCTGCGTTATGCAGATGACACAACCTTGCTTACTGAAAGTAAGGAAGACTTGAAACACTGTTGAAGAAGATCAAAGAATACGGCCTTCAATATGGATTGCATCTCAATACCAAGAAAACAAAGATTCTTACCACTGGACCTACCGGCAACATCATGGTAGATAGAGAAAAGATTGAAACTGTTAACAACTTCATCTTATTTGGATCCACAAATCAACACCCTTGGTACCAGCAGGCAGGAGATCAGAAGACATATTGTGCTGGAAAAGTATGCAGCCAGAGACCTTTTCAATTTATTGGGGAGTGATGATGTCAGATTGAGGACTAAGGTGCATCTGATTCAGACCATGGTCTTCCTGAGTCCTTGCTATGCATCCGAGAGCTGGACAATGAATATGGATGACAGATGAATTGTCTGAGCTATGGTGTTGGAGAAGAGTACTGAATGCCCCATGCTCTTTTGAGGATTGTCAAAAGAACAAACCAATAAGTCTTCAAGAAAGTGCAGCTTTCACTTCGTATACTTCACCTCATATACTTTGGACATGTTACTAGACAAGGCTATTCTTGGAGAGGGGTATTATACTTGAAAAGGTGAAGGAGAGGAAGACCCTCAACCAGGTGAATTGACAGTGACTGCCCCGATGGGCTCTAGTGTGTCAGGAAGTATGAGAATGACACAGGATAGGTCAGAGTCATATCTGTTGTTCATAGCGTCACTATGGTTTGTACTCAACTTGAAAGAACCCAAAAACAGCAGTGATGCTGATAATAGTTTTTACACATCTGACTTTAAAAAAAAATTAAAAGATCTCTATTACAAGCTTCGGGACAGCCTCTGGTCCATATTCCATGGGACACAGACCACGTAAGCCTCTGCTCTTGAGATGATTTTGATGCACAAAGACCCTGCAAGACAGAGTAGAACTGCCCATCATGTTTTTAAAGCTCTAATCTTTACAGAAGCAGACTGTCTCATCTTTCTCCATGGAGTGAATGATGGATGAGTTTAAGCTGTGAAGCTTTCTGTTAGTAGATGAGCATGTAAGCCGAGTTTCCTCCAAACTACCTTGCCCCTCCTTTTGCAGTCTCTGCCTATCTCTGGGGAGCATGGCAGGTCCGAGGTGCTAGGGACTAAGTCTTCTGTCGCACATCAAGGAAGAACCCCTGGGCTTCTGTTGGCTATTTTTAGGCGGGTGTGGGCAACCACAGAATCTCATGGTTGTAATAGTGCCTAGCTGTGGGCTTTACCACTGCCTGGCCACCCCTGAAAGAGAAGAAAACACTTCTGGTGACAGAAGAGTGGGCATCTGAGGTTAGGAAAGCCCTCACTTGATACCCAGCAACTCTAGGATGACTTCAGACAAATCAAAGAGTCTTCCTGGGCCTCAGTAACCTTGTCTGTAAAGTGAGGATTATAGTCAGTGTAATAGTCTGCATTTTGGGATGCTGACCAGATACCTCTAATAGTGTCCTCTCCTGTGATTCTTACAGTGACGCTGGGGGTGGGGAGGTAAGGCTCGAGGAGGCAGACATTGTTTATCTAAGAAAATGGGGCAAGGATGTGTGATTCAGATCTGCTCTGTAAATGGCTCTGCCTCCCAGACTGGACAAAGAGATTATGGGTTGGATGTGTTTTTGTAATTGTTAGTAACTATTAGTAAAAGTAAATGAGGGAGCTCTGGTGGCCTAGTGGCAAGAAACTGCACTGCAATCCCAAAGGCACACAGTTCGAATCCACCAGTTGCTCTGCAGAAGGATGAGCAGTCTCCTCCCATGTGATTAACTGCCTCTGAAAACCCACCAGAGGGTCAGCTATGGATCTGTTCCGACTTGACGGTACACAACAATGACAACAGTAAATGGAATAGATCACAGGTCAATCCGGACTAGGGGTTTCAAACTGTACTCCACGGAGACTCTCCTCCCCTCCACCGCTCCAGCCTTCAGCCAGAGTATGCCTCATCTCATCCATCTGCTTCATGTAAGAGATCCTGGTAGGATTTTATCTTGGCTCCACTACTAAGGGAAAGAAGAGAAGACTGAAAACCACTGAGGGTGGGCTGAAGATTGGCAGGAGCAGAGACATTCCACATGGCGCATGGCGGGGCTGAGGCCCCAGGCGTCCATGTCCTCCTCATCCCTGGCCTGGTCCACTACAATGTTCGTGGAGGAGCTAGAGAGGGCTGATCCCTCCTTCCTCGTGTGGATGGAGCCTCGGATGGTCTTAATTTCTGGTCCAAGAAATCATGTTTCTGGAAGAGCCACCAGCTAGGGTTAGGACCCTGATGCTGTAGTTCCTTAAGAGGAAAAAACCCACACGGATATGTTTGTACTTATACATGTGCCTACAACTGTATATACACACACCTCTCCTATGCACTACAAACACACACACCTGAGGCATACGTACAAAAACATCTATACACACATCTCCATCAAGCACATTCACACAGTCAAACAAGGGCTAATGCACAAACACATGACTCTTGGCCATATTCATACAGTTAGACATGCTTGTACAACATGCATATACTAAACACACACGCATCTCCTGTCTTCTTATAGGAACCAACACAAATACACAAACATGTATTTGTGCAAAAAAATACAAACATCACAAACATAAGCAAATTTACTAACTACTAAATTTACATACTAAATCACTGTCCCATCATCCATCTGGCACTTTGTCATTCTGTGGTGACTTGCATATTGTTATGATGCTGAAACTATGTCAGTAATGTTTCAAACACAGCCAAGCCAACCATGGTGGACAGGTTTCAGCAGAGCTTCCAGACTAAAACAGACTCAGAAGAAAAGTCTGACAATCTATCTCTGAAAATCAGCCAAGGAGAACATTACAAACCCAAGAGAACGTTGCCCAATATAGGGTTACAAGATGAACTCTAGTTTGGAAGACAGTCATAATACACAGTGGCTGCACGAACGAACTAGAGCTTCCCAGTGATCATGAGGATGATGCAAGATTGGACTACGCTTGCCCGCTGTACATGAGGTCACCATGTGTCAGAGAGACCTGCCGGCAGCTAACAATAGCTGCGATAGCCATCCACATGCACGGGTAGATAAGAAACAGGAACAGTATTCAATATACTCACGTGGTGAGAACCAGACTTGCATAGAGACTCACATGAACACGTGCATGTCCTTGCAGCCACAGGTATACATAGAGTCTTTATTCACACGTTCATGCACCCTATTGATAAATATAGACACATCTGCATCTGCATACACACAACAAAACCACACCTGTGTAGCCATCTGCTGATGCAGGTGCAAACCTGTGTGCATTCAGTTACACTCACACACACGCACCCACCATTGCATGTACACATACACGCTCACCAACGCTGCGTACCAACTGTACACACTGTCTTTTTAGTTCTTGTCTCTGAGCGATTCTGCAGACACAAACACCTCGCTCCACTTCACCTGAAAACCCCAGCCCCTAGGTGCGTAGGAGGGTGAACCAGACGCCCTCCCTGCAGGGGGCACAGTGGAAAGTATGACCTGAGCTGACTTTTACAATCAGAGAAAGGTGAAGGATTTTTCCACTCTTCTTCTTCACCATCTATCGCGTCAGAGGTGATCAGGGCTCCCATTGTCTACTCACCTCTTGTTGTTCTCTCTGGCCCTTGGGGATGTTCAGGTTCAACACCAGGGTTTACTCAGCACTAGCTTAGCTTTATTTGACACCTACTGGGTGCCGGTCCCTGGGCTGGGAGCTAGAGCTGCAGAGAAGAACTCTCCATGCGGAGGGGTACTCACAGTGAAAAGGAGGAGAGGTGGGTAAGGTCTGTGGGAACCTGGTGGCAAACTTCCTAAACATTCATTCAAATGGACTGAATTCATGATTTTTATAGATAATTTTACTAAATAGGCCAATTAATAATTTTATTTTTCAACTCTAAAATCCACAGTGAAGTGTACTGGTTTTAGGTATTTTCATTTTGTCTGTATAGCAACATATGGAGGGATATTCAGAGAGGCATTTCATGTCTGCAATGAGAAGGGAGCTGTCTGGAGTGTCCACCAGGAACAGGGCATGCTGGGAGGCCAGCAGCATGGCAAGCTTCTGAGACCACCTATCCCAAGGTGCCATGAAACGAGTACCTGAGACTCTCCTCTGACTTTCCCTGTGACTATGGCTAGACTCCTCCTCTCTGTCTTCCTTTTCCTCATTTACTCCAAGTTAGTCTGAAGGACAGCTGCCAGACTGACAGATTCGAAGAGATTCATATCTGTTTCCATTCCCAAGAAAGGTTCCCCAACAGAACAGAGAAATCATAGAATAATAAAACACATGCAAGCAACATATTACTGAAGATCATGCAGAATCAGCCACAATATTCACAGGGAACTGCCAGAAGGTCAAGCGAGGTTTAGAAGAGGCTGTGGCAGCAGGGATCATTGTGAATGTCAAATGGATCCTGGCTAAAAGCAGAGACTACCAGAAGAATGTCTATTTGTATTTTGTTAATGATACAAAAGAACTTTACTGTGTAGATTATAAGAATTTATGGCTAACATTGAGCAGAATGAGAATCCCAGAACACTTAATTGTGCCCTTGAGAAATCTATACTTAAATCAAGAAACTGTTGTCCTAGCAGAACGAGAGAATATGTCACAGTTTAAAATCAAGAAAGGTGTGTACCAGGGCTGTATCCTTTCTCCATACCTACTCAATCTGTATGATAAGCAAACAATTCATGAAGTTGGACTCTATGAAGAGGAATATGGCATCAGGATCAAAGCAAGACTCATTAACAACCGGCATTATGCAGATGGCACGACCTTGTTTGCCAAAAGTGAGGAAGACTTGAAACAAGAACTCAAACAAACAAACCCCCAAAAGAACCATAACCTTCAGTATGGATTATATCTCAACACCAAGAAAACAGAGGTCCTCATTGTGGGGTTATCAGTCAACATCATGATAGATGGACAAAGAATTGAAACAGTCAATGATTTCATCTTGCTTGGATCAAGAATCAACATCCTTGGTACCAGCAGTCAGAAAATCAGGAGACATATTTCTCTGGGCAAGTCTGCTGTCAGGTACCTCTCCAAAATGGTGAAGAGCAATTATGTCAGTTTGAAGACCAAGGTGAGCCTGATCCAGGCAGTGGTCTTCTCAATCACCTGCTCCACACTAAATGCCCGACATTGAATGAGATCTCAGAGCTTCCTGTGGTCTCACACCTGCAGTGCGTCTAGGGGTCTGTGCCATAGGGTCAGCGAAGGTGCTGAGTCTGTGGGGGTGCCTGTCCCTGCTCGGAAGTCAAAGCTGTGAAATTCAACACCCACTCATGCTGCGTTGGTGCCTGTCTGTACCGTGACATTTTTGGGTCTTGTTCCCAGCCCCCGGCCGAGGGGCCCAGTGTGCTCTGTCGTGAGGAGCACGGAGTTGTAGAGGGTGGGGACCGCTAGCGTTCCTTTCCTTTCCTGGTAACACTCTCGCTAACCTCATTTCCTTTTTCTAAAGGGAAATGCCATTGACATCACACAGCTGGATTTTCAGCAGGGAGAACTCGTGATCCCCTTGCAGCAAGAAGCACACACACACACACACACACACACACACACACACACACACGCGCATGCGCGCGCGCGCAGGGCGCACAGTGGGTTTGGAGACTCTTTCTTCTGAGACCCCCCACTCCTTGCTTTACAGATGGGGGTCTGAGGCCAGAAAGGGGTAGAAACACACCTGGGAGCCTGCAGCCTTTTGTAGAAAAAGGTCAAGAAAACCCCAAATCAGAGACCAGTACAAAGAAACTGGGCTGTGCTCACCCAGCTCCACCCTTACCAGCCCAGGCACACTCTTGCTCCATTTATATTCCCCCAGGGTTCCCCCATAGAATTATTTTGAAGCAAATGCAAAACACCAATCGTTTGTAATGTGGCAGTATGTCTTTCGAAAAAACAAAGACATGATCTGAATACCTGAGCTAAGTAAGAATTTAGTAGTAATTTTGATATCAAACATCTAATTGTGTTTACATTTCCCCAGTTGCTTAAAAATGAGCTTTTTGAGTTGATTTATTCAAAATCAGGACCCATCCATTGCATTTGTTATGTCTCTTCAATTTCTTTTCATCTTTTTGGTCTATCTCTTCTCTTTGACATTATTTTGAACTTATTTGTTGATAAACCAAGACTTTCTTCTAGTGTGATTTTCCACATTCAGGATTTTCCCCATTTTTAAAATTTTTTAAAATTTTATTAATTTTAATGAACATTCACAGAGATTTTGGATTTCCATTCATTCATTGTTGCACTTTCCTCCCTGCGCACCCCTCCCCACATACATTCAGTGTTTTACTGGCTGCATATCCAGTCCCCTGTCTTTCTAGAAAATGGTAGTTAGATTTAAGGACTTAATTACATTCAAATACAGAAATCTGGCAAGAATATTTCATGGAGGGGTTGTGTACTTTCCTCAGGAAACACCTAATGTTCGCTCTCTCCCTTTTTGCAATGTTTGAAGACTTTGATTACCATTGCTTAGATTTGCTATTTCATTAACTTATTATCTCAAGTTGGAATGGACTGATAGATAATCCTCCAGCGGGTTTTCAGAGACAGTAAATCATGCCGCAGAAGACCGTCCAGCCTTTCCCACAGAGCAGCTGGTGGATTTGAAGCACATTCGGTTGGATTTGCAGCACAGCTTCTTACCATTAGACCACCAGAGTTCTCTCCCTACAATGGGTAACCATTGATGCATTTTTCACATCAGTGTCACAGTGTTCAGCTTCACAGCGATCACAAATTACCTCTGTACAGCTACAGGAGGGAAAGCAAGGCTTACAGAAGGATGCTCTTTCAGACGGAAGCAGCATTAAGAAAAAAAATCAAGATGAAATTATCTCAATAAACAGAATTTTGGATATATTTAAAAAAATAGTGCTATATGACAATGAAAGACAGGCCCAAGGGCCGCAGGCCTTTCAGTATTCTACCATTCCTGCATGCCCAAATGCTGGCAAACTCTGGGCCAGAGACCCCCAGTTCATCTGTCTTTTTTCTTAAGAAAGGAAAAACCTTGGAGTATTTACCATAAAATGTTGGGTGGCCAGAAATCAACATTTTTACTTATCTTCTTTGATTTTATATTTGTATCTCTTTAATGCTGAAAATCTTGCTACTTATTAATTTTCTCTGATGTACTATCTCTGTATAAGAAATATAATAAAAATTTCAGAATAACAGTGTCAATAGACAATATAATTGTTAAAAACACTTTGTTGTTGTAGTTGTCTACCATAGAGTTGGAGCTGAGCCAGAGCTGGCCTTCCTGCGGGTTTTCAGAGGCAGTTACTCTCGTGGGAGGAGATTGCCCGAGCTTTCGGGAATATACAGTGAAATTATTAAATCTTTAAATAACTTGAAATAATATCGCTTTCCATGGTGAAGTCAGCAAACTCAACGTGCAGATGAATGTATGTAAATTGCAGTTTGGGGCTTGCTATTTACTTGGATTTTTATTTCATTTTGTTATATTATTGTACAAAGCATTATCCTGACTTTAAGTTAATCTCCAAGCCAAAGTATACTCAGAGAGAAGGCTAGTTTCCATCTCTATTCTATTTTCTCCCACCACCAATGGATATTTTTAACTAATTTTTGAAATTTCATTAAATATGCATATATTTCTGTATTTTCTTCTCATCCCTTGTTGTTGTTATGCACTGTTGAGTTGAAACTGACTCATAGCTGACTCTCCAGTGAGTTCTCAGGGGTAGTAAATTGTATGGGAGGAGATTGCCTATCTTTCTTCCACAGAGAAGCTGGTGGATTCAAATCATGTACATTTGAGCTGACAGTACAACTCCTTACCACTAAGCCACCAGAACTCCCGTTTCTTAAGAAATTATAGTTGCTATATATACTTTCTCCCACTTTGCTCTTTCCTTTAGAATTTCCCATTACAATTCCTGGAGATCACACAATAACATACAGAACTCACCTTCCCTTTTCCAGCTCCAGGGTCCTCCATTGTGTGAATAATCAATCTCCCCTGATGGGCATTTGAGTGGTTCCCAGTTTTTGTCTTTACAGGGGGTGCTACCGTGAATAGTTTTATGCATATGTTTTGGGACCTCTCCAAATTACTGAGGAGCAAATATGTCAGTTTGAAAACTAAGGTGTGCCTGATTCAGGCCATGGTCTTTTTAATCATTTGCTATGAATCTGAAAGTTGTTCAATTAATAAGGATGACAGAAGAAGCATTGATATCTTTGACTTGTGGTGTTGGAGATGAGTACTGAATGTCCTGAGGACTGTCAAAAGACCAATCAGATAATCTTGGAGACAGTGCAGCCAGAGTACTCCTTGGAGGTAAGGATGATGAAGCTTTCTCTTACATCCTTTGGGCATGTTTTATTGTTGTTAAGTGCCATCAAGTTGAGTATGACTCATAATGACCTGATGAAAAACAAATCTGAACCCTGTCCTATCCTGTGCCTTCCTAATAATTTGTGACGCACTTGAGTCCGCTGTTGTGGGCATTATTAGGAGATGTTATTGCTTAGAAAGGTGGAGAGTCAGCAAAAGAGAAGGAAACTCTAAATGAAATGGATTGACACATTGACTGCAGCAATGGGCTCAAACATGTCAGAGATGATGAAGATGGCACAAGATAGGACAGGGATCAGATCTGATGTCCACGAGTAATACTCAACGACATCTAACAATAATAACAAAACCAACAATCTTCACATAGATTTCTAGAAGTGGACTCGTTGGATCAAAAAGAAAAGCATGTGTAATTTTGCTAGAAATTGAGTTCCCCTCCATATACATTTGCACTGTTTTGCATTTCCCCTAGACAATGCATAAGAGAGCTTGTGTTCTCAGGGCCTTGCCAGAACGCTATCTCAGATTGTTGGGAGGTTTGCCAATGTTATAGATGAGAAATGGGTTCTTTTTTTTTATTATTTTTTTGTGTGTACTGTCAAATCAGATCTGACTGGTACAGTAGGAGATTGTCCCTCCTTCTCCAGCAGAGCATCTGGTGGATTTGAACCATGCACCTGAGAAATGGGTTCTTAGTTCAGATTAAACTATCTATCTCTGATTGTGAACAAGATTAAACAACTTTTAACATATTTAGATTGTGATTCATTTGTGTGTCTTTAGTGTTCTACGCATGGACAAGCAAGGAGGAAATGGAGGCCTGAAAGTGGTGGCTGCCTTGTCCAGGGTCACGTGTCTGGGGATCACCAGTGCTGGGTAAGAATTCATCTCCAATTTGCTTTTGACTAGTTAATTTGTTTTGCTATAATAAAACAAGGGGTCTCTGGTGGCGTCATGGTAAGGAGTTGCATAGCTAAACCAAAGGCACGTAGTCTGAGTCCGCCAGCTGCTCCACAGGAAAAAGATGGGCAATCACCTGTGTGATTTACTTACTGGCTCTGAAAACCTGCTGGAGGGACAGCTGTGAGTCAGTTCTGACTTGATGTTACATAACAGCTATATAATAGGCAGACGTTTATAGTAAAACTTTTGGAAGCCACAGAAAGCATAAAATAGGAAGATTTCAATCTTTCTAGCATAAATAAACCATTTTTAGCACTTTAGTCTATTTCTTCCTAGTCCCTATTTACATTTTCCTGTAGTTGGGATCATACTACATATATGGTTTTATATATTCAGCATTTGGTCAATTTATACTTTTCCATATTCATAATAATTCTTTGTATACATAATTTTAATGGCTGTACAATATTCCATGATCTGAATATACTTTAACTTACTCAACCTTTCCATTCCTGCTGGAATTCTAGATTGTTTCCAGAGTTTTGCTGTGTTAAATAAAATCTGTTATGCTCATCTTTGTTCACATTCTGTATTCCCCCTCCTCCACCCCACCCCCCCTTAGAATTGATTCCTAGAAGTGGAGTTCCTGGAATCCCAATTTTGAGCTCCAAATCCAGGGTTTTGCTTGGCCCTATTCAGAGCCTACTGCTTACTACCCTTTGTTTCCTTGCCTCTCTGAGCCTGGCTTGGTCTGGTTCTCAGTGTCTGCTCTTCATTGCACCCAAGGTAGCTCAGCAAATGGGTACAACTGGGAGGAGGGTCGTTTGTCTGAGATTGAGAGTCAGAATCACCTGCGGTTCTCACACTTGCTCTCTGCACTCTGGAGTATGAGGCTGTGGGCGGATAACTAGAGCAGGTAAAGAAGTAACACGCTAGCAGGGTCAAACCTGACAGTAAGGACAGGGGCAGGGATGCTGATCAGACACGATCTCTGTTTCGGAGGCACTCACAGTGAAATGGAACACACAGATATGTGAAGGGTTCCATCTCTGAGTCTGACATGGTGTCATTTCACTATGAAAAAATGGACCTGAGACAGATGCTTAGAGGTGGCAGCTCCAGGGCTTCATAGTAAAGACTACAGGTCCTTTGGGGCAGATGAGTCTGGGAGTGGCCAGTCCTGAACAGCCCTGTGAACGAGGTAGTGTATCTTGGATGTGCCCTACAGGCAGTAAAGCAGGGTGATGGCGGATGAAAGTTTTCATAAAGGGCAGTCCCTCTGACTGCTGAGAGGAAATTGGACACACAGATCCTGGGCCAGGGATAGTGATGCCTGAATCAGAGCAGGATAAGCAAGGATGACTGATGGCAAATTTGCTCTGCTAATTTATGACTTCCATATGGTGTATGAAGATAGCCTGGTGGTAGAGTGTAAAACATGGCAGGCTGCTAACTGAAAGGGCAGCGGTTCAAATCGAACAGCTTCTCTGTGGGAGAAAAATGGTCAGTCTCCTCCCGTAAAGATTTACAGCCTTGGAGGTCGAGGGAGGGTGACTGTGGGTTAGATGCAACTTCTTAGCAGTGGGCTGGGTTGGGTTGGGCTGGGTTTGGGATGAAGTGAGAGAAAGAGTCGTAGGCTTTGGGTTTGGGTGCCTGGTTCCAGTTCCAGCTCTGCTTGGCCTTGGTTACGTCCCTATCCTGTAGCTGGCCTTCAGTTTCCACTTTTATACACTAATAAGGTTGTATTAGGTCATCTCTGGGCTCTTATCTTTGGAAAATTTTGTTAAGAATGGTTGAGGTCCCTTGAGAGGAGAAGAGGGGAACAAACCCAGAGACTGGGCCAAGGAGCGGCCAGGGCTCAAGTCTCAGCGTCCAGGATCTCTTGTCCTCCCATCCATCTTGCCACATTAATGTCAGTGGCAGTGTCCTCAGCCAGCGGCAGAAGGGAGGAATTGTCGTTGGCTCGAGGAACAGAGAGGAAAGAATGCAGAACTTCCAAAAAAGCTGCAAACAAATCATCAGGTCTGGATGGGTGCCCAGAGGTTTCTCAACTGTTCGCCCAGCTTGAGTGAGCCAGCAGGGGGGAGGGAGGCCCACTTCCCCTCCAAGCAGCAGAAACGCAAGATGATGAGGGATGCGGAGCATGCCTTTGGCTGCAAGTAAGGTAAAATTCTGCCTGCAATAGACCAAATAAAAGAAGGAAATACATCATCTCACACCCCTGGGAGTCCAGGCACCAGTGACTGGCTGCTCTAGATGTCATCAAGCACATAGGTTTTTCTCTTTCTCTCTTGGTTGCTTTCCCGTGACTCCAGGATGGCAGTTATGATTTTCAGAGTTGAATGATGGCACCAGGGGCAATGCAACTAATGACTTTTAATGTCTAATTAACAACTAATTAGCAGAGGAAACAAGAAAATATTTCTTCCTCCACCTTGGCCTGTAAGTCCTTTTCTTAGGCCTTATTGGGACAAATAGGATCATGTTATTACCAACAGAAATATCCCATGCTGACTGACTTAGATAAACTGAGATTTAGTGCTAGACCAGGGAGTTTGGGTGGCATACCGGGAAGGAGTCCAATCCAAAATCAGGATGTTAAAATCTGCCAACTGCTCCCTGAGATAAAGATAGGCAATCTCTCTTGCAAGACTTACAGCCTCTGAAAACCTGCTGGAGAATCAGCTATGAGTCAGTTTCAATTTGTTAGCACATAACAGTAACAACTCCAGTGCTAGACTGGAGTCCCTGGGTAGTGCAAACAGCTAATATGCTTAGCCAAAAGGTTAAAAGTTCAAGTCCACCAGACATGGCTAGGAAGAAAAAGGCCTGTTGATCCATTAAAAATCAATCAATCAATCAGCCCGATGGAGCACAGTTCTACTCAGTCACACTCGGGACCCCTGTGGATTATTGTCACCTAGAAGACAACTGTGTTCTAGTACACTAGTACTAGTCCTGGGTGGGAGATTATTTGAACAGAACTGGGGTTCTGTGATGAAGCAAGAGGAGAACAGAGGCTGATAGGACCACCAATGTGTACTCAGAGGGGGAGGCGGGGGTCGGCAGGACAGACATCATCTCCAGATTACCAGTAAGGACCCTGAGGGGCACAGGGAAGTGGAGGGACTTGTTTGAGTCACACAGTAAGGAGGGGCAGAGACTTAGTGGAAAATAAACACCACAAACAAAGCAGGCGCCAGCTCCAGCCCAGGCGCCCCAGGTTCCCAGGCCCGCTGCAGCCTGTGGGCCTCCTCAGGGTTGCGCTCTCCTCTCCAGTCTGAGCATGCTCACTCGCACTCACCTCATAGGCCTCCCTAGAGCTGCCGGGGCCTGGCCTGAGGTGATACAAGGCCAGGGGGCCTGGATTTAATTCTGGCTCTGTCTTCCATGTCCTTCTCTGAGATGGACATCATAAGCCCCATGTTTGGTCCTTCTCAGTTTACTGTTGTGGGGGTTGTTGTCAAATGAAATGAGGAGCTGGTGCTTTGCTATCTGTGAAGTGCTGTGACCCCAGGAGACATTTCTTCTCCGGGTGGAAAAGCCCTCCTTCCACAGGCCTCAGAGCACCAGAAGACCATAGAAACCAGAGGGCCAAGGACCTACAAGTATGTATCCAGACTCTTATTCACTCAGCTGCAAATGTATATTCAAGCCCATCAGCTTACAGATGAGAATACACGTTCACAGAGGGATGGTGATCTCCTCAAGGTCACACAGGGCTGGAGGCCACTGAGGTCCCCAGCCTGAAGCCAGCCCCAAGGGTTAAGTGAGGTTGATCACCTGTTCCTGGGGTGGGGCCCAGGGATAGCCGGGAGAGACAGCTGTAACACAGTGCGTGACTGTCAGCATGTCTCCAGGTTTCTCGGGGGCCATTCTTCAGGGGTTCACTGAGGCTAGGCCACACTTCCCCTCAGGCTTCCTGTTTTAACCAAACAATGACTCTTGGCGAGATCTTGTGCCAGTTGGCTACAGCTGGTGCCAAGGCCTTGGTTTCTCGCATGCCAAGAAGGAAGAGGTCTTGAACCCAAAGGATCGCTGCTGCCTCCCCAGCCAGGAGCCCCACATTCAAATGTCACCTTTGATCTCCACCGAATTAGTGTAATTTCTCACCTACAGACACATGAGCACCTTCTATTTGCCATACTCTTGAACACACAGGTGTGTATGACAAGAATCTAACAATTTTATCATCATTTATCCTCAATTCACAAGGATTAGGCATTATAATAGCTTCTAGCAATGTAGATATAAATAAGACATGCCCTGTAAGTTCACTGACTGACTCACCTGCTAGTTCTTCCATTACCTTGTAAAAGCCCTAGAGTCTGTTGCCAACATTTGCATGCTCACATAAATTAGTACAGGCAACCTCTCTGAAGGAATGTCTCAGGGCACATTAATATGGATGCCGGTAAAAATAATAAAAAAGACTTTTTAAAAAAAAATGGTAACTTTTTAAAAACAGGTGAAGGACCCAAGATTTAATGAGGTGAAGGGACTTGTCCAAGATAAAGGATGGAGTCAAGACTTTAATCTAGGTCTTCAGACTCAAGCCTTGCACACCAAGATGTTTCAGACCCATGAGACTGGGCTGTGGGAAGGACTTGAGTGCACAAAGAGAGAGTGCTCCCTGCAGAATAAAATATGGGGGATGATACAGAGGGAATGAAATACTGAGTGCTAGATATGTCCTAGGCACTACTTTTACCCTCAAGAGGCATCAGTTATGCTCATTTTACAGATAAAAAAAATGTCAAGTGAAGACCTGTATTGATTGAACATCCGGGAAGTGATGGAGTTTGAACTTTCATCCAGGTTCAACATTGTGCTGGTTTCCTCATCTACCCTCCTCTCACCCCTTCTCCATTCCTCTGACGCATTCTCTATTGTGCTCTGTGTCCCAGGAGACTGTCTTCTCCTTGATACTGGGTCCAGTCAATGAAGAGCTGAAGCAGATGATTAGAGGTCAGAAGCAGACAGGCTTGAAACAGGCTAGTGGATTACAGCTGAGATTACAGCGCTTGTTGGATGGCCTTTCTTCTATGGCTCAAGCATCAAACCTGGCTCCTATAACACACTGTTTCCACCCCTATTCCTGTAGATCTAGTCTAGGCGTGGTAACAGCTTCCCAAGATTGCTAGTCTCTAGATGATTCCTCATTCCATATTGATTCCCTTAACCTTGTTCACATATCATTCATCTCTCTTGAGTTAGTCATCTTGAATGTGCCTCTATTTCCTTTGAGAATCCTGCCTAATCTTAGCCTGTTCACCAGGATTTAACGGAACCTTTCACTACAATCTCCATGTCTTTCTTCCTGTCTCCATTGGGGTACAAATGCCCAACACATACCCACCCAAGGGCAGCGACTTAGAAATCTCTTCTCCCCTTGTCCTCCTTCCTTTGTTTATGTTGAGACTGTTGTGGCTGTAGAAACAACCAAAGGGAGGTTCCTAAGGATTAGGACTAGGGCCTGCTGTGTCTCTATTTCTTAGGACAGGCCCTATTTCCAGAGATTGAGGCCTGGAGAAAGTGGAATGTCCTCCTGGGGGATTCAAGAGAGCAGTGGTCCCAGGTTTGTCGGCTCCCCTCAGGCAAAGGGGATGAGGGAAGCAGAGGCCCCTTCTTCTGAACCACCGGATTATGAATATTCATCTTGGCAACCCATCTTAGTACAACAGCAGGATCAGGCTTAGGAACAAGGGGTTCTACTGAGGTCTCATGATGGGTGTCTCCCAAGTCTGCATCACTACCCTTATCTCATTCTTAAACACCAGACGGTGGTCCTCCAGGAACCTTCCTAACCCACAGGGAGCTGACACCAGCATGTCCCCTCCTTCCTCTGCTCCTCTTCCCTGTTCCTTCAGCCAGTGGTTCTCAACACTCCCCTCACCTGCCCCTGGTCCCTAACCTTAGTCAGGTCCTCTCTAGGTCCAGGCAGTCTTACTTGCTAAAATACTCTTGACTTTGACTTTTCACCGGACCGCTTGCCAATTCTTCAGTATAGATCTCATCACCTGCACCAAATTATGAACAAATAACCTCTTCATTGGTCTCTCTGTTCCCATCTTCTTCCTCTAATCCTGTACCATCCAATAGTTTTTCAGGAGTACAAATATAAGCACATCTCTTCTGTGCTGAACTGGCACTCAAGCTTCTCTACCTAGGTGGTATGCCCCAGGACTCCTTCTACAATGATAAACCAAAACCTGTCCCCACATTCATTAGTTTCTGGGGGCATCTACATGTGCAGCTTCCTACTCTAAATCCATTTCAGAATTCTCCCTTGGAACGACTTCCAGATAATTCCACCAGCACCATCCTGGAAGCTCTCCCCGCAAAGAGTATAAGATAAGGACCTGAGAGCACATAGTGTGCTCAGGAGATGATCCCATGGAGTGAGTGGAATGAGACAGAGAAGAAAGAGAAGTAATCTCAGGGTGCATTATTTTGAGCTGAACTGTGGGGCTGGGCCGGCATTCTATCAGGACATTTTCCACCTGCAGGATGGAAACCTCTGCATTGGTTGACTGATTCCTGCCCTGGATGGGTGCAGGCTGCCCGTAAACATATATTAACTTCCTTAGACTTCTAGGCTAGGTTACTACCCAAGTAAGCATGTATAATACGAAGAAGCCAACTGCAGATGTGCCAACTAGGGATTGTACCAGGAGCAGGACACGAGCCATGGGAAGTGGATCTGAGCTTCAAGGAACTGTCTACCACAGCTGCAGCTATAATCACACGTGAACTAAGTGGTCACACAGAAACACTCCTTAATCAGTCAGTGCCTTTGGAGTTCCAGAGCTCATGCTGGACAAGGCATCCCAATGTGCTGAAGAGAAGTCTCTGTTTGTAGAGTACTTGGGAAGCAATGGAATGAGATGAGATTTGTTCCTAGATTTCCTGCATTCCTGCCTATTTCTCCTGGTACCTGTGGGACCTTGAATCCTCATCACCCTTCAGTTTTCAACTGTAAAATAGAAACCATAATTTTCACTGTAAATTATGTTTATTAATGTTTTCATTTCCTAGGGCTACCATAATAAAATACTACAAAGCAAACGATGATAAAGAACAGAAATTTATTATCTCACAGTTCCAGAAGCTAAAAGTCCAAATAAAAGTACTGGCAGTGCTGATTCTTTCTGAAGCTTCTGAGAGACGACAGGATCTACTCTGTTTTAGCTTTTGGGCCAGCATATCAGCGACTCCCAACCCTGCTTACAGGCGCTCTGGTGGCATGACGCATTATTTTGTGCTGCTAACCCCAAGGTCAGTGGTTTGAATCTACCAGCTACTCTGAGGGAGGAAGATGGACAGTCTCTTCCTATAAAGATTTACAGCCTTGGAAAACCTGATGAGGGTTGCTGTGAACAGGAACCAACTCAGCAACAATGGATTTAACGCCAGTGCTGTACAAAGCAGAAATGGATTTTATTAAAGATTTCCATGGGAAAGGCAAAAGCTGGTATTGAACACTACACAGTAATAACTTTTTAAAAAATATTCTTTATCTTTCCACTGAAAAGCTTTGTTGATGCAGTCAATTAAACATTGGTCTGCTAAATGAGAGATTGGTGGTTTGAATCTACCAGCCACTCTGCAGGAGAAAGAGGAAACAAAGCTCAGTAAAGATGTGTCTGGGAGGCTCCACTGTGAGTCTGAAGGGACCCAACAGCAGGGGGGTTGTGTTTAGTGGCCTTCCTCAAAGTCCCTCTCTGTCTTTCTCACATAGGGATATTTAGCCAGATTTCTTCCCTGCTCTTTGACATCTGGGATCCACCATTAAAAAGAGCAACTTCCCTTTGAATTCAGCCTTTCCCACTATGCTGATGTGTTTGCACTTCTTTTGGTTTTGTTTTGGGTTGGTTGTTTGTTTTTTGTTTGTTTGGTTGGTTTTGATATGGGTTTTTTGTTTGTCTGTTTGTTTGTTTGTTTGTTTTTGGTTGAGTACCGTGTGCTGTATTACTGGTACATGATGAGATGGGTTAAGTCCCTCCCCTTTCTCAGGAGGCCTGGATGAAAACTGTGTCAAGGATATGAGATTCTCAGTGTGGGGGGATTGAGTTGGGGCAAGAATTCCCCAGCTGACGGTCTCTCTCTCCCACTATCCCTCTCTCTCCCTTCCCTTCCTCCCTTGCTCTCCTAATGTTCTTACTGAGGTTGGTGTTCCAGGGGCTCTTATTCTTTGGCGGCCATGTGAACCATGGCAATGCTAGCCCCAGCATCAGTGGTGGAAGAGGAAGTATCACTGTTAAAGTCACAGGAGATAACTTGGCCTTCAATGTATCCTAGTGTGCCCTTTAAGGGCCCCTCTGATGCCTGGTTTACTAGTTTCTTGGGATCATCATATTTAGCAACTTTCTCCAAATGGCAGGTCAGATCCATACCTGACATGTTGGGGGTGATGATTCAGAAAGGCATGTCAATGAGCTTCCCATTCAGCTCAGAGATGACCTTGCCCATGGCCTTGATATTGCCAGTAGATGCAGGGATGATGTTCTGGGCAGCTCCAAGGCCATTGTGCCACCACTTTCCACACAGAGGCCATCCACTGTCTTCTAGGTGGCAGTGATAGCATGTATTGTGGTCATGAGTCCCTCTACAATGCCAAAGTTGTCATGGATAACCTTGGCCAGGGGAGATGAAGCAGTTAGTGGGGCACCAACTTACTGACGATCTTGAGAGTTGTCCTACTTCTCATGGTTCATTCCCATCACAAACATGGGGGCTTTAGCGAAAGGAACAGAGATTATTATCCATTTGACAACACCCCAGCCTTCTCCAAGGTTGTGAAGATACCAGTGGACCCCACAACATACCTAGCACTAACATCATCCCACTTGATGTTGGCAGGATCTCACTTCTGGAAGATAGTGATGGCTTTCCCACTGATGACAAGCTTCTTCCCATTCTCAGCCTTGACAGTCCCATTGAACTTGACGTGGGTGCAATCATACTGGAAAATACAGACCATGCGGCTGAAGTCAATGAAGGGTTAATTGATAGCAAAAACACCCACTTTGCTAGAGTTATGAATAGCTCTGGTGACCAGGCACCCAATGAGGCCAAATCCACTTACTCCAACCTTCACCATCATGTCTCAGGAATGCCTCTGAAGCTGCATGAGGAGAGAGGGTTATTTGTTGATTGACTTCTTATAGCCCTGCTGGCCTGGAAGGCATGCTCACTGCTGTATCTTCTGCAGAGAGTCTGGTCCATGGCAGTTTACACAGGAAAGGATCATCAACCGTTCTTGAGAGCAGCAGTTTTGAGGCTTGCTGGTAAAAGGTAATCTAGATTTACCCAGGCAGAGCCATCAAGGGGAGATGTGGAAGGATGGGCTTAAAGGCAAAGAGAAGAGAATACTCAGAGCATACCAGAAAAAGTAGGTGCCGATAATGGGTTGGGGTCTGGGATGCTAAAGTAGAGCAGGACAGGGCACATAGATATATTGGTGTTCAGGTGTCAGAGTCTGGGGTGCATTTAATGGGATGGCAATGGAGCGGTAGAGAAAGGAGACAGACCAGGACTCCCGAAAGCTCATTCAGTTACAGAACAGACTGAAGACAGACCGACTGCTGCCACTCTCCAGGTGACGATGAAGGCGTGACAAGAGTCAGTTCAGAGGAACAGCTGCCGCCCCATGCCTGATCTGGAGGTATTTCCCCTCTGAGGTGTCTGTCTCAACTTTCCGCCTCCCTCCGAAGATGCCACGTTGAGAATTTCCATGATGTTTTTGACGACATATACATCACTACCAACCCCAAGCCCCACAATGTCATTTCGTGGAAACAGGTAACTTTTCATCTTTGTTCTTAATACTAATTTTTAAAACTATTACTCATGAGTAATACCAGCTCACTGTAGGAGGAGAGAAAAGGAGCCACAGTGAGGCTCGATCTTATAGGGTAAAAATTGTAGACAGTAAACATAACCTGGCATAATCCCTCATGTGGAAGAAACTGGGTCTTGAATATTCAAAAGACAAAATGACATTATTTCATTCTTTATCGTTTGATGATCACCTTGTTTCCCCCAGAGAATCAAAGGCCAAATTTAGTTCCAACTAGAGTGACAGGCAGGTTTTTCAAGTGGTTGTTATTGTTAAGTACTGTGGAGGTGCTTCTGATTCAGGACATGGTCTTTCTGATTACTTTGCTATGCATCTGAAAGCTGGACAGTGAATAAGAATGACAGAAAAAGAATTGATGCCTTGGAGCTGCGGTGTTGGAGAAGAGCACTCAACATCCCATGGATGACCAAGAGAATGAACAGATCTCTCATGGAGAGGGTGCAGCTAGAGTGCTCTTTGGAGGCAAGAATGATGAAGCTTTGTCTCACATACTTTGAGTATGTTGCTAGGAAGGGCTATTCCTTGGAGAAGGACATAATGCTGCGAAGGGTGGAGGATTGGTGAAGGAGGAGAAGACCTTAAACTAGATGTATTGACACAGTGACTGCTGCAATGGGCTCTTGTGTGTCAGGAAGTGTGAAGATAGCACAGGATAGAACAGGGTTCAGATCTTTTGTTCATAGGGTCACGATGAGTCATACTTGACTCAGTGGTACACAACAACAACAACAAACAACTGTCAACTCAGAATCAACTCATAGCTGACCTTCCAGTGGGTTCTTGGAGGCTATAAATCATGCAGAAGAAATCTCTCTCCCACAAAGCAGTTACTGGATTTGAACTATATGCCTTTGGGCTGGCAGCAGAACTCTTTACCGTGAGGCCATTAAAGTTCCTTTGAAAGTGGTTTCTGTTGTTGTGTACCATTGAGTTGGAACTGACCTATAACTGACTCTTCAGTGGGCTTTCGGAAGGCAATAAATTGCATGGGAGGAAATTGTCCATCTTTTTCCCCATGGAGCTGCTGGTTGATTCAAACTGCATAGCTTTGCAATGGCAGCACAATTCCTTACCACTAAGGCACCAGAATTCCCTTGAAAATTGTTATTGTTCTTCTCAAGTGTTGTCGACTTGAATGCTATTCATAGCAGCCCTATGAACAACAGATCTGAACCCTATCCTGCACCATTCCCACCGTTTCAGACACATTTGAGTTCATTGCTGCAGTCACGGCATCAATCCATCTTGTTAAGGATGTTTATTATGTATGTATGTATTTATTTATTTATTTTTGCCAACCATCCACCTTTTCAAGCATGGCATCCCTTTCCAATGAATAGCTGCTCCTAGTGGCCTAGTGGCAAGAAGCTGCTCTGTAGTCCTGAATAAGTGCAATTCAATTCAGCAGATGCTCTGCAGAAGAAGGATGGGCAGTCTCTGACTATGCATTTAACTGCCTCTGAAAATCCACCGGAGAGTCAGCTATGGGTCAGATCTGACTTGATGGTGCACACAACAACAACAAAGCAACATCCAAAGCATGTGAGATGAAGATTTGTAATCTTCCCTTCCAAGGAGCACTCTGGCTGCACTTTCTCCAAGACATGGTGTTTGTTCTTTTGGCAATCCATGGGATATTCAGGGCTCTTCTCCAACACCACAACTCAAGGGCATTGATTCTTTTTCTGTCATCCTCATTCATTGCCCAGCTTTCAGATGCATAGTAAAATGGTTATACATAGTAAAAGACCATGGCCTGAGACAGAAACACCTTAGTCTTCAAACTGACATCACTGCTTCTAAGTAATTTAGAAAGGAAGGTCCCTGACAGTAGATTTTCTTATGGACTACATCTCCTGATCTCCTGACTGCTGGTACTAAGGATATTGACTGTAGATGCAAGTAAGATGAAATTGTTGACAATTTCAATCTTTTCTCCACCTACAATGATGTTTTCTAGCAGTCTTGTTTTCTTGATGTTGAAGTATAATCCACATTGAAGGCTGTTGCCTTTGATCTTCTTCTTCAGCAAGCACTTCAAGTCCTTCTCGCTTTCAGCAAGTAAGGTTGTATCATGAGCATGACGCAGATTATTGGTGAGTCTTCCTCTGGTCCTGATACCTTATTCTTCTTCATAGAAACCAACTCCCCAAGCAATTTGTTCAGTGTAAAGATTGAATAGGTTTGGAAAGAGGATATAACCCTGATGCATATCTTTTTTAATTTTAAACCAGGCAGCGTTCCCTTGCTTTGTTCAAACAGCAGCCTCTTGATCTCAATTTTGGTTTTGTATGGCACAATTAAAAGTTTTGGGTAGCTAAATTAAGAGTGGTATGGCATGTGTCCATACCTTTTCAACCTGTATGCAGAACAGATTATCCAAGAGGCTGGACTCTATGAGGAGAAATGTGGCATCAGGATTGGTGGAAGATCTATCAACAATCTGCGTTATGCAGATGACACAACCCTACTTGTTGAAACTGAGGAGAACCTGAAATGTTTGCTGCAGAGGGTCAAGGGCTGCAGCTTTCAGTATGGATTGAAGCTCAATGTCAAGAAGACAAAGATTCTCACCACTGGAACAATTGGCAGCATCAGGATGGATGGTGAAGAGATGAAGATTGTTAACAACTTTAGTCTGCTTGGCTCCACGGTCAACACTCTTGGCACCAGTAACCAGGAAATAAAAAAACTTATTGTGATGGGAAAGTCTGCTGTTAGGGACCTCTCCAGGGTACTGAAGAGCAATGGTGTCACGCTGGAGACTAAGATGCATCTGATACAGGCTATGGTCTTTGCAATCACTTGTTATGCATCAGAGAGTTGGACAATGACTAAGGAGGACAGAAGGAGAATCGATGTCTTTGAGCTGTGGTGCTGGAGAAGAGTATTGAGTATACCCTGGACTGCCAAGAAAACAAACAGATTAATCCTGGAGAGGGTTAAACTGGCTGGCTCCTTGGAGGCAAGGATTCTGAGGCTTCGTCTGACATATTTTGGACATGTCGTAAGGAGGGAGAGGTCCTTGGAGAGGGACATCATGCTTGGGAGGGTGGAGGGACAGCGCAGGAGGGGAAGGCCCTCTATGAGGTGGATTGATTCAGTGACTGGGGTAATCAGGATAGGTGTGTCAGAGGCAGTGAGATTGGCACAGGATATAGAGCAGGGTTTAGGGCTGTTGTACATAGGGTCGCTATGAGTCGCAAGCAACTCGATGGCACATAACAACAACAACAACAAGGGTGGCCTAGTGGCAAGAAGCTGCATTGCAGTCCCAAATGCACGTGGTTCGAGACCACCAGATGCTCCGAGGGAAAAAGATGGGCAATCTCCTCTGCAATTAATTGCCTGTGAAATCCCACCAAATGGTCACTTACGGGTCAGTACTAACTGGATGGTACACAACAACAACAAGTTGTTGTTAGATGCTGTTGAGTTGAATATGACTCATAGTGATCCTATGAACAAAAGATCTGAACCCTGCTCTATCTTGTGCCATCCTCACACTTCCTGACACACAAGAACCCATTACAGAAGTCACTGTTTTTATACACCTCATTGAGGGTATTCCTCTCTTTGCCAACCCTCCATCCTTCCCGCCATCATGTCCCTCTCCAAGGAATAGCACCTCCTAGCCACATGTCCAAAGTATGTAAAGGGAAGCTTCATCTTTCTTGCCTCCAAAGAGCACTCTGGCTGCACCCTCTCCAAAACAAGTTCATTCTCTTGGCCGTCCATGGGATGTTCAGTGCTCTTCTCCAATACCACAGTTCAAAGGTATCAATTCTTTTTCAGTGAATCTTATTCATTGTCTAACTCTCAGTTGCATAGCAAATAATTGGAAAGACCATGGCAAGAATGAGGCACACCCTAGTCCTCAAACTAATATCATTACTCCTCAATAATTTGGAATTTGGAGAGGTCCCTAACTGCAGATTTTCCCAGTGCAATGCATCTCCTTATCTCTTGACTGCTGACACCAAGGGTGTTAACTGTGGATCCAAGCAAGATAAAGCTGTTGACAGTTTCAATCTCCTCTCCATCCATCTGTGTATTGCAGTACAGTGGTCAGAACCTTTGTTTTCTTGACATTGAGAAGCAATCCATACAAAAGGCTGCATTCCTTGATCTTCTGCAACAAATGCTTCAAGTCTTCCTCAGTTTCAGCAAGTAAAGTTGTATGATCTGCATAATGCAGTTTATTGATAAGTCTCCTCCAATCTTGATGCCACAGTCCTCTTCATAGTGTCCAGCCTCTCGGATAATTTGCTCAGCATACATATTGACTAGGTATGGTGAGAGAGCAAGCCCTGATGCACTCCCTTATCAATTTTAAACCATGCAGTGTTCCCTTGCTCTATTCACACAACAGCCTCCTGGTCCAGGTATAGTTTCACATGAGCACAAATAATGTCAGCCACAACTTGTTATGATCTACACAGTCAAATGCCTTTGCATAGTCAACAAAGCGCAAATAGACATTCTTCTGGTAGGTTGTTGTTGTTGTTATGTGCCGTTGAGTCTCTTGCGACTCATAGCGACCCTATGTAGAAACTCTGCTCTGTCCTGTGCCAATCGCACTGTCTCTGACATTCCCATCCCGACTACTACAGTCACTGAATTAACCCACCTCATAGAGGGCCTTCCCCTCCTGCACTGTCCCTCCACCCTACCAAGCATAATGTCCCTCTCCAAGGACCAGTCCCTTCTTACAACATGTCCAAAGTATGTTGGATGGGGCCTCAGAATCCTTGCCTCCAAGGAGCCACCTGGTTTAACCCTTTCCAGGATGAATCTGTTTGTTTTTCTAGCAATCCATGGTACTCTCAATACCCTTCTCTAGCACCACAGCTCAAAGGCATAAATTCTCCTTCTATCCTCCTTAGTCACTGTCCAACTCTCTGATGCCTAACAAGTGATAGCAAAGACCATGGCCTGTACCAGGTGCACCTTAGTCTCCAGAGTGACACCATTGCTCTTCAGTACCTTGGAGAGGTCCCTAACAGTGGACTTTCCCATGGCAATACATCTTTTAATGTTTGTTGGGTCTATCTCCATTCACTCTAAGTTAAAGAAGAAAATTTAAAAATCATCTGAACTCTTCCTTGCATTCTTCCTTTTGGTGAATATTTCCAGTCTTTATTTTTTACACATATAAAATGCATGTTAGAATTCAGGTTTAGTGGGATGGTGTCAGATAATTGCTGTATTTTTCCAATAATAGTGTCTTTTAGGCCTGAACTCTCCTTTCTTTCATTGTGGATGATGATATTTTAGGCAGATTCCACAGCATATTTTGTTGTTGTTGTTGTTTCAAAGATATAAAAAAGGAATCTTATTTTCCATTAAGTAAAAAAAAAAAAAAGTCTGCAAATGACTGGGACAAATCAGTATGAAATGCTCCCTGCTGTGATAGCCTGAGAAAGAGACAGCCTCACTGCTTCAGTGTTTCTGCTGAAAAGGCATAGTCAGAATCTAAACAGGAAACATCACATAAACCTAACCTGAAAAACATTCCACAAACAATCAGTTCAGACTCATCAAAGTGTTAATGTCATAAACAACCCTGAACAACTGCGGGATGAGAGGAAACAGCAACAAAAAAGGTGGTAATTAATATAACAAATGATTCTGGATCGGAGGGGAGAATTGTGTAAGGGGTATTTACTGGAGAAGTTTGAATCTGGCCTGAGGATTAGATAATGGTATGACATCAATGTTCATTTCCTGAATTTGATAACTGTACTGTCGTTATGTAGGAGAGCAATAACTCCCCACTCCCTGAGGAAACACATGTTGAAATATTTGGAGTAATGATGTACACAGGCAGCTCTCAGATGGTTCAGGGGAAATGTGATGTGTGCGTATAGAAATAGAAAGTGACAAAGCAAAGTGGTAGCAATTACTATTAGTTGCTGAAGAATGTATGTGTCTTAGGTTAGACTCTCTAGAGAAGCAAAACCAATATTATGTATGTTGCGTATCTATATCTATACCGTCTAAATATAGGTATATGGAGAGAAATATTTATTTCCAGGAAATGGTTTATATGCTTAAAGATGCAGGCAAATTCTAAATCTGTGGGTCAGACCTCAGGAGAGAGAAATTTGGGGATGCTAATGAGTCCAAGGTTAAGCTGGCAGACTGCTGAATTTGAAAGCTGACAAGTCCAAGGTCAGGTCAGCAAGCATAGCAGCCTAGAGATTAAGTGTGGAGATCCAGAGATAGTGCCAATCAGACAAAATGCCTTCTAGCTTTGCCGGAGAGCTCAGTGTAGCCCATACCCTCAGGGGCCTCTTCATCTGATTAGGCTGACTACATCATCACATAGCTGCCTCTAATCCTTCCGCATTAATATCATTTTGCTGTTCTTACATGTGGTCAAGTTGACTATATTCATAGTGATCCTGTGAAAGGTAGATCTGAATTTTACCCTAGCTTGCTCCATTCTCACAATCTCCTCCATGCTCAAAACATTTGTTGCAGTTACGATGTCAATCCATCTCACTGAAAGTCTTCCCTTTTTTTTCTTTTTTGCCGTCATGATGTCTTTTACCAAAGACTGGTCCCTCCTGAAAAGATGCTCAAATTATGGGAGATGAAATTTCCCCATTCTTTCCACTAAGGAGCACCATGGTTGCACATTAACATCACAGATGCTAATATTTACAGCACATAGAATAGTTACTGAGGATCATATCATGTTGAAGCACAATATTAACACTACAGTTTGGGAGTTCTTTGTTCTATTCTTGCGGTTCTTGGGAAGTTTGAAAAGATTTCAAAATTAAAAGTTAAGTCCCAATTGACTGCAAATCAAACTTCAGTTTCCAGTTGCATTTATAGTTAAGGGATTGAAAAGAAATTCTGACAGTACCTAGTGCTGGTAAGGATGTGGAACATTTAGAATTCTTAAAGATTGCTGATATTGTTATTGTTGTTGTTGTTATGTGCAGTGGAGTCACTGGTGACTCATAGCAACCCTATGTCCAACAGCTCTGAAGCCTGCCCTGTCCTGAGCCAGTCTCACTGACTCCGACACACCTATTGCCATTGCCCTAGTTACTGTATCAATCCATCTCATCCAGGATCTTCCTCTCCTGTGTTATCCCTCTACCCTTCTGAACATAATGTCCTTCTCTAAGGACCAGTCCCTCTGGGCCACATGCCATAATATCGCTGATAGGAATGAAAAATCGAACAAATTTTGGGAAACTTTGGGGCTGTGCCTTAGCAAGTTAAGCAGACACCTATCACTTGACCCAACACTCTCATTTCTAAGTATTTACATAAGAAAAAAGAAAATTTGTGTTCATACAAACTTGGTTAAAGCAGTTTTATTCATAACTGCAAAAAATGGGGATTGCGGTGGTGGTGCAGATTATCTTCAAAAGATAAAAGAGGAAGCAAGCTGGTATATCTAATCAGTATATCTATTACTCAATAACACAAAGGGAACTTTGATACTTGCAGCCACATGGGAAGAAGTTCAAGCTGCACTGAAAGAAGTGGCAAAAACCAAGACCCCAGCAATTGATGACATACCAGTTGATGGATTTCAACAAACAGACGCTGCCCTGGATGTGCTCACCAAGTTGTGGCAAGAAATCTGGAGGACAATCACCTGCCCAACTGACTGGAAGAGATCTTTATTTGTTCCCATCCCAAAGAACGGTGACCTGACCCAGTGCAGAAATTATCAAACAATGTCACTGATACCACATGCAAGCAAGATTCTACTGAAGATTATCCAAAAATGACTGGAACAGCACATCAACAGAGAACTGCCAGAAGTGCAAGCTGAGTTTAGAAGAGGCCATGGTACTAAGGATATTATAGCTATTGTAAGATGGATCTTGGCAGAAAGCAGAGAATACCAGAGGAATGTCTATCTGCCTTTCATTGACTATGCAAAGGCATTTAACTGTGTGGAACACAACAAACTGTGGCTGACTCTGAGAAGAATGGGAATCCCAGAACCCTTGATTGTGCTTATCCAAAACCTATACTTGGACCAGAGGCAGTTGTCAGAACAGAACCAGGAAACACCTGGTTCAAACAATTGATTCAAGGAAACAAATGGTTCAAAATTGGGAAGAGTGTACGCCAGGGATGTGTACTATTTCCTTACCTTTTCAATCTACATACAGAACAGATTACCCGGGAGGCTGGGCTCCATGAAGAGAAGAGTGGCATCAAGTTTGGAGGAGACTCATCAACAATCTGCATATGTAGATGACACAACCATGCTTGCTAAAACTGAGGAGGATTTGAAGCACTTGCTGTGGGAGGTTAGGGAGTGCAGCCTTCAGTATGGATTGAGTCTCAAAATCAAGAAAACAAAGATTCTCACCACTGGGCAGACTAGCAGCATCATGATAGATGGTGAAGAGATTGAGATTGTTAACAGTTTTAGTTTACTTGGCTCCACAATCAACACTGTTGGCACCAGCAGCCAGGAAATTAAAAGAGAAATTGCATTGGGGTAAGTCTGCTGTCAGAGAACTCTCCAAAGTACTGAAGAGCAATGATGTCAGTCTGGACACTAAGATGTGCCTGATCCAGGCATCAGAAAGCTGGACAATGACTAGGGATGATGGAAGGAGAATTGATGTCTTTGAGCTGTGGTAGTGGAGAAGATTTTTAAATATACCATGAACTATAAGGAGAACAAACAGGTTTTTCCTAGAGAGGGTGAGACCAGGCTGTTCCTTGGAGGCAAGGATTCTGAAGCTTCATCTGACCTACTTTGGACATGCTATAAGGAAGGACCAGTCCTCAGAGAGGGATGTCATGCTTGGGAGGGTGGAGAGACAGCACAAGAGAGGAAGACCCTCTATGAGGTGGATTGATTCAGTGACTGGGGTAATAGGGGTAGGTATGTCAGAGACAGTAAGATTTGCAAGGGATAGAGCACAGTTTAGGGCTGTTATACGTAAGGTCGCTATGAGTTTGAGTAGACTCGACAACACATAACAACAATGATATTCTAGGCATGGATAAAGTAGTTGATTATAAAAGGGTGCAAGTGAACTTTTTAAAGTAATATATCTTCATTGTGATGGTGGTTATATGGCTGTATGTAAATATTAAAACTCATAGAAGTGCATTTTTTGTGCAAAAAATTTATATTTAGAATTAGCCAGCTGGACTCAGTTTAGACAATCTCAATTTTGTTGACAATATCTACAGTATCATAGTTAAGAGCAAGTAGAACATAAGCCTTTTTCTCTCCATCAGGCCTGGTCAAGGTGTTAACCTAGGCCACATCAATGCCATAGAGCTTCTTTACAGCTTGTTTGATTTGGTGCTTGTTTGCCTTGACATCCACAATGAACACAAGTGTGTTATCTTCTATCTTCTTCTTGGCTGACTCAGTGTCAGGGGACACTTGATGAGGGCATGGTGTTCAAGCTTGTTTCTCCTGGAGGTCCTCTTTTCGGAGTTCTTGGACAGCCTTCAGAGTCTCAATGCCTTAGGCCACCAGAAGGTGGGTGATGTGCAGATCTTCATTTTTTGTGTGGTTGTGGATGGCATTCAGGACTGCCTTCTTGGCCTTTTATGCCTTTGCTTTGGTTTCAGTTTGAGGAAGGGCAGCGGCTTCTTCCTTCTTCGCTTTCAGCGCTTCTTCATAGAAAAGGCAGAAGTGCGTAGTATTAAGAGTGACTTTTACTGTGTATCAAGACTAGAACTTCTCATTCAGTTTGACGTATCTCCTTTTGTCCCTATAGCTCTTGGTGGAATCAGAAACTTGAGCTTAGGGAAGGGACACGAATTGTCTGTCTCTTTTCGTTCTGAATCTTGGCGTTGGGTTCAGGGTTTAGGGAGAAGAAGGGGCAGTAAAGGCAGAGGCAGGGTCTGCTCTGAACGTCTCTGGTGGGTGATGCCCCAACTCTGGTCCCTGCTTTCTTAGAATAGACACTTTCTATGTTATGTTAAGATTCTTTCTTCGATCCCCTTGAACTAGTTCCTGGACTTGATGGATGATATACCCCTCGCTGACCATGTAGGTTAAGGGGTCCTGCTTGGGGTCCTTTAACCTGGAGGGTAGACTTTTGGTCGTGGGCTTTCAGGATGACTCATGTGAAGATACTTTGCTCTATGTTCATTGGGTCCCACAGGAAACATTTGTCTCTTTGGTTGCCAAGCTCTGGAAGTACAGAGCTTTCCCACTGCAGCCCCCGCCCTGCCTCTCATCTTTCGATTTTTCCAAGGAGATAATGGACTCAGGCTCTGGGCCCTCCAGTGCCAAGGAAACTTTGGCAGACTTGCCTGAGCCATGTGATATATGGGGGTGTGTGGTATGAAGTTCAGCACCTTGACTACTGACCCCATGGAAAGTCTCTTCTCTGATCCGTTCTTGTTTTAGGTCTGGAGATAGGTGATGAGTGAGGACATCAGTCTCTGCCTGGTGGAATACTTCTAAAATCTTGAGACTGTAAAGTTCTGTGTGACTTCATTGACTATGGCTTAGAGCAACACTATGAACAACAGATCTGAACCTTGTCCTATCCTGTGTCCTCCTCACAATCCCTGCCATGCTCAATCCCATTGTTCCAGCCACTGTAACAATCCATTTATCTAGTTGAGAATCCCATTCTTTTGCTGACCCCTCTACCTAACCACATGTTATAGTTGTTACAGATCTCTTCCAGCATGCTATCTTCTTTCAAAGATTGGTCCTCCTGACAACATGCCCCAAAGATTTGAGAAAACATTTTACCATCCTTTCATTTAAGGAGCAACCTGGTTGCACATCCTCTAAAACAGATTGACTTGTTCTTTTGGCAGTCCATGGGAAATTCAATAGCTTGGTTTCCCCCACTTAATCCTATATTCTTCTGAGTGTCTTTCCAGGTCAATAAACACTCTTTTGCATTCATATCATATCTTACCTTGCATAAACAATTTGTAACTTATCCTACCAATTCCCAGTTGTGAAAAGATGCAGGTCGTTTCCAGTTTTATACCATGATTAACAATGCTATGGTTGGGTGAACTTAACATGAAGCGGATGAAGGACTTGGCGCAGAACTTTGGTTTATATAGGCCCTTCCCAAATGCCCGGGATGGCTCGAGCAAGTTCGGATTCATAACTTTGTAATTTTTGTTAAAGAGGCTCCCTAAATTGTTTAAGCTTCAAGCTCTCCAAAAGCAGGCTGTGATAAATATCCTCACACTCACATTTTTGGCGACATCTTTGTTTCTTTAGGATAAACTCCTAGAAGTAGAATTGCCGGCTGAGAGCAGATGCACATTTTTGAGATTCTTGGCTTGTGATGCCAAAGTGCAGTCCAGGGAAGGTGATCCAGTTTACAACCAAATGCTCTCCTGAGTGAGAACACCCAGGGCTGGGATCTTTTTCTCTGAGGCTGGTTTTTCTTGGTAATTGTGGTGAGAATTATCCTAGAAGCAAAGTTCTTGACCTGAGATTCATAAGCCTGGGGAGAGTCTGCGTGTTTGGATGAGAAAAAGGTAGCATATTTATTTTCATTATTAACCTCCAACTTTAATTGTTTCAATTTAATTCGAATTGTTTTTGGTCAAATATTCTTCTAGGTGGTATAGCACTGCTCTGTCAATTTGCTGTACAGAGGTAATTCATGATTGCTGTGATGCTGAACACTGTGACCCTGATGTGCCAAATGCGATATTGGTCACTCGTGGCAGACAGTGTTTGGTGGAGCTCCTCAGTTAAAACAAGCTTGGAAGCAGGAGTGGCATCCACTTAGGAAATAGTTCATAGTTCTCTACGAACTTGGAGAAACGAAGTAAGTTCATAGGGTTCCTATGAGTCACCTATGACTCGATGGCATTTAACAACAACCACCACCTCCAATCAGAATGTAATATTCAGCATGAAGGTAGGCAACGCACACCTGTAGTGCTCATAATATTCGTGAATTTAGCAGGGACTGTCACCAGCAGAAAACACAGGTATTTTCATGCCATGTTATAGTAGTTGCAGATCTATCAAATTACCACCACGGGCATCACTGCTTGGTAATAACTACTACTGCTAATTACAGTAGTTACTAGATAGCTGAAGGAGCCCCAATAATGTAGTAACTGAGTGTTTAATTGCTAACAGAAAGGGAACTCTGGTGGCCTAGGGAGCAGGGCATTGCTCTGCCAACTCAGAGGCACGCAGTTCGAGTCCACTAAACACTCCCTGGGAAGAATGGGCAAACTCCTCCTGTGTGATTTGCAGCCTCTGAAAACCTGCTGAAGGGTCAGCTATGAGTTGGCTCCAATTGAACAGTAGTAAGTTGGGTTTACAAAGAGAAAGTTTGGCAGTATGAACTCACCATCCACTCCTCAGGAGAAAGCTGAAAGTTTCTGTTTTCATGAAGACCACAGCCTGGGAAGCCCTGTGGGGCAGCTTGACTCTGTCTGTCTTACAAAGTTGCTGTGAATTGGAATAACTCCAATAACAACAGAGTTTGAATTTTGTGTTATTAGATGTCTAGATCTTGTTATTTAAATGTGTTCATGAAAACATCCACTTCTAAGCCACAGTTTATTTTTAAAAATGTTTGAACAGGAAACCTTGATAATATAGTATGTAACTTACTAGGCTGCTATCCAAAAGTTTAGAGGTTTAAATCCACCAGCCATTCTGAGGGCGAAAGATAGGCAGTTGCTCCTGTAAAGCTTGGAAATCCAATGCAGAACTGCTATGGGTTGAACCAATGCAGCAGCTGGCAGGGCGATGGTTAAAGACTTGGTCATCCACTGATATAAAGACAACAGGATTTCAAGGGGGAGCAAAAACCACAGATTTTTATTTGAACTCAAATTTTTAAATGTTGTCAACTAATCCAGACTTTTAGAAACCACTGTGCGGACCAAATAAAACATTTCTGAAGGCTACATCTGGCCCACAGGTCATGTGTTTTCCACTCCTGCTGGTCCACAGGTCATGCGTTTTCCACCCTGCAGAAGCAGAACAAATTCCGTTCAGGATGGAGCGTATTCACTCTGTGGAATAAAGAGCAGAATTCTGAGCTGCTGTCCACACCTGCATCCTGCTCCTGCAGAGCTGATAGACAGGAGGAGCCTGGGAGCTTGAGTTTGACAGAGGGTGAGGAGAGGAGCTCTAGGGTGGGAAGTGGAGTTCCCAAAACACCACTGCATGCCAGCTGGGGAGAGACTTTTCTGGGGTGAAGCTGTTAGGGGAGTTTGCAGAACAGTGAGGTAAATTAATTTGTACATACCTAGAAAGAAGAGCAGAGCAATGGTTAAACACTTGGCTGCTATGTGAACGGTGGGCAGTTTGAACCCACTCAGCAGCTCTTCAGGAGAAAGACAATTTGCTACCTTGAACGCTAGAGAGCAGGAAGTCATGTGGGGCTGTTCTACTCTGTATCCAGGGCCTGAGTCTAAACTGACTTTACAGCACACACAGCAACAACAAATCCAGAAAATCTGACAGCTTCTAGCAAAGAAAGTAGAAAAAGAAGAATGTTGTTGTTGCTATGGGCCATCAAGTCACCTGAGACTCATAGCAAGCCTATGTACAGCATCTCTGAAGCCTGCCCTGTACTGAACCAGTCTCACTAATTCTGACACATCAACACCCATTGCCCCAGTCACTGTATCAATCCATCACATCTAGGCTCTTCCTCTCCTGTGCTGTCCCTCTACCCTTCTGAGCATGATGTCATTCTACAGGGACCACTCTCTCCTGGTCACTCGCCAAAGTATGTGAGACGGAGCTTCAAAATCCTCACCTCCAAGGAGGAACTTGGTTTCACCCTCTCCAGGACAGACTTATTTGTTTTCTTAGTGGTCCATGGTATGTTCAATACTCTTCTCCAGCACCACAATTTGAAGGAGGCATCAATTCTTCTTCTGTCATCCTTAGTCATTGTCCAGCTCTCTGATGTATAAAAAAAGATGGAGACAGAAAAAAAACAACAACAAAAAGACTATTTGAATTAGTAAGCAAAACGGAGGGCCAGATATTCTTCTTATTCATTATTTGTGGAAATATGAAATATTATATACTTTTTTCTGGAAAGGATGATTTATAAAAATTACATACACAGACACATACTCATACACCCATTGATCTAGAATCCCACTTTTGAGCTTTTCCCCCACAGATACAGTCTGCAGAGTATACTGACAAAGAACAAGGATTTTTTTTTAGCATACTGTTACCCCAAAACTTAGGTTTAACACCCTGGAACCTCCCATCCCAAATAAAAGCCCTGGTTTCTTTTGAGGCAAGAAGAGAAGTGATTATTTTATTACAAAGCTGGTTAATGGGAAGAATCTTGTTTGGGCAGCTTATAGTGCAGGAAAATATGTAGAATATGATGTCATTTTTATAAAGCAACCGTCGAAAAATTCTAATGCATGTATATTTTACTTATACATCTGTCCATATAAGAAGGCAAATGAGACTATACTCTTGAGCAAATAAATTTGTCTGATGACATGTCTACATACATATCTGTATGTGCTCTAGATAATACCTAACAACTATAAGAACAAGGAAGAGGAAACTGGGACAAAACATGAAAACATATGAGCCATAATCAAACACCTTGAGAAAAACAGGCCTCTGGGCCTACGCACTCAGAAATCTTAGTTACAGAAATCTCTTTGCAGTTAAGTCTGTGAAGTTCTCCTTCCGCAACCAAGCTAAGAATCAGAAATTATGATCCCAGGTATAAGCAGCATGTTTTAGAAGTTACTGTGGAAATGGCATTAGGAGGTAGTATATTAGCAGTTATTACATCGCACTTGTGGTAAGTCAACCCTTCTGGCCATTGTGGGGTTCTGAATTCTTTAAGCAAATATTTGTATAACTAGTCTTTATACAATCTGCAGTGGGCCGCTGAGTCTGCAGTTCAAGCTCTTACTTACTCCTGCATTTAGCAATCTTGTGAGAACATTTTTGCCTGGGAGTCCTTAAATGTTCATTTCTTTTCCTGTCGTCTTTCATACAACAGTCACATTGGGCTTGGAAGTCACTGGGATTGTAGTGATTTTGGTATTTGTTCCTTAGGGAAGGAGGATAAAAGGAGGTCTGCGTTAAGGACTGGCGATGTTTGGTTATTTCTATTGATGTTGGACACAACTAGTACATGTAGTCAATGGCATCCCGAGACGACGACGTGGAGGCTGTCATGAGGATGAAGTGAAGGTTTGGAATAGTAAGTTATATGTTCTTCCAGAGTGAAGCTATATTACGTATTGACTCTTAAAGCTTGTGGTTGAAATCTGAGGCCTTCTATGTCAAACTCAGACTCTAACATTACTGTCCATTTCCCCATCAATCTTCTTTTTCTGATTCAAAAAACTTGCTGCTAAGTTGGAACTTAGTCATTGTCCAGTGAAGACCATGACCTGAATCAATGACTAAGGATAACGGAAGTTATCCTTTGGGTGGTGGTGCTGGAGAAGAGTCTTGAGAAGGAGGCTCAACAACACATATCTACAACAAGTTGGAACTGACTCATAGCTAACTCTCCTTTGGGTTTCTAAGGCGGAATATCCCATGGGAGGAGATTGCTTATCTTTCTCTCTCAGAGCTACCGGCACCTTCGAATCACCAGAGTGGCATGGCCTTTCAGTTAGCTTTACAACACCCTAGGAGCTAGGCATAACCAGACTTGTTACTAATTAGTTAATAGAAATCATCAGAATCTATATTTCTGTATCCATTTGTTTGTTGATGGATACCTGGGTTGTTTCCAACTCCTTGTTATTGTGAACAAAGCCACGATTAAACATGGGTGTGCATCTATATGCTTGGATGTCAGTTATGGTCTCTTTGGGATATATTCCCAGTAGTGGAATTGCTGGATCAAATGGTATCTCTATTTGCAACCTTTTGAGAAAGTGCCATACCACCTTCCACAGTGGTTTCACCATTTTACACTCCCACAAACAGTGAATAGGGTTCCAGTTTCTCCACAACCTCGCCGGCATTTGTTGCTTGCTGTTCTGTTAAATTTTCCTACTATGCTGCATTGAAAAACAAGGAACTCATACAATATTATTCAAAATGGGTGAGCCTGGAGGACATTATACTGAGTGCAATATCTCAGTTGCAAAAGGACAAATATTGCATGATGCCACTGCTGTAAAACGGGACTGATATCAGGGTTGGGGTAAGACTGAGAAAAACTGGATAAATTGTGTATACTGCACTGAAACAGATGAGGGAGAGAATAATCTAAATGTGATGTATGATAGTGTATTATGGTTATCACAAGAGTCCACAATTAAGGTTGCATAGTGGAATGTACTTGGGATGGTGGGAGGGTTGTGGGGGGATTGTGTACCAGGGAGGGAGTGTTTTTTTTACTTTTGAAAGAGAGGAGCGAATGGGGGGTGGGGGTGGAGAGCTGGGCAGGGAGAGAAGTGCAGCAATGAATGACTGGAAATACAAAATCTCTGTAAATGTTCATTAAAATTATTTTTAAAAAATAACTGCAATTTTAAAAAAAGAATATTTCATAACAAATATTTCTCTGAAACACAGTATTGTCTCTTTGTGACTAGCATGATATAGAAAACTCTTCAAAAAAGAAAATATCAAGTAGTTCAATATTTATCCAATCCATACAATACTAGACTTGGGAAAAAATACAGAAAAAGCCATGCATTTTTGTGTGATTGAAAAAGAGCAAGCAACCCTGAGGGAAAGAGTTTCTGGAGCTGAGAGCTCAGGACCTTTACAAAATGAGAACAACTTAAAATGATCAATAACAAGAGAGAAACACAGTCCTTAGAACCATCAACCATATAAGATCAAAAAGACAGTATCTGTCCAGGGATAGAGCTCAGAAGACAGGTAGGACAGAAAAGAAGGACAAATGGTAAACACAGTGACAGAGTGGGAAGAGTGCTGTTATAATGTAGGCATTGTAATCAATGTTATAAAACATAATGTGTTTGGTTTATTAAATGGAGAACCAATTTACTCTGCAAACTTTCACTCACACCTCAAATAAAAAGTTTAATAAATAAATATGCCTGTCTATGATTAGGTCCTGATTATGGAGAAAATATACAGGTTAGAGAGGTGAATGTGGTGAAAAGTGAGGGGTGAATCAAGTTGATATGACTGTTCAGAAGGGTGGAAAAGAAAGTCATGTTCATTTACCACAAAAAGAAAAAAAATAAAGCAGAGGGTTTTCTGAATTCAACTCTCATATTGTAGTGGTAACTCATTTAGCTGCTAATTCAAAGGCACATGGTTCAAACCCACCAGCGGCTCTGAGGGAGAACAATCTCCTCCTGTGTGATTTACAGCCGTGGTCTTCGCAGTTACTTGCTATGCATCAGAGAGCTGGACATTGACTAAGGATGACAGCAGAAGAATTGATGCCTTTGAGTTGTGATGCTGGAGAAGAGTCTTGAACATACAATGGACGGCCAAGAAAACAAATAAATCTGTCTTGGAGAGGGTGAAGACAAGTTTCTCCTTGGAGTCTAGAATTTTGAAGCTTCATCTCACGTACTCTGGGCATGTGGCCAGGAGGGACTGACACTTGGAGAAGAACATCATATTTGGAAGGATGGAGGGGAAGTGCAGGAGAGGAAGTCCCCGGATGAAATAGATTGATACAGTAACTGGGTCAATGGGGGTAGGTGTGTTGGATTCAGTGAGACTGGCTCAGGACAGAGCTGGCTTCAGAGCTGCTGTGCATAGGTTGCTATGAGTCTTGGGCATGTAACAACCATAGATAATCAATACCTGTTAATATGGGTAAAGGGAAAGACAACATGGAATTAATAGATGATCAGACACTGTGTGCATTGAAATAAATGCTTTTGAACAAGATGTACAGGAATAATTGGTTGGGAAAAAAATAAGCTTTGTAAACTTTCACCAAAATAATAGTAAAAAGAAAAGAGGGGGAAAAGAATTTGGAAAAAATAAAACACTTCTATGGTGACATCATGAGCCAGAAGTGATCTCTGGTTTTATTACTGGTTTATCTATTTCTCTATGGTCTTGAAATGGAGGCAGCCAATAAGCTGAGAAGTGGTGAGGTCCAGGAGGACCCCAGTATGAACTGATCTAAGTGCATAAAAATGGTCTTTTGTATTCAGTGTACAGCTAAAGCTCCCCAGGCATTTCAGTGAATTTTTGTGACTTGGGGAAGAGAAATATTATTTATTTTTTTAAATTTTATTTTATTATTTTGTGTGTGTACAGTCAAATCAGATCTGACTGGTACAGGAGGAGATTGCCCCTCCTTCTCCAGC
>NW_006399775.1:16236717-16265289 GCF_000299155.1 Elephantulus edwardii
TTTTTTAAATTTTATTTTATTATTTTGTGTGTGTACAGTCAAATCAGATCTGACTGGTACAGGAGGAGATTGCCCCTCCTTCTCCAGCAGAGCATCTGGTAGATTTGAACCGCATAGCTCTGGGATTGCAGTTCAGCTTCTTGCCACTAGGCCACCAGAGCTCCCTGAGAAATATTATTTTAATCACTCTCTCAATTTAAGTTCTCCTCTAGTCAGGGAGTTCTTGGTGACTTGGTAAGGAGTTGAGCTGCCAACCCAAAGGCATGCAGTTCGAATCCACCAGTTGCTCTGCAGGAGAGAGATGAGTAGTCACCTCTTATGCTATTTACTGTCTCGGGAAACCCATTGGAGGGTCAGGTATAAGTACTCGATTATACTTAACATAACTAGTTCTGCTTGAGGGACATGTCTCGGAATAGACTTTTCAAAGACCCACCGTATAAGCCACATTATTTCCTCTTAGTGTTCATCCTAATTGTCCTATGGTTTCATTTGTGTGTTTACTATTTCCCTCAAAAAGCTGTAAGTATCGTGAGGGGAAGGGACTTATATGCATGTATAGCTCCCCGTACAATAGCTTTTGTTGTTGTTAGATACCATCAAGTCAACTATGACTCATAGCAACCGTAAGAAGAACAGATCTGCCCCTTACCCTCTCTCTCCCTCACCACCCCCATGATCTGTTACACTCAAGCCAATGTCATAGTCACTGTGCCAATCTGTCTTGTTGAGGGTCTTGTTCTCTTTCTCTGACCCTCCATCTTTCCCGACACAATGGCTTCTTCCAATATTGGTTCCTCCTGAGACTATGCCCCAAATAAATGAGAGATAGCTTTACTATTCTTGCTTCTAAGGAGCACTCTGGTTGTACTTTAAGACAGAATTGTTTCTTCTTTTGTCAGTCCACGGGCTATTCAATACTCTTCTCCAAGACCACAGCTCAAAAGCATTGATTCATCTTTGGTTTTCTTTATTCATTGCACATGTGGACAGTGGAAGTGTGGCATGGTGTGAGGACTTAATAAATGGTCAAATTAAGTAACTAGCTCAGTCATTTACTGTCTTGTTCATTGACTTATTCTTTTATCATTCCAGACACATGTGCTGTTGACCAGTGACTTTTCCCTTGGGAGATCTGAGTCTCCCACTTTCTAGGGTGACTTTTTGTGATGAGCTATGAGGTGGAGGAAGGCATGACTATAGAATTCCAGGAATGTATCCACAGCCTGGGAGAACTGGGTAAGTTGGAAGTTTGCCAGGTAGGGAAGATTTTAGGAAGCTAGAAGTTCAGAGAGGAAGGCAGACTGCAGGATTGGAGGGGATAATGTTGAAAGTGATGGGGTACCGTCTGGCATAGTTTTGTCCCCAGACTCCTTTGTTCCAAACCCATACTAGAGATTTTCCCACTACCAGGCCAGGCCCTGCCTCAGAGTCTTGCCTTCTCTGCACGTTAAAAATCTTACTCTTCTGTGCAGGGCCAACCCAGATGTCCTCAAAGAACTGTTCCCCTCAATTCTCCAGCTGGAAGGGCCACTCCCTGCTGCAAACAAACTCCCTGAGCACGAAATCTGGACCTCCCTCACAGTGCTGACCACTTCCTGGCTTATGCTGTGAGGTGGCCTCGCTCTTCACCCAATGGGCCAGGCTTCATCCAGCTATTCCCAGGACACAGCACAGAGTAGGAGCTCCAGCCACTCTGCTCTGATGCATGAACAGCCCTGAGATGGAAGGAGTTATTATAACCCTATTTTACAGATGGGACATGGAGGCAGAGAAAAAGAGTAGCAAAGCACAAAGCAGTAGCAGGGCATAGACCAGTCCTACATTTCTGGCCTCAGAGGCAGGGCTTTTTCCAGGGCAGCTTGGTAGGAGGTGGAGCAGGGTGGGTGGGGTGGGAGCTGGGTCCTGAGAACCAGCAGACCAGAGAGATTTGGAGTTTGGATGGCCAAGTTCAGGGAAAGCACAGCTGGGGAGGAGCCAAGGTATTTATTATGCTTGGTCTCCAGCTCCAAACAGAGTGATGGATGGAACCTCTCCAGTTCCTATAAACAGCTCGTCATGACTGCCTCCCCAGCTCTCCCCACCCTACAGTCACCACAGCCACAAATGTTCCCAGTGAGATGGGGAGCCCAAAGAACAAAAGGAAAAGATAGAGACTGGGCAGAGAAAGATAAGAAGCGAAGACAGAGTCCTAGCAGGAAGCTAGAGGGACACAGGGGATAGGGTGGTGAGAGAGGGCTCTTTCTTTGCTTCACAAATGAGCACTGCTGCCCTTGGCAGAGCCCACACCCTGCACCCCACTCCACTCCCCCAACCCTCTGCCTCCCTGAGAAGTCTCAGTGCCCCATTCTCCGCCTAAGGACTTGCCTTCAAGTTCTGGAGAGCAGGGACCATTCATTCAGGGACCTTCCTTTCTGAGCCCATTTTCACGTGGGCTGTCAGGTCCTAGGGACACAGAAAGGACTCTGGTCAGACCAAGCAGACAACCTGATACTGTGACCGAGGGTTAGCCTGAGGCTGAGGGCAGCCAGAGATGGGAAATCAGAGTTACCTCCAGGAGGAGGTGATGCAGAGACAGAGCTTTAGAAAAAGAAGTTTGATTGCTGGAAGGGTGGGTGCATATTTATAGCAAACAAGGCAGGGGAAAATTTAGATTTTGGATGTACTGTTCATAGGGTCACTATGAGTCATGCTCAACTCCATGGCACCCAACAACAACAACAGAGGCAAATCAGCATGAGAGGCAGTGTATGTAGCCAAATGGTTGAGATGACTGGTTCTGGAGTGGGACAAGCTGGGTTCAAGTCTCAGCTCTGCCACTTCAGCTAGGGGGCATAACCTGAGTGTCAATTTCTCTAAAATGCAGGGGGTAATAATGGAAATCCCTTCACAGGACTGTTATAATTAAATATAATAAAGAACATCAAGTGGTCAGAGCAGGTCAACTGGGCACCCAGTAATTGTGATTGTCAAGCTCATGCAGTTCAGAGGGCAGGAAGAATGAGATGCTGGAGGGTGGCAGAGTCCTGGCCTTGCAGCAGTCCAGAACACAGATGGGAGACCCCTGACCCCAGGGATCCCAGGATGGGTTGAGTGAGAGACACTGCACTGGTGGTCATGAGATACCTCTCCCATCCAGAGTGGCTTGTGCATCTGGCTCCTGGAGATCCGTACCATGTGGAGTGCCATCAAATGAGCTGGTGTCCTGATGCCTCCGGCTTCTGTGACAGGAGGGAGCTCCAGGGCCTTCTCTCCCCTGGAACTTGCTGAGAACTAGGGAAACCGGATGCTCTGATGACCTAGTTGGCAGCTGTGTCCATGTTTGGCTGGAAACAAACATTTCTGCCTCACTGGGGGTCTTGACCAGGTGAGCAAACTTCCCTATTTGCCAGGAAAAGAGGCCTGGCTGGCTGTCAGCTGGATGTCAGGCCTGTAGACTTCTGGGCTGAGCTCAGTGCATGCTCCTGCCTTCTTTCCCTTCATCTCCACTGAGCCCTGGCTGGGCACATGGTGGAAACTATGGCTGCTTCACCACCCCATACCTCAAAAAGGAGCTGGGAACAGGGCTTGAAAGGTGAGAGTCACAGATCAGAGAAGCTGGACTGGAGAAATCTCAAGGGTGCAGAGCTGCCTTGGATACAAATGGTCCTGGGCCCGAGAGGGAGGAGTCTGGATTGCTAGGGGAGGCATTTCACTGAGCTGGAATTTGAGGGAGGGGTGGATTGGGGTAAAGAAGTTGACAACTGCAAAGGTTACAGTGGTGGAGTGTCGGGCAGCTCTGAAGGAGGAAGGGGGTCACTAGCACAGTAGAGTGGGGTAGGCAGGGCCATGCCCTCCGGACCTTGCCGCAGCATCATCCCTCTCCTGCCCACAATGCACACTTCTTTAACCTCACACCCACCGCAGGTGACATGCTCCTGCCCCCCACTCCACACCCTGCAGCTTCTCCATCCAACTCCCAAGAAGCAAGAATGCTTTTCTTCTGCATCTTTCTGAGCTCTTCTGAGTTCACCCTGATCTGTGGCTTTGATATTCAGTCCAGTGTCTCTGGGCCTGCAAGTTCCTCAGCCCTTCAGCTTGTAAGGCCTCAAGCTAATGGAGTTGAAGTTGGGCAAGGGGCATTGGGGAGCTCAAGACAGATGTGGGTGGGATGGGACAATACCGAGATGGCCTGAGCTATGACAAGAGCATTCCTGAAGGAAAATGTGTCAAATGCAAAGAGAAGAGGGGCTGGGACTCAGTCCTGGTGAGCATCATTTAGATGTCCATGGAAGGCTAGCACATCAAAGAGCCTGAACAAGGTGATGCAAGGGGAAGGAGAAAGAATAGTGTGAGGGGACGTTGCAGGTGCCAGGCAGACTGTGCAGAGACAAGAACGTTGATAAGGGGGTCCCTCTTCCTGGAGTATCGAGGTGGTAAGTGTGAAAAGTGCACTGAGCTTGTCTAGGAGGACACCCTCAAAAACCTCAGCAAGGACAGGGTGGGGGCAGGGAGGTGCCCAACACAGCCTGGAAGGGAGAGGGGGGAAATGGCTTACCCAAGAGGTTTCCTATGAGTAGGAAAAGGAAAAGGAAAGCGGTTTACGGGTCTTTTTTATCCTTTTAGGGAACCCTGGTAGTGCAGTAATTAAGCACCTACCCACTAACTAAACCATTGACAGCTTGAAGTCACCGGCTGCTCTTTGGGAGAGAGATATGACCGTGCATTTCCAGAAAGGTTTGGGAGTCCTATGGGGCAGTTCTATTCTGCCCTAACTGCAATGAGTCAGAATCGACTCAACTGCAGTGGGTTTAAAACTTTGAAGATGGATAAGAGTTATGCACAGCTGATGAACTGAGAGGGAGACACTGCAAGGCAAGGAGAGAGAGTATGTGAGAGCCCGGTCAGTGCCCTGAGGGGTGGGATCGAGAGCACGTGGTGGCAGGAGGAAGGGAATCAGTGCATTTCCGCCTGAGCTGCGTCTTCTCAGTGCTGCGGGTCAGGGGCAGGCTTTGGTGTATGAGGGGGGCAAGGGTGTGCACCAGGCGACCCAATGGTGGCTGAACCCCTCAGGCCCAGGTTGCTGGTGATCCAGACAGATCTTCATCCCACGAAGACATGGAGAGAGGGCAAGCAGGGAGAGTGGTGCTCCAGTGGATGCAGTGGTGCTATGACCACGCGGAGGAAGAGGCTGGGCGGCCATGTTGTTTCTCCAGAATCATTTTTAATACATTCACGTGGGTTATACAAAGAGCTGTCCCAGTTCCGGGCTGTGGCCCGAATCCTGGGAGGTGAGAGCAGCATTTGTGTAGTGTTGTGGGGGATCTGGTGTGGAGGGCTGACACCTTCTCCTCCAGGCCTGAGGAAGCACTTCTGTGAGTGAGCACCTGCAGTCCTGACCCCAACCAGACCTGGGATTGCCAGGCCTGAGGGACAGGGGTGAGCTGGGGAGACCTTTCCACTCAGGGCTTGAGAGGAAGTATACCCCTGCATGAAGAGAATAGAGAATTTGGAGCCAGAAGTTCAAGAGCCTTCAGCATGGGCATAAGAAAACAGAAATCCTTATAACTGGATCAATAAACAGTATCACGATAAGTGGCAAGGAAAGAACAAGGCAGCAGTGAAAAATCAAATCAAATAATTTGCTTTGGGCAAACCTTTGGCAATTGTTGTTGTGAGGCACCACGAAGTCGATAAGACTCATAGCGACCTTATGAACAACAGACCTGAACCTGTCCTACCCTGTGCCGTTCTCATCATCTCTGACACACTGAAACCATTGCTGCAGTCCCTGTGTCAGTCTGTCTTATTGGGGGTCTTCTTCTCCTTCGTTGACCCTCCCCGTTTCCAAGCGTGATGTCTCTTGGTGTGTCTGACCCAAGCCATGGCCTTTTCATGTAGTTCCTCTACTGGTGCAAACCATCATACACTTGATTGCTAACCAGAAGGCTAGCAGTTTGAATCCACCCAGTGACTCTATGGAAGAAAGCTCTAGTGAGGCACTTCCATAAAGATTATCGACAAGGAATGGTGAAATTCTACCCACTTATATGGGGTCCCTGAGTCAGAATCTCAACCACATGGCACCAGCAAGACAACATGTGTATGACAGACAGCTGGATAGTGAACAGGACCTAAGGGCTGGCACACTTGATTCGTGGTGCTGGCCAAGAATACTGACTATGCACAGACTTCAAGCAAAACAAATCTGTCTTGGACAAAGCACAGCTAGAATACTCTTAAGAAACAAAGATGGTAAGGCTTTGTCTTGTTGACTTTGTATATGTTACCCGGTGAGACCAGGCCTTCGAGGACACCATGCTTGGTGAATCAGAGCATCAGTAGGCGTGAGACCCTCAATGAGATGGACTGGCACAGAGCCTGCAACACTGGGCAAACATAGCAACAGTGGTGAGGATGGCCCAGGGCCAGGCAACATTTCATTCTGTTACACACAGGGTCACTATGAGTCAGAGCCGACTCCATGGCACCTAGCAACAACATCAACTTCAAATACTTTGTAACGTGACAACTGAGGGAGATGGAATCCGCTCAACTTCCATCCACCTCCTCCCACCAACGCTACCCACCAAACAAGTCTGAAGCCACTTTTTACAAGCTCTGCCTTACTGCCTTACTGGGTAGGTTGGAACGAGTCCTCTTCTTAAACCTCGGTTCTCCTCTCTGTGTACATGGGAAGGCTGAAGTCAATGGTCTCAAATCCCAGGCTAGGCTCAATGGAGGAGAAAAGAACAAGAGAACCCAAACCAGGGTGCACAGGAGGAGAGAAGGGCTGCCTGCCTGGGAGTGAGGAGGAAGACGAGCAGGTGGTTCGGGTGCACAGGATGCTTCCAGGCCCTGCTTAGGTGTTGTGGAGCCCACTTCCTATGCACCACACAGCCTGCAACCCCCGTCTCTGTGTGTAGTGGGGAAGGCCAGGCTGAGAGTCAGGAGGATGTGGGTTTGAATACCACGTGTGGCATTTCCTAGCTGGGCTCCTGAATGAAGACCTTCGCAGCCTCAGTTTCCTCTTAGGTAAAATAGGATCAAATACCAACCCCAGGGTTGCCCTGCAGACACAAGTGAGGCTTGCACACTTGCATCTACAGCCACCTGAGCTCTGATTCCTGGCTCACACTAGTTGGCATGGGTGATGCAGAAGGGGGGCTGGGTGGGGCATGGATATAGGTGTGTGCAACATGAGAGTGTCAGGCAGGGAGAGAGCCCGCCCAGAGCCAGAATAAACACGTGCTGGGCTGGAGTCCAGGGTGACAGCTTCTTAACCAGATCGTGATGTAGCTGCCTGTCCAGTGGCTCCAGATCCAAGATGTACTCATGTGACTCACGTTCTCTCCTCCGGCCACCAGCTCTTCATCTTCCAGAGATGCTCAAAGTCATCATCAGAAGATGTGACAAATAGTCTGCCTGGAAAGGTTTCAGACAAGTCTCCTCTTGGTGCTGCCCTGCCCTGGCCCTGGCCCAGCCAGGCCTTACTCTCCACGCTGGACCAGCCAGAGCTTCGGAGCTGCTTCTCTCCAGAACCCCCAGAGCTTCCACACTTCATGTCCCTTATCACACTGTGAGGTCATTGCCAGCTCTGTGACAGCGCCTAACACACAACCAGATCAAGAGACACTTGAGGGCAGGGTGGCGTCTCATCCACCTGTATTCTCCATGCTACAGCATGGGAAAAAGATCTGTGAATCATATGAGCAAACATTATTCTCTGCTGCCTCTAAGACTGCCCAAACTCTGGCTCCCACAGCTGGACATTTGTGACCTGGGACATGGGTCACCTCTTGATGCAGCAGGATGCAGGGAAAGGGGACCTGGGCTGGGATTTGGAGACCAGGGTTCTTGCCCCTTGTTTGCTGTGTGACCTTGGGTCAGTACGCATCCTTCTCTGTGCTTCTCTAGGCTTTGTACTGCGTGTTAAACTTCTGCCGGCGGACAAAGCAACAGGTGACCAGTGTGGTGAAGATGATGATAGCCACCAGCACGAAGGTGAGGATGATGATGAGGTTGACATTTTTGAGCTCCCTCTTCTCACAGTCCTCAGGACGAACGTGGCTCAGGGACACCTCTTCCTGGGAGCCAAAGCGGCATATCAGGTCCTGGGTGGCGTCCACATCCACGCGGCCTTGGTGTAACTGGGCTGCCAGCCAGCCGTTGCCGCAGCAGCTGAGCGGATTGCCCTGAAGGTAGAGGCGCCGGAGGCTGGTCTCAAGTCCACCCATGGCGCTGCCTGGCAGGAGGCTGAAGCTGTTGTTCCTCAGGTCCAGCACCTCCAAGGACACAGCCTGGGTCCAGGCAGGCAAGTGGCTGAGGTGGTTCTCAGCAAGATTGAGCTGCTTGAGGCAGGTGAAGCAGGGCAGGTCTACCTGCAGGACAGTCAGCCCATTGCCCTGTAGCTCCAGGACCTCCAATGACACCTCCAAGCCAGCCAAGGCCCCTGCAGCCACATCCAGCCCAGGGTTGGAAGAAAGGTCCAGCTCTGTGAGTGGTGTGTGGAGGAAGGCACCTGCCTGGAGCCTCTCTATCTCATTGTCTGCTAGATTAAGAATGTGGAGGGAGGACAAGCCAGAGAAAGCCACACAGCTGGGCAATGCAGGCGTCCCTGGCCCCCCACATGGATGGATTCCATTGCCTTGCAGGTTGAGTCTCTGCAAACTCACCAGGCCGGCAAAGGTGTAAGGGGGCAGGTTCCAAAGGGCATTACCCTGCAGGAACAGTGTCCTCAGGGCCCCTAGGGCTCGGGTGCCTAGTTCCAGGGACTCCAGGGCATTGTGGCTTAGGTCCAAGAGTGCCAGGCAGGGCAGGGTGCCCACATGCCGGGCTTCAAAGGTCCGCAGGCAGTTCCGACTGAGGTTCAGGAAGCGCAAGGAGGTCAAGGGCTCCAGAAAGCCCTCAGGGATCAACTCTATCTCATTGTAGCTCAGATCCAGGTTCAGAAGCTGGGAAAGGGGGTGGGTGCTGGCATTCCAGCTGGGGTTAGAAAGGGGCAGAGCAGACCACCCCTCAGAGGGACTGAGCACCCCCTGGGTGCCCTGGGAAGTTCCCGTGGGGAGCCTGAGGAGGTTGTTGGACATGTTCAGGTAGGTGAGTTTGGGGAGGGCAGCCAGGTCTGGGAAATGCAGCAGTTTGTTCTCCCGCAGATCCAGCCAGGCAAGCTGGTACTCAGTGTGCAGCTCTGGGGCCATCTGGAAGGTCTCAATGCTGTTGCAGCTCAGGTCCAGCACCTGCAACTGCTGCAGGCTGAAGTCGGAGATGCAGGTCAGAGAATTCCTGGAGAGGTTGAGGTGGGCCAGCCGGGGCAGGGCCTCGAACGTGCCCTCCTCGATGTCCATCAGCACGTTGCTGTGCAGGTCCAGACGCTCGAGGGCAGGCATGCCCAGGAAGGTGTGGTGGGTGAGGCGAGTCATGCTGTTCTCTGCCAGCGAGAGGGCGCGCAGGGCGGGCGCCTCCCTCAGCAGCCGCTCCACCAGCCCATTGTACAGGCTGTTCGCAGACAGGTCCAAGGAGGTCACGTGAGGCAGGGGACTCAGGCCGGTGCTGGCTGCTAGGCGGTTGTGGGCCAGGTTGAGGTGCTCTAGGTGAGGCAGGTCCTGGAAGACACCTGGCTGCAGGAAGTTGATCTCGTTGTGACTCAGATCCAGATGACGAAGTGCTGTGCAGAAGCCCAAGGGTGAGACCAAGATGCTCCGCAGCTGGTTTCTAGACAGATTGAGGACTTCGGTGTTCAGCGGGAGCTCTGAGGGGACCTGGGGCAGGCCAAGACCCTGGCACAAGACTTGTTTGTCCACCTGGAAAAGAAAGAGGCCGGGGATAAGGTACAGCTGACATTAGGGTGGGACCAGCACAGCTCACCAGGGAGGCTTATTCGACCCCTTCTCAACCTTCTGCCCCCAAAGGATTTGGTGAGGCTTCTCCTCTGGGCTCCCAGAATGCTCCACGTCTCTTTACCCCAGCTGAATCGCTCTATGTCTAGTGATGTCCCATCTGGCTCCCAGCACAGTGCTGGGCATAAAATAGGAACTCAATGAAGATATTTGATGGGTAGCTAGAGAAGATAGACATAAGAAAACTAAACAACAACAAGAGCCGCTTTGGCAATTATTAACCTATTTTACAAGAACCCCAGGTTCAAAGAGAAACTATGTGCTACTTAAAATAATCCAGAGTTAGTATAAGCAGCAGGACCACGCTGGGACCTGGGTCTTCTGACATCATATTCTAGTTTCCTTCTATGGACCATACAGTTAAACATACTCAGCTAGTATTAGACTGGAAGTGGCTCTGGCAACAGAGGTTAGCAGGAATAAGATTACCGGGGACATATCTGAATTGAAGGGGGAAATGAATTTTGAAAGGCTTTGTTAGTGGCGATGTGCCAGTAGAAATGTCCCTTCCCGCTCTTGTCTGGCTGCCCTAGTCAGGCGCCCTGCATATTTGTGGCACTTGGGAATGTCCTTCTGTGCCTCATCTGATGCTTGGACTTACACCCAGCAGTAAGTGCCCCCCTTACCTCTCTTGCTATGCCTCTGTTTGGAAAAGTTTCCAACAGGGAAAAATAATGTCATTTTTAATCCTGTCAGCAGGTTTTATTTAGACCTCCCACCCTCAGGTCTTGTTCAAGCCCTCATTCCACGGGGCAGTGCTCCTGGCTGCCTTCCTCACTGACGCTCCCCAGATGTGACCTCCTTTCTACTGCTGCTTCCCGCCCTGACTCCCTCTGGCTGCCTCATTTCCCATGGCCAGGTCCAGTTCTTCTGGAGCAGAAAGAAAAAAATGAGAGAGAAAGGAAGAGGTCCTGGTTCCAACCCACTTTCTTAGGTGACAAGTCTGATTTTGCTGTGTGACTTCGATCAATTTTTATTAAACTCATCTCCATTCCGATGTCATCAAGACAAACCTGACTCACAGCTGACCCTGCTTTTCCAAGGCTGTAAATCACACTGGAGGAGGCTGTCCATCTTTCTCTAGCAGAGCAGCTGTTAGATTCAAACCACCAAAGAGGGACTGCTCCTGGTTTAGCAGCACAACTCCTCACAGAACTGCTGCCATTAGGTGCCATTGAGTCAACTACAATTCATAGCTATTCTGTGACTAAAACGTCTATGCTATTCATAGGCCTATGAAACTAGTTGCCATCAAATCTGCTCTGACTTACAGCAACCCCATATCAGCATAGAACTGTGCACCATGGGGTTTTCAAAGCTATTCAGAAGTAGATCACCAGGCCTTTCTGCTGAGGGACTTTTGTGTGGCATCAAACCGTCAATTCTTTGGATAGCCTTTGGTTAACCATTTGCACTACCCAGGGACTCCCCAGTCACATTAGCATTCTGATTTCTTATCCAGAAAGTAAGTCATTCTTTCCCAGCCCCCACGCAGCATATTCTTTACTATTTTACTAAATAAAATGCTCAGGCCATAGGCTCATTGAATCCGCACAACAACATGCCCTTTGGATGTGATTCCATTTATTTACAGATACTTGAGACCTATAGGGTGAAGGAAGTCTACCTGGTAAGTAGATATTGGATTTGAACTCAAGTCTTTTAATAACCCAAGGCCTCACTCTTGCCCTTCTACTACTAGTACCTCTTAAGGCCAGAATTTTTTATGCAAATACAGGTTTTGCTCTTGTTCATTTCAGGTCACAAGAAACCTAGCTTTTCTCAGGAAAAGGGCTGATGCCTGCAGCCACCCAGATCATACTCTCTCCTGTCCCTGGCATCCCTGCCTCCATTGCCTCTACCAGGGAGCTTTCCTAGATTGCCAGATAGGCCTAAGGCCTCCTCTGGCCTCTTTCAGTTCCTACACTTGCTCATTCACACCTTTGTCCCCTAACCGTGACTGTTTATGTGTGGGTTGCTAGACAATGAGCTCAGAGCAAATGAGTACTGGTTTGATTTATGCAATATTTTGGACCTGGCACATAGGAAGTACTAAAATTACTGGAAAAGTCACAGACGTGAAGGTTTGAGGAAGCACTAAATCAGTGTTCTCATGGAAATGAAAGAAAGGGATGATTCATATACTCAGACTAGAGACAAAATTTGTTAGAACAAAAAAGGGTCTATTCCTCCCATTTTCCAGATTGAAAGACTGAGGCTTAAAAATGGCAGTGATTTGCTTAAGGGATCAGTGAGTCAGAGGCTGAACTGGCAGGCAGGAACACAGCACTCCGTGGCTGGCCCTCCTCAGAGCCCCAGACACAGACACTGGGGTTGTCCCTGCATTTGGGCCCTGGGCAAACTGGAAACCGACCCTGGCTGCCTTGTCTGTGGTGTCTGGCTCTCAGTTCTATCCGGCCTCACAGCCCCTCCAACTTCTGGGGCCAGTTAGCATACCCTTCCCAGCTCTACTCTCAGTCCCCTGGACGATTCTAGTTTAAAGAAGAAAAAGCATAATGAACAAAATGACAAGTATTATTGTAGAAACGCAGCTCTGTGTCAGGTCCTGAGTTGAGTGCTGGGCCTCCTGACCTCATTTAATCCTGAGCATTGCTGATCCCACTTGAGGAAACAGGAGCGGGCTACTGGCGATCACACTGAGAGGCTCAAAGGCAGCATTGGTGAGTTCCTTTTCCTATTGGTACATGGTAAGTACTGGCCAGTAGACTCCTAGCAGGACAGCACCCAGTGTTCTTTCTCCACACAGCAAATAATAGCAGCCACCACCTATTGGTGTTAAGATCACAGCCAGATGGACTGACACAGTGACAGCAACAATGGGCTTGAGATTGGAGGTGAGGATGGCGTCCATAGAGTTGCTTTGAGTAACAATCCACTCAACAGCACGTAACAATAACAATGACTTTCTGAGCTTTCATTCTCTCTCTCTGTATGTGTATGTTTAGGGTAGTACTGTTACCAGGCTTCACAGGCCATCCCACAAACCCTCTACCCTTACATTACCTCTGGATAGTTAGAGGCTCCATGGAGCAGCAGTCTCTAAGAACAGAACCATGAAGCACACTTGATCAAGCTCAGAGACTATCACACTTGTTTTCTACCCAGGTGTTCTGGACCCTGTTCTCGATGCCAAGAACAGGTAACACAAGGCTCCCTAGCTATCAAGTCCAGGAAAAAGCCTGAGCCAGATCATTTCTCAGAATTTCACATCAGCACTGCCACCCACCTTGAAGCTCCAAGGCCCAGTGCGGACTGTCTGGCAGTGAAGAAGGATCATGGCAGCCTTGGCCAGAGTTCAGAGCCTCCTTCTGACAACTCATCATTCACTGATTTCTCTGATGCCAGGAATCCAGTCCCTGGCTTTTTCTTTTAGGAGAGGAGGACATGTACCCTCTGAAACTCCATTTTGCCACCTGCTCATAGAAGAGAAATGAAGTTGGCAGGGAAGGAGGGTGGACTGAGTTTTGGTGGACTGAGTTCAAATTCTGGCTCTGACAATTTCCATCTGTATGACCCTCATGGATCACATCTCTTCTCTCAACCTCAGCATCTAGAGCTGACAAAGGCATTCTAGTGCTGCTGTTGTAGTGAACTGTCAAGTCGGAACCAACCCATATCTAACCCTCCAGTGGGCTTTCAGAGGCTGTGTATCACACGAGAGGAGATCGCCCATCTTTCTCCTGAGGAGCAGCTGGTGGATTTGAACCACGTTATCTTTGCATAGGCAGCACAATTCCTTACCACTAGGCCCCCCAGAGCTCCGATGGCATTCTAGGAAAGATAAAATGTGAGAAAGCTCCTGGAACGGTGTAAGCACCCTGCAGGCCCTTGGCAAGGTTTTTTGTATAATTGTTAGTCAAATAATCATATGGTCTACTACACTGGCTACTACTCAGCATCAAGAGAATAATTACCCTCACAAATGGATCAACAGGCAACATCATGACAGATGGAGAGAAGACCGAAGCTTCCAACAATTTCATTTCTCTTGGATCCACAATTAACACCCATGACAGTAGTAATAAGTAATTTTAAAAAAATGTGTTGCATTGGGTAAATCTGCAGTCAGGGATCTCTCTAAAGTGCTCCAGAGCAAGGGTCACTTTAAAGACGAAAGCTTGCCTGATACAGTATTTTCAATGGCTTCATATGTATATGAAAGTTGGACAATGAATAGGGAAGATCAAAGAAGAATCGATACCTCTGAAAGGGTGTGTACTGGAGAAGAAGACTGAATAACCCACAGACTAGCCAAAGAATTTGTTTGGTTATGCAACCAAGAGTGGACCTTAGAGGCAAGGATGGTGAAACTTGGTCTCACATACATTGAGAATGTTGTCAGGAGATGCCAGAGCTTAGAAAAAGATATCATGCTGGGGAAAAGAAGAGAGTTAGCAAAGAAGGAGAAGACCCTCCAATGAGATGGACTGACCTTAAAAATGGACTTGAGCATGGTGGAGATTGTGAGGTTGGTACAAGATAAGGGGAAATTACAATCTGTTGTTCACAAGGAATTGAAGTTGTCTCAAAACACCTAACAACAACTATGCTGGCAATAACAAATTGAAGATGGATAATGTCTAGTTCATTGTCAAAGAGTATTTCAGTATCTATCCTGAAGTATAATGTTATCAATGATAGGATAATATCTATACCCATACAAGAAAGACCTGTTCATATAACTTTACTCAAATTTATGCACCAACAATTAAAGTCAAAGATGAAGAAAATGAAGATCTCTACCAACTTGGGCTAATGGTAAGAAGCTATGTTGTAATGCCAAAGGTACATAGTTCAAATGCACCAGCTGCTCCACGGGAGAAGGATGGGCACTCTCCTCTCATGTGATTAACTGCCTCTGAAAACCCTCTGGAGGACCAGTTATACGTTGGTTCTGACTCAACAGCACCAACTTGTGCAGTCTGAAATTGATCAAACAAGCAATCAAGAGGTATTAACTATAACTGAAAACTGGGATGCAAACACTCGAAACCAAGAATATTAGTAGTTGGGAAACACAGCCTTGGTGATGGAAATGAGGCCAGCATTTTGTACTACCAACAACTTCTTTATTGCAAATACCTTTTTAACAATTGTAAAAATAATTGTAACTCTCAAACCTTCTATTTGCCCAGAATTCAAAGTTCACTCTGCCTTTATGCTTCCTGGTTGGGTGGCCAAGACCCTCCACCTCTCTGAGCTACAGACTCCCTGTGCTAGAATGTGGAGATGCCTGAGATCTCTGCCGTTACTCTGGGTGGTGAAATCTCAGAGGGACTTGAGGATCAAAGAGTTGGGGTGGCTTTACTCGCCCTGAGGTTAGGCTGCTGGCAGATGGCTGTCAGCACTTGCCCATCAAGTGATAACGGCTTTCAGTGGCAGGGCCATGTCTAGTTATAGGAGGCCTGACTGCTCCCCATCTTGGGCTGAGGTGGACTGACACAGCCCCTGTTCCCCATACCCTGCCGGGTCAGTGAATCTGGAGCTACTCTCACTAGTTTGAGGCAAAATAAAAGAATGAAATTGAATCATACCTGGTCCCTGCCCTCAGGAAATTAGTCTTGCAGATGAGACAAACTTGGATGCATTCACCAGCCACCCTACAACACCCTCTCCCCCGAACCCCATTCAGTATGCTCAGCACTGAGATGGAGGAAAATTGAGGAGCTGCAGGATCCCAGAAAGGGGAACCACCAGAACTGGGTCTGTCTGGGAGAAGTCAGGGAAGGCTTCCTGGAGAAAGCGACATTTGACTTGACAAGGAATACTGAAAAGCTGGGAAACCACAAGTCAGGCCAAGTCCAGAAGCCCAGTTGGAGAAAGCTTTGTACCCAGCAAGGACCAGTATTGAGGAGCCTTTCTTAGCAGTTGAACCCCAACTCCCCACACATACACACATCTTGCTTCCTTGGGGAAATGGCCCCTTGGAGATAGCTTGAGTGAATAGAGTATAAGATCAGCCTACCCATTTATAAAGGAATGACTAACCTCTCTAATCTCAGTTTTGTAGTCTGTAAAATGAGAATAGCAGTACTCATGTTGGCAGAGTTATTGGGTAAATAAGATTTTTAATCATTTCAGTAGGTGCTCATTAAATTCAAGGAACCTGCTCTCTCTACTTTTGGCACCTCTAATTTTTGGTGGCCAGGCTGGAGCAAGGGCTCTGGGGCAGGTGAAACGACACTAAGGTGGGCAGGACTTCTTACCATCCTACAGGGTACTCTCTCACGACGTTGGGAGGTAGCCAGGCTCAGGGTCGTCATGGCCAGGAGCAGCAAGATCTGGCAGCTCATGGCTCTGTGCAGGGGGAAGAAAAGGACCACAGTAAGACCACTGACTCCCTCCACAGACAGCCCCACTGCTTCCACCCGGACTGTGCCAGTCTTTGGAGGATCCCAAGTCCCACCATTCCACGCAGCAAGGATAAAGTTGTCTGTGGCTGGGGCAAGAAGAGGGTGGGAAATGGAGTTGCAGCTGGTTACAAAGAGCCCTGTACACCACACCAACGGGAAAGTGTGAGTTTTAAGCATGGTTTTAAGTATGGTCATATTTGAGTAGTCACAAGGCCCTTGGAGACAGGGGTTGAGCTGCGGCTGTCCTGGGTCAAGCTCAGGACCAAGAAGGGGTGGGGTAGGGGCCTCTAACTCTATTTCCACCCTGGTCACAAATAGGTCCCCAGTCTGAGCTCTTGGGGCCCCACACAGAATTCCTCAGTCTACCCCCAGTGACTTATTTTGCTCCTTTTCTTTTGATTCTCTGATTCATGGGCTGTAGCTATTGTTTGAGGGTTAAGCTGGGGGCCTCAACAGGAAGCCCCGCCAGGAGACCTGCCCTCCCCCAGTGTTGTATGTGGACTTCCCCAGCGGCCAGCTGCCAACCCTGAACTTTCACTGGAGTGGCCTCCAGCTCAGGAAGGTACAGGCCTGCTGGGGTTGCCATGGGTGGCAGGTGGAGGGAGGAGGGGGTCAGGGGTCTCAGGGACGCTCAGCTCAGTCAGATCCTAGAGTGCTAGACACTGCTCACTCCCTTGTTAAGGAAGTGGGCCAAGGGCTAGGGCTGCACTGATTACTCTACCAACTTCATTTGTTCTCACGCACGTTCATCTATCCACACTTTTACTAGTGGGCTGCCTCCTCATGCCTGACTCTAGGCTGGGAACTGAGGACCACAGGAAACGCTCAGCAGTAGCCATAATGTGTGTGGACAGTGTTAATCACATCAAGCCCTCCAAGAGCCCTGGACTCGAGGTCACCAAATCCTGGCTGTCCCTTCTGCCTCCTCGGCTGATCTACTCTGTGACCAAGTCAGTTCATTTCTCTGAGCCTCAGTTTTTCTTTTGGAGGTAAAGGCCAATCTCACCAGGTTTTGTTTAGGATCAGATGAGATATACTCTGTGAAAGCACACCATATTCACAGAGCCCTCATTAGGCACCAGACGTTTTTCTCAACACCTCACTCTTAATCCTACCGTAACTTAATAGCTGAAGTCTATCATCTTCATTCCCATTTTATAGATGGAGAAGCCGAGGCTCAGAGAGGTTAAGTCACATTTCCAAGATCACACAGTAAGCAAGAGCAGGCCCAGGCAGTCTGGCTCCGGTGTCTGTGGCTTAAACATCTATAGACTACAGTGGCCCAGCACATGCTGAGGTGTGACTCTGCAGGGCCAGGCAACACACGTCCTCTTATTTTTCTGAGAAAATCTGAAAGCTGTTTTCAAAGAGCCACTTATAGGGTCTCTGAATTGTATCTTTGACTGTTAGAACCCCCTATTACCCCTGAAAAGGAATTTTAACTGAAGATGGCTACTCGGAGGGCCTTTCTTGGTCAAACAGCAAGGGCCCTAGTGCTGTCCTTTAAACTTGTTCTCTAGGCTCTCCCCATGGCTGCTTATGATCAACTGCTTCACAGATGTGAGTTTTCTTGTGAAATTCTGTTTTAAAAAGCTGAACAACACAACTGTGTGGAAGCTCAGTCTCAGTGCTGTCAAGCTGAACTGACTCAGCTAATCCTCCAACAAGGTTTTAGTGGCTGTAAATGACACAGGAGGCGACTGCCCGTCCTTTCCCCTTGGAGATGCTTTAAACTGCCAGAGAGGCGCCACATTTGGTTTAACAGTGCAACTCCCTGTAGCCTACACCACCAGAGCAACCTGTTTGAAAGCCAGTTGCCCCAGAATTGAGTGACAATCTCTGTTGGGGGGCCTTCAAGGTCCTTGGGAGCAAGCCTCATCAGCCAGCAGCCCTTCACAGCCTCTCTCTCACACACAGAGTTCTGGATAACTCTTCCTACTGTCAGCTTTCTGGGCACCTTTTCACTGCCCTGATACCTTCACTTCCTCTCCTCATCATTCAGGACTCAGCTTAGACATTGCCAAGCTTCCCTTGGTTCTCCAACTCTGGGCTATTTATGGCCCATCCTCCAACCCCTGAGCCTCTCGTGAATACAGTACCCCATCCTACGGGAAGCATCTAAAGGGTAGAGGGGTTCACTCTCTCTGGGACCCACCTCACAAGTCAGAGCTGGCAGGGGGCCACTAAAAAGTGGCATGGGGAGTCTGATAAGAGGCTCTGACACCTTCACAGCCTCTCTCTCACACACAGAGTTCTGGATAACTCTTCCTTCTGTCAGCTTTCTGGGCACCTTTTCACTGCCCTGATACCTTCACTTCCTCTCCTCATCATTCAGGACTCAGCTTAGACATTGCCAAGCTTCCCTTGGTTCTCCAACTCGGGGCTATTTATGGCCCATCCTCCAACCCCTGAGCCTCTCGTGAATACAGTACCCCATCCTACGGGAAGCATCTAAAGGGTAGAGGGGTTCACTCTCTCTGGGACCCACCTCACAAGTCAGAGCTGGCAGGGGGCCACTAAAAAGTGGCATGGGGAGTCTGATAAGAGGCTCTGACAAGATTGGATATTTCCCTTGACTCTTCCTTCACGTCCCTAGAGCAGTCCCCACCCCCCACCCCCCGTCCTCAACAGAATCCATGTTCTCCCACAAAACAGCCCAGATTTACCCACTCCCTCCCCCATCACCACCAGGATCCTGAGACTCCATCAGGGCACCAACCTCTCAAGTTTGTTCCACTGCGTCCACCCTGACCCTTACGAGAGTAACATTTTAAACTCATAAAACCATGTGTCACAAAGCAAATTTCGAATGCTTAAGAGCCTCGAAGGCCTCCCATCTCTTAAAATAACATCCAAGCTGTACCGTCTTTTCTCTTGATTCCATTGACTATTTTCCCTGCCCTCACTGAAGCCTATTCTTCACACACAGCAAATTCATCCCAGCCTCAGGGCTTTTGCCCTCCCAGTCCCCTCTGCCTGGAATGCTCATCCCCAGATGGTCACATATTTGCTGGTTTTCCTAGCCTTTATTATTATCTGATCATCTATTTCATCTGCTTTAGGAGCAGGGACCTAGTTCACAGGTGCTCACTAAAATCAACTGTATGAGTGGCAAAGTGGGTGCAGGCGTTTGACTGTAGTGGCAAATGGGGGGTGAGGATAAGAATGGACCAGAGAGTTTAGTTCTGAGCCTGGGGGTTGAAGTCTCTCCAAAGGGTCCTTATAGTCTCTCCCATTGCCAAACCCAACCATATTACCCCTAAAATGAGCATTTGAGAACTGTGCCCTAGCATCTGATAGGAGGCCCTCAGCAGTTCCTAAGATACTGGTGTGTAGCATATAAGGGCCACCCCTCTGAACGTTTCCATTACACCAGCCCAAGATTTCCCTCCCAACCTACCCCACCAGTGTATGTACACGTACACGTACACACACACACACACACACACACTCAGAGTGCTGGCTCTGGGATGGTTTCCTCTCTTTTCTCAGCCCTGATGAACTTACTGGCAGAGCAAGGTTCTGGGAAAGACGATGTGGATGTTAGCACCATGCAGTGAATCACTAAGGGCAAGTCCCGTTCTGGAGATACATACATCCCACGGGGGAATTAGACCTTAACCCAAAGGAATGTGGCTGCGATGGCAGAATTTCAGGCAGCTTGGAGTGGGGTTGGGTGTCCCTCACATCTTCCCACCCAGGAAGAAGGCTGGTTTCAGAGACCCCTGACAGAGATGGGTAACCTCTCCTTCTTCCAGAGAGTCTGTGGGATGGGAAGCCCCCAGGCTCAGTCCTGAATCAGAGAGTAATAGGCCCAGATCAAATCCTCATCTGACCTTCACTAGCTTCGTATTCCTGAGCAAGTCTGCCTTTTTGATCACACTTTGTCCATCCGTCAAATGGGAACTGCGAACTCGCCCCCTTCGCCCCTCTCACAAGGTCTGGTGAAGACTTGGAAATCTGTCGAGGACGAGGGAGGGTCAACCTCGAGGGCAGCGGGAGGGGCGTGTTGGGAGTAGGGGGGTTCCTGATGCTTCCCAGGCTGCGCGCCCCGCCCTGGTTCCGAGGGGTGCTAGCCGTCGGTTCCGAGGGTGTTGGCCAGCCTTGCCCGCTGGGCGGCTCCTACCTGGCTCAGCGCAGCCGCCGCTCCTTTCCACAACGGGCCCGGAGCATTTTGCGCAAAACTGTCCCCTCGGTCCCACCCCGCGCCAGAGCCCGAGGTCCTGGACGGAGGAGGCGCACTGCCGCTCCGCTGCCCCAGGGAGCGGGACCCGCGAGGGGGCGGCCGCCGCTTCGGTTTAAATGCCTCTCCCGCCGGCCCGACCCGCCACGCCCCCCCCGGGCGAGATCGCGGGGTCCTAGCGCCCGCCGCCACCACGTTGCCTCGGTTTATCCGGAACCGGCTGGCGCGGGCGGGGGGGGGGGGCGGCAGGAGGAGGTCGATACATCTTTAAGCTCAACTCGAGCTGGGAAAGGGCGGAGAGGGGCGGGATAAAAGGGTCCGGGAGTCAGAAGGAGAGGAAGCTCTGGGCTCTCCGCTGTCGCACGTGCAGTTGGCGGCCCCGCGGGGTGCCGAGGGGCGGGTGGCTCCAAGGGCCGCAGGTCCGCGGAGGAAATCCGGCCTGGCCCCGCTGCCGGCGCCACCGCACTTAAGGGGGGCCGACAAGAGAGGTGGTGGCGTGGCTGCATGCGGAAGGAAATGACCCTTCGCTGGCCCTGGGGCGGCCATGGAGGGGGTTCCCCCGCACCGCATCTCGGCCTTCCCTGCTAGTGAGCCCGAGCAGGTCACTGCCCCTCTGTGGACAGTCTGCAGTATCCAGGTGCGCCCTCCTCCATCGTCTTTACCCTAACTGACTCTAAAACTGCCAATAAAGTCCCCACTTTTCAGATGGAGATGGAAACATAGAAATAAAACCCAGCAATTTTTGGAACTTGAAAGGTCTCCACCTAGAGTTCAGAAAACAGGTTCAGAAGGGTTCAATGCCGTATTCAAAGCTACATAGCCTTTAAGAGGCAAGGCTTTGAACCTAGTGTGTTCCCCAAACTGAGCATGGGCCAATTGGGGTGCCTTTCCCTCTTGCCTGGTGGGGCTTTTCTGTTTTGTTTTAATTTTTTTTTTTTTTTTTAAGAAGTCCTGGTGAATGGAGAGTATGGCTGCCAACTGAAAATTTAGTGGATCTGCGTTAAGATCCAAAGCCCTAGAAACCCATGAAGGATCACTATGAGTCCGCATTAGCTCCACGGCAATGGGTTGTATGGATTTTGGTGGAAATAGAAAGGCTGGGTGGAGAAGGAGAAGAGGTCGTTTAATTGCCTTTTTCATCAGGAGTTAAAGCTGATCTTCTCCAAAGCCATCCTCTCTTCTAAATGCCTTGGCCTAACTACATTTCAGAGACCCTGCTCTGCTCTGAGATGGGAGAGGAATAATGACTGTCGGACTGATGCATTCTCAGAGTAGAAAGTTATGCTTCCACAATCTTTATCCTCCCTGTTGCTCACCAATCCTGAGACTGGATGACCCCATTTTCTGGGTGTGGAAGTGACCACCTGTCTTTTGTTAAAACACAGTAAAGCCAGAATTAAAGATTGTCCGCCTTGAAGTGTAGATAACCTGCTGCCTTGTTGATTCCTATTCATAACAACTTGGCAAGACAGAGCAGAACTGCCTCATGGGGTTTCCAAGGCAGTGAGCTATCTTTAGGAAGCTAACTGCTACATCTTTCTCCCACAGAGTGACTGGTGAGTTTGAACGAAATTGTTTGGTTACCTGCAAAGCACTTAACCACAGAGCCACCAGGACTCCTTGAAGTTTAGATGTCTGCTGCTTTTCTTCCTCATACCTGGTCTGCTATAGAGACTGACCTGGGCAGATGGAGACAGCTAAGGTAGGACAATTAGTGATGAGAGCAGGTGACCCAGGTTTAGGGAAGGCTTTCCTCAGGAATAGTCCTAAGCTTTGATGAAGGGATGAGTAGGTAAATTACTGGTAAGGGACCTGGCAGGGCCTGAGAAGGGCATTCAAACTTGCCTGTTCCCTCCCAGCCATAGAATGTCTCAGATCTCTGCTCATTGGGGTCCATTCAGTTGGCGCAATCTGACCCCCTTTCTGGGTCCTTGTGCTCTATCAGGCCCAATAGAACCTCAATTTCCCTGTCCTTAAAGCACAGAAAATAGTCGCCACTTTTCAGAGTTGGTAACCAGAACTAAGTGTAATAGGGTGAGCTTGGGGCCTGCACCTATACCTTTATCCTAGGGGACCAATGACCAGAAAACTGCTTTGCAACAACCCTGCATCTCAGGCAGAGCATAACTGAGTCAGATCCAGGCAGTTCCCAGGCTCGCCTGCCCCGCCCAGATCCAGGCCCAGGCAGCCGAGTGCCACCTCACCCTTTCCTTCCTGGAGTAGCGGCCAAGAAGAAACCGCTGGCCCAGAGCTTGGATGAGGCTGAGGCAGTGCGGGGCTGGGGATATGTCAGGCTAGAGGTAAATGGCCCTTCTGCTATCTCCTCACACAAACGCTGTGGTTGTGGTGAGTTAGTTCATGAGGTTCTACTTGACTCAGTGCCCGGAGGGGCCTCCCCAGGTTTAGGAGGAGACAGGTGAGCAACCAAGCATGTCCACCCACTGTAGATACCTCTTGGGACTAGAGGGGGCCTAAAAGCCAGGAACCTCACCTTCTCGGTATCCCTTCTTTTGTCTCCTCACTTCTTCAGCAGTCATGATGCTGTGTAGCTTTTTGTAGGTTGCTTGATCTCTTTGACCTCACTGGTCATATCTGCAAGGTGAAAATAATAATAGAACCTATGTCCTGGCTTGCTGTGAAGATCCGTGTGGCAACATGTTGAAACTAGCTGGTCGGAAGTTTGGCCACTAGTAGGTACTTCTTGATAACCATGATCTCTCTTCCTGGGGATTCTTGGCTAGCTTCACTGAGTTCCCAGACCAGGTGTGCAGCAGATGAGAGCATAGAACATGATGAGTATCCAGAGGCCTTGAAGGTCAGGTCCAAGAAGCAGATCAATTCTGTGATTCTGCAGGAGGGAGTAGGTGGGAGGGAGAGAGATGGATCTACTGGACAACCTGTGTGGACAGCGATGTTCTTTTAAAGGTCAGTGAGGCCACATCTCCACCCAGTGTTCCTCACTCCCTGTGTACACACCCCCAAGAGTTTGGTGTTTTCCTGGACCACGCAATCACAGACAACTTGGACTTGATAGCACTGAAGTATTTCTTTACTGAAATACTTCTCTGCACATGAGGACAGTAGGCATACCTCTTCCATTGTTCCTAGGAAAAGTGGCCTTCCTTTGTCCCTAGGCAAGTGTCCCAGGATGGTAAGGGTGGATATGTCCTCTGTGACTCTAGACAAGTCACTAAACCTCTCTGAGCCTTGATGTCTTCATCTAGCCGTAGATTTCCAGTTCAGTTTCTGTTGCTCTTTGCCTACTGTGGGCCAGTTTTTCATCTCATGTAGCAAATCAGGTAAAGACCACCACAGGTAACATTCTGGTTAGCTGCCTTTGGTCTCAGTCAATACAAGAAAATTGAGCCTTAAGAAATTAAGAAACATCAGACATCTTTGGAATTAGGAACTGAGCCCAAGTCTCATGCTTCCCAGGTCAGAGCTTGGTGCAAGAGTATGACTGGTTTTATCCTTTACCCTTGTGGACCCATGGGAGTCAGGGAGTCCCCTCATTAGCCCCTCTTGGGGCTCTGCATTACTAGGCAGAACCCTGGGTTCCCCATTTTTTCTCTACCAAACTTTCCCTGACCCCCTAGGGCATCTGGGCTCAGACCACATCAGTGATGGGCCACCTCTTGCATGGACAAAAGCAGAGGTGAAAAGTGTTGCTGGTGTCAGTTGTAAGGAGTTTGTGAGGCACAAGTCATTCGATGCTTGGGAAACAAATGCTTATAGACCTTTGTGATAAGTCCCTTGTTGGACTAGGCCTGGTGTAATGCATTTTACTTGAGTTATCTCCTCCAGACCACTGTCCAGCATGGGGAAGACTATCACTGCTCCTGGGTGGCTTGCTAATGGGGCAGAGAAGGTATTCTCATGCGAGTCCTCACGACTCAAGGCCTTTATGTGTAGCCAGAGACTCATTTGACTGGTCTTCTGTTCTTAGTGGATGCAAGTCATCCCTCTCTATGATGAAGTGGGTGCTGATGAGGCCCCTCCCTTCAAGTGCCCCTCAGCTACAATGGAGCCTCATGGGTTTGATTCTGGTCAGTGAGAGCAGGGACTGAGGTCACAGAGGTTCCGGGGTGCCCCGAGGGGAAAACGGGGGATGTCAAGTGAGAAAATTTGAGACCCAGTAACCCAGGCAGAGCAAGATGAGCAGTGTTTCCACAGCCTGAGTCTGTGCCAAGCTGTGGACCATGAAACCACAGTTCTCTGCTGCGCTCAGGCTGCTGGGAAACGGAGCTTTTGTCTTGTTGAACCGCACAACTTTGTTTTTCCCTGTTTTAATCATTTGGTAGTTAAACCCTGTGCACCCTAGTCTGATGATCCAGGGTTATCAGTAGGAGCTTTGGCTCTGATCAGTGATATAATAAGGTGTAATCTCCAAGTTAACGACAACAACAACAAAGCCAAGCCCTGGGTGAGGCCGCTGTAGACACAGCACCCCTTAGGCAGCATTAATCAGAGCAGAGCCTGGGCCAAAGGAAATGAGGCGTCCAACAGGGACTGCTCTGCCACAGGAACCTGACAACCTCCAGTAAGTCATTCCCCCCTCATTTGTAAGATGGGAACAGTGACTGTGCCAACCCCAGGTGTTGTTGAGGGGTTGTGGTGAGAGGATGGGTGTGCTGCTGTTTTGAAGCCAGATGGAGTAGGATTGGAGCAATGTGACTGTTGCTGTCATCTCCTTTATTTGCAAGTTGGCGATTCTGTTACTTGAGGGACCTGTTGGGAACTAGAGTACTCAGTGATGGGAGTCATGATTGGTGAGTCCCAAGAGGCCTGGCCAGCTCTGGTGGCTTTGTTGTTAAGTACAGTCGAGTCAAGTACAACTCATAGCGACCCTATGAACAACACATGTTGGATGTGCATCTCTGATATACTTGATCCCAGTGCTGCAACCCCTGTGCAAATCCATCCCGTTGAGAGTCTTCCTCGCTTTCGCTGACTGTCCACCCCTCCAAACATGATGCCTTTTTCCAAGGAATAGCCTCTCCTAATAACATGCTCAAAGTATATCAGATGGAGCTTCACCATCCTAGCCTCCAGGGAGCACTCTAGCTGCACTTTCTCCAAGATACATGTCTTTGTTCTTTTGGCAGCCCATGCATGGGACATTTGGCACTCTTCTCTAACACCATGTTCTGGAATTCTCATTCTTCTCAATGTTAGTCATAGTTTGTGTGATCCTCATGGTCAAATGCCTTTGCATAGCCAATAAAACACAAATAGCTATTTTTCTGGTATTCTCTGCTTTCTGTCAGGATCCATCTGACATCAGCAATGCTATCCCTGGTGCCACGGCCTCTTCTAAATCCAGCTTGAACTTATGGCAGTTCCATTTGAATGGACTTTTCTAACCATGTAAGTTAGTTGTTTTTGGTGTTTGTTGTTTTTTGGTTTTGTGTGTGTGTGGTGTGTGTGTGTGTGTTTAATAATCTTCAGCAATATTTTGCTTGCAGGGGAGGTGAATGATACTATGCGATAATGTCCACATTCTGTTTTATCAACTTTCTTGGGAATGGGAACAAATATAGATTTCTTCCAGTAAATTGACCAGGTTACTGTCTTCCAAATTTCTTGGCACAAACTGATGAGCATATCCAGGTCTGCCTCTGTTAGTTGAAATATGCCATTTGGTATCCCATCAATTCCTGGGGCTTTCTTTTTTGCCACTGCCTTCAATGAAGCTTGAATTTCTTCCATCATCACCAATGGCTCTTTGTCATATGCTACTTTCTGAAATATTTCAGCATCGATCAATTCTTTTTGGTACAGTGATGCTGTATATGCCCTCCATCTTCTTTTGGTGCTTCTTGAGTCATTCAAGCAAAATCTTGTCTCTCAGTATTGCAACTCAGGGTTTGAATTTGTTTTTAAGTTCTTTAAGCTTGAGAAAGGCTGAGCCAATCCTTCCCTTTTTATTTTCCAACTCCAGTTCTTTGAACATTCCATTATATTACCTTACTTTGTCTTCTTGAGCTGCCCTTTGAAATCTCTTGTTCTCTTTTAACTTCGGCATCTCTTCCCTTTGTTTTGGCTTCTTGATGCTCCACTGCAATTTTCTCTGACATCAACTTTGGTTTTTCTTTCTCCCTTGTCTTTCCAGTGAATTTCCTAACAGGAGCAGCCAACCAGATGACAGGATGCAGCCATGAATGGCCAGGATCATTTTTACTGGGAGAAGTCAGTAGGCTCAGGCAGACTCTGCTTGATATCTGCTCTCTTGCTTCTTTTTATGTTTTACTATTAGGAGTTGGCATAGTGGCAGGAAGCTGCGCTGTGATCCTGAAGGCATGCAGTTCAAGGCCACCAGCTCCTCCATGGGAGAAGGATAGGCAATCTTCCCATGTGATTAACTGCTTCTAAAAACCTACTAGAAGGGCAACTACAGGTTGGTTCCAACTCGATGGTACACAACAAGAACAACATTAGGGATTCAGCATTTATCTTCAGCTTGCTATATTGGGAGAAATGGCTTGTATGGTGCTATGTACTTTATATTTTGTCTATGTATATACTTGCTGGTTCATTGTTTGTTCTTATTAGTACAGTACTTGTCTGTCAGTTGCCATACTGAGGTAGCTTACTGCTTGCTTTGGTGTTGGAAGATCTGCAATCAGTATTTTAATAGCAGTGGGTCACTCTTGGTGGACAGGTTACAGTGGAACTTTCAGTTTGAGACACACTGGGAAGATGGACTGGCCATCCACTTCTAAAATAACCAGCCTTTGGAACCTTATGAATAACAGAGGATCGCTGTTAGACATAATACTAAAGGTATTTACTTAGAGTAAAAAATACTTAAAATGAGGAGAAACAGCTGCAAACATCCATTGAGAATTGATACATGGAATGTGCCAATTATGAATATAGGAAAATGCAAGTTGTCAAAAATTCAATGGAACATTTAAGTTCAGCATTCTAGACATTTGCAAGCTGAGATGGATTGGTGATGGCCACTCTGAATCAGTCATAGGAGTTATTATACTGGAAATGAAACACTGAAGAAGAGTGGTGTTGCTTTCATAGTTTAAAAGGCCAGGCAAGATCCATCTTCAAGTATAATGCTATAAGCAATAAGATACTATCCATATGTATACAAAAAAGATCAGTTAATGCAGTTGTTATTCAAATATATGCACCAAGAGCTAAAGCCAAAGATGAGGAAATTGAAGAATTCTACCAACTTTTGCAGTCTGAAGGTAACCAAACATGCAGTCAAGATGCATCAGTAATAATTGATATTTGGAATGTAAAAGTTGGAAACAAAGTATAAGAAAAGGTAGCCAGAAATTATGGACTTGTGACAGAAATAAGGCTGAAGATTGAATGATTGAATTTTGCACATTAAATGATAGAGTCATCGCAAATATCTTCTTATTAAAGAAACACAGATGATAACTGTACACGTAGGTTTTACCTGATGGTCTGCGTAGGAATCAGATTGACTACATCATATGGGAAAAAATTGTTAGAGAAGCTCAATAACAGAAGTCAAAACCAGGGCAGATGCTGATTGTGAAACAGACTATCAATTACTCATGTACAAGTTCAAATTGAAGTTGAAGAAAATGAAAACTGTTCCACCTGGATTTAAAAGCCACCTGAAGAATAGACTTAAGGCATTGAACACTAATAATTGAAGATGAGTTGTGGGATGACATCAAAGACTTCTTTCTGGTGGCTTAATGGTAAGGAATTATGCTGTCTCTCCATAGGCACACAGTTTGAATATACCAGCTGCTCTGCAGAAGATGGGCAATTTCCTCCCATGCAATTTACTGCCTCTGAAAACCTTCTAGAGGGTCAGCTATGTATCAGTTCTAACTCAACAGTACACAACAAAGATGACAACATAAAAGGATTTCAGGAAGGTTTCACACAAGAGATGGCATTTGAGTAGGATTTATTTAACCACAGAGTTTTCTTCTATAATATCACATGCAAGCAAGAGTCTGCTGAAAATTATCCAAAAATGTTTGGAACAATATGTCAACAGAGAACTGCCAGATGTACAGGCTGGATTTAGAAGAGGTTGTGGTACTAGGGATATTATAGGTAATGTTAGATGGATCTTGGCAGAAAGCAGAGAATAACAGAAGAATGTCTATCTGTGCTTCATTGACTATGC
>NW_006399775.1:16267774-16327752 GCF_000299155.1 Elephantulus edwardii
TACCATGGACTGCTAGGAGAACAAACAGGTTTGTCCGAGAGAAGGTGAAGCCGGAATGCTCCTTGGAGTCAAGGATTCTGAAGCTTCATCTGACATATTTTGGGCATGTTGCAAGGAGGGACTGGTCCTTGCAGAGGGACATCATGTTTGGCAGAGTGGAGGGGTGGCGAAGGAGAGGAAGACCTTTCATGAGATGGATTGATTTTGTGACTGGAATGGTGGGAATAAGTGTGTTTGAGATGGCTAGGTTGGCACAGATAGAACAGCGTTTAGAGCTCTTGTACATAGGGTTGCTATGAGTCGCAAACGACTCTATGGCACATAACAACAACATCTCCTAGTACAGTGGTATACTAGGGGATATTATTTGGCAAATTCCGTGTTAAAATGCAATACGCTAAAGAGCAAGAGGCCTGGCAGTGGGGTCTAGAGTTGATGACTCAGTGGCGTTAGGACAGAGCTGAGTTCCCTGCTCCTCAGGCAGGGCTCACCTCTCATGAGGGGAGAGCTGTGGCCTCAGCAGAATAGCCCATGGTGAGTGCCCTGTCTAGTCCCTACTAAGTCAAGTCCCAGCTCCAGCTTGTACAGTTGTACAGAGAATCATCACCTGACCCAGTCCCTCAGTTGGCAACAGAGCACTTTACTCATTGCACCACTGCAGGACTCCATAAAGGTGCATTTCCTCTTCTTGTATGTGGGATGAGGAAAGGTTTGAATGAGAAGAAGGTGGAGGAAGAAAATATTTCAAGGGGAGCTCTGGTGGCCTAGTGGCAAGAAGCTGCACTGCAATCCCAGAGGATCACGGTTCGAATCCACCAGATGCTCTGCCGGAGAAGGAGGCGCAATATCCTCCTGTACCAGTCAGATCTAATTTGACGGTACACGCACACAAAATAATAAAAAATAAAATTAAAAAAAAAATATTTCAGAGAATGACTGATCTTGGGTTTCCATCCTCACTGTGCCACCCACTGCTGCATGACTTTGGGCTGCACCTCTCCATCTTTGTAAAGTGTGAATAATGATAGACAACTAGGACTGCATGGAGTGTGATGGCCCTGCTGCCTTTTCTTGATGGTGTTACCTGCACATGGCAGTGGTTTTATCTCCTTCAGCTGGTTTACTTCAGGGTAGAGTGGACTGTGAAGCTTCCTTTCCTTCTGCTTGGTCAATGTGAGAAAGGAACTTGCCAGAAATGTAGCCGTGACAGTGAGCCTGGGTGAGATTAGGTGTTCCCATTCCACAGGAGGATAAATGAAGGGGCCCCAGAGGCCTGGTGAAGTAGCAGAAGCTGAACACACCCAGCTCTCACAAGGTTGGGCTCTCTGAGAACCAGACCACTGTAACCTCATCACATTACCTTTCTCCTCACGGTCACAGGGGTTTCCCAGAGTATTTGAGGACACATTTGTGGCAAGGAGCTGAGTGCCCAGAGAGGAAGTGACTAGCCCAAGGCTGCACATCCAGAAGGTGGCAAAGGTGAATGGGGGCAAAGGCTTCTGTGTTAGGCTATAATTCCATGATATTCCGCTCCCTGCTGACTTGAGCAACACACACATACTCCTCCTGACGTAGTGCACCCACAAAAACACAGGCACGCATGTGCACACATGCTGAGCACATACTCATCTCTCCTATATATCCTCATTATGTACTGTCAAGTCAGAACAAACTCAAAGCTGACCCGCCAGTGAGTTTTCAGAGACAGTAAATCACATGGGAGAAGATTGCCCATCTTTGTCCCACAGAGCAGCTGGTGGATTCAAACCATGTACCTTTGCATTGGCAGCACAATTCCTTACTACTAAGCCACCAGAGCTCCCTATATATCCTCATAGACAATGTATAACACGAAAAGCTAAGATTCACAAAAACAACAAGTACACATAACCAAAAAGTTTACACAGGTATGTACACCATCTGCAAATATTTCATGGAGATAATCTCAGAAAGAGACAGCCAGAGATAATCCTTGCACAAACTCAATCCTCTTATAAATACTAGAAGAGTCTCTGGGTGGTGAAAAAGTTTAGCTTGCTCAACTGTTAACCAAAACGCGGAAGGTTGGAGAATTTTGTCCAACCAGAGATACCTCCAAAGAAAGGCCTGGACACCTGCTTCTAAAAAGTCCACCACTATGGAATCAGGCTTAACTCAACGGTACCCAACAACAACAAAAACCCGTGGAACACAGTTTTCTACACTGACACATGTAGAGTCTCCATAAGTTGGAGTTGACTGGACACAACTAGTTTTTGCTGTACATACACATACAAAATCCATTAGAAACGTTCACATTTAGCATACACAATGTACACACACATATGTATCTCCCACACAGAGAGCCCCAGCCACAAACATACTACACAATTGCACACTTGTCGGCTCCCATCCCGTACCTACAGTGAGCCCTTAGTATCTACAGCCTCCTCAAAGCCAGTACTCAGACCCTAGACAGTGCATACATAAATGAGCCTGTCCGCAAGCATGTAGTGCTCGGATACAGACCAAGTGCACACATGTGCACACTCTCATCTGCTACCAGGAAATGGGCTGCCATACTGCATGACTTGTGACTGATTTTCTCAGAAGCTGACTACACAGGAGCCAAGGAGCTTCCACGATGACTGCTGTCCCAGGGTATAAAAAAGAGAAGAAAGAAAAAGGGCACAATTTGACCTAATGAAGTTAGACATGTGGGTTATTAGGAGTTCAGAAGTATTTGCTCAACAAATAATTTGAGAAGTTGGGCAATATGATGAATGTGTCATCAGGATGAGAGGAAGACTCATCAATAACCTGTGTTATTCAGGTGACACAATCTTGACTACAAAAGGGGGAGACTTAAAACACTTAGTGAAGAAGATTAAAGACTACTACCTGCTTGCTGAAATTGAGGAGGACCTGAAGTGCTTGCTGCAAAAGGTCAAGGACTGTAGCCTTCAATATGGACTGAAGCTCAACATCAAGAAAACAAAGGTTCTCATCACTGACACACTTGGCAGCATTATGATAGATGGTGAAGAGATTGAGATTGTTAAAGAGTGCCTGATACTGGCCATGGTCTTTGCAATTACTTGCTATGCATTGGAAAGCTGGACAGTATCTAGGGATGATAGAAGGAGAATTGATGCCTTGGAGCTGTGGTGCTGGAGAAGAGTATTGACTATACCATGGACTGCTAGGAGAACAAACAGATTTGTCCTGCAGAGGATGAAGCCAGGCTGCTCCTTGGAGGCAAGGATTCTGAAACTTCATCTGACATACTTTGGACATGTTGCAAGGTGGAATCAGTCCTTAGAGAGGGACGTCATGCTTGGGAGGGTGGACGGACAGCACAAGAGAGGAAGACCTTCAATGAGATGGATTGATTCAGTGACTGGGGTAATGGGGGTGGGTTTATCAGAAACAGTAAGATTGGCATAGGATAGAGCAGGGTTGCTATGAGTTGTAGACAGCTCGACGGCACATAACAACAACAACCTTCAATATGAGGTTACATTTCAACATTAGCAAACACAAATCCTCACCATTGGAGCAGTAGACAGCATCGTGATGATGGAGAAACACCCATGGTAATAGCAGTCAAGAAATCCCTTATTGCGTTGGGAAATCTGCTGTCAAGGACCTCCAGAAGTGCTAAAAAGCAATGATGTCAGTTTAAAGACTAAAGCGAGCATGTTCCAAGCTATAGTGTTTTCAATGCATCTAAAAATTGGACAATTAATGAGAAAGACAGAAGAAGAACTGATGCCTTGAAATCATGGTTTCGGAAAAGAGTATTGAGTAGACCATGGATTGCCAAAAGAACAAATAAATATGTTTTTTAAAAAAATAAAAAGAACAAATAAATATGTTTTAGAGGGAGTACAAACAGGGTACTCCTTAGAAACAAGGTTTGTGGAACGTCAGGGAAAGAGAAGAAAAACTCTCAGTGGGAAGGATCAACACAGTGTCTATAACAATGGATGACACAGGATAGGGTAAAGTTCAGGCCTGTTCATGGGGTCACTGTGAGTTGTAGTAAATTCAAGGGCACCTAACAACAGCATGCGCTCACTGCTCCAGGCCTCCAGCGGCTGAGCCTCTGAAATACAGAGGTCTGGACCCTGTCTCCTGAGAGACAACTGCTGGCTCTTTCCCCAGAGCCAGTCCTCCTGGGCTGGAAGCTCAGAATGGGACATTTGGCTCTGAGGCCTCTGACCTCTTTTTGGCTCTGTAACTACCTGCTCACCTGTCCTTGCCCCTGTGGGCTGGAGGACTGGAGACCTGGGTGTGAAAACTGAGCCCACCTCCCAGAACCCACTCCTGTCTCCTCAGTGTCTAGGCCTCCTGGTACACACACTGCCCTTCTTCCCTACAGACAAAGGATCCCACCCTGCCCCCTCTTCTAGAACCTTCCTGGCATCCCTCTCTCTGCCACTGTCCTATCAGTATGGAACAATCTGCTCCTGTAAAGATTAAAACCAACAGCTCTAAACTAAACCCATTGCCACTGAGGCAATTCCAACTCCCCCGTTTCACAAGTCCTTCCTAGACTCCCCTCTCCCTTCTGGCTCTTGCTGCACTCTCTTTTCTCCCCATGGCCAGACCTGCTAAAGGAGCAATCCACCCTTGCTGTTCCCATTCGCTCCAGTCTCCTCACCTCTTCCTCCACTGTGTCCCACCCCATCATTGCACTAAGTCCATCAGTGGCCTCCATGTCTGTAACCATTGTGGGCAGATTTGATCCCTGGGCTCTGCTTTCACACCTGCCCACCTCCTCTGTTCCTGATTCCTCTCACCCAGGTCCTTGGGGACCCCAACTCTTGGCTCTCCTCCTTCTGAATTTTTCCCCCCCCCCAGTTCCTCTTCTTCCTCCTCTCTCTCCCCCTGAAGCCCTTTGACTTTCTCCTTCCTCCCCTCCTCCACCCAGGTCTAGTTAGCCCACCTCCATGTGGTCTGGTCCCCAGATGGAGTCTCTCAAAACACAGATTTGAGCAGGTCACCCTCCTGCATAAAACCCTTTGAAAGCCCTGGGGAGTCGAGCACACATCACACTTCCCACCTTCCTGTCTCTTACTACTCAGGGGACCAGCTTCCATATCACACATCCACACACATCCCGTCCTGTCCTCTCTCCTTTCCTGCTCTCTCCCAGCCATGCTCAGTCAGCTTTTCCTCCCTCTTCCTCCCTCTCTCTCTCTCTCTCTCTCTCCACCTTATTTAGAAATTGCAGAGATAAGAGCTATAGGATCTACCTGTGTGTTCTAACACTGAAAAGAAGCTAAGTCCAAGGACCCCCGACTGACAGGATTTTTTCTGGCTGTGCTACTGCAAGCCAGGAGGCAGAGAGAGGAGACTGGGAGTAGGAGTGAGAAAACACCCTCCTTGGCTGCCCCCGTACTGAGATAGTTTAGTGCTTGGCTGCTAACTGAAAGATTGGTGGTTTTTTAATGTTGAACTGTGGTATTAGAGAAGACGACTGAATATTCCATGGACTGCCAACACAATAGGTATGTCTTAGAAAATGCAGCACGTGTGCTCATTGGAGACAAAGAGGCAAAATTTTGTCTCTCATTCTTTAGATGTGTAGCTAGACAAGGCTATTCCTTGGAAAAGGACATCATGCTTGGAAAGATGGAGGGTCAGCAAAAGAGAGGAAGACTCTGAGATGCATTGGTACAGTGACTGCTGCAATGGGCTCAAGTGTGCCAGAGATGATAAGGATGGCACAGGAGAGGACAGGGTTCAGGTCTGTTGTTCCTAGGGTAGCTATGAGTCATACTCACTGGACGACACCTAACAACAACAGTGAGAGTTCTAAGTCAACAATTACTAAGAATCATTCAATAGACAACGGATCCAAAATAGTGTGGCAGATAGGCATGCAGATTAAGAATCATCTTTACTATCGATGCAGTTTGGGATTTAGAAATTGTGTCAGTTGCCTAAATATAAATAAATGAGCTTCTAATTCTCTGCTAAATGAAGATATCTGTGAGTAGGAGAAAGACATGACATTCCGTTCCTGTAAAGACTAAAACCAAAGCCAGTCCTATTGTACTGAGTCAACTGCGACTCCTTGAGACTCCATAGGACAGAGCAGAACAGCTCTGTAGGGTTTCCAAGGCTGTACATTTTCATAGAAGCAAACTGATTGGTAAGTTTGAACAGTTGACCTTTAAGTTAGTAGCTGAACTCTTAACCACTGTACCACCAGGACAATAGCCTAGAAAACCTGATGGGGCAGTTTTACTCGGCCTCATACCATTGCTATCAGTCAAAACAGACTCAGTGGTGCCTAAGAGCAACAATGGATGCATCACTTGAGCCGAAGCCTGGAAGGCCCGACTCAGCCCTTTGAGTGAGTGATTCCTGGGTCACCAGGATTAATCGACTTCTCAAGTCTCTCCCCACTGACTTCTTACACTGTGGTCCCCACCTCAGCCTGTGTCCCCAGCATAATCAAGCATCAACCCCACCCAGGGTTTTTATTGCCATCTGGACACCTTGTCCTTGGCTCACTCAAGCCCTAACTTCACCTGCCTGCTCCTCTAGGCCTCACCCCAGACCTCACCCCATTTCCATTCGCTGAGCCTCGCCCGCAGCTGGTGACTGAGGCTGTCACTGTGTCTGCGTCATCTTTTTCCATCAAGTAAGTAACTGGGAGTTGGTAAGGCAGGCAGGGTAGTAGGTATGGTTCAGTTCTGCCAAAGGCTGGCAGGTGACCCTGAATTGATTGAGTCTTGGTAGCTGCATCTGTTAACATGGGGAGAATGCTGTTTACGTTTCATGCTTGTAGTCCAGATTCAAGTGTAGATCTTCCATATGTGCTCATTCCCTCTCTTCAAAGTGGAATAAAGCTCCTCCTGTACGCTGCCTGTGAAGGAGCTCTGGTAGCGTGGTACATTAAGTTCTTAACTGAAAGGGCAGTGGTTCAGATCCACCATTGGCTTCAAGGAAGGAAAATGGGCAGTGTCTTCCTGTAACAATCAAGAGCCTCAGAAAGCCAACGGAGAGTTGCTGTGAGTTGGCTCCTCAGCAAGAAGTTTACTTTATTTGGGGGGTTTTAATTTGGTTGGTTTTAGAAAGGGTTTTTTTGCATTAGCAGTACAACTTCCTATAGACTTGCAGATAGAACCTTGAAGACAGACTACTGAGAGCCTGAGAATGCTCGAGTCAGCTCTTTAGAGGGCACCAGGGTGGTTTTATCAATCTTGTGACTGCTTTGTGGGAGTGGGAACTAAGGCAGGGAGCTGAGACTGGGTGCTGGTTGCCTTGGGACAAAGGTAGGGTCTGGTGTGGAATAGTGTAGAAGAAAGAGAAGATGAGATAGAGGCCAGGGCAAGGACTCCAGGAGAAGAACTGAGAAGCTTAAAGCAATTTTATGAAGCTTGACTTCATGATGTGCAGTGGGTCCCAGGAGATCTTCAGCAAAATCTCTGCATCTCACTGGCTCTGGTTTTAGAGTTATGTCAGTTATTTAGTGTGGCCTCAGGGTTGGGTACACTGGGAAACTAGGGTGACCTTGCTTTCCTCAGGCCATAGTAGCCCCTTCTGGAAGTGAGCAGGGTGGATCATTGTGATATTCCTCAAACTGAATTTGAATTTGCACCTGGATATAACAGTGATAGGAGGAGGTTACATGTCTAAATATAGGAGGGATGCTATTCTAACTGTTCATAGGATTCTTTCTCATAATAAAAGTTCTCTAGGTTGAAAGAAAGAGCTTGAGCTCTGGTGACCTCTCTCTCCCACACACACACAAACATATTGCCTCAGAGTCACAACCAACTCATAGCTGACCCTCCTATGGGTTTTCAAAGGCTGTAAATTGCATGGGAGGAGATTGTCCATTTCCCCTCACAGAGTGGCTAATGGATTCGAACTGCTGAAGAGGCGTTGCTTTTGCATTAGCGGTACAACTTTCTATAGACTGCATCACCAGAGTTCTTTTCTGGTGGCATAGTCCACAGGAAGTCATGCTGCTAATCCGAAATCCACACTACTCTGGTGGTTCAAATCCACCAGTGACTCTGAGGAAGAAAATGTGTCATTTACAGGCTAAGAAACTGATTCTGTGCAGAGTTAGCTAGGAATCAGTTCTGATTCAAATGGCAATGAGCTTTTTCTTTTGGCTTTGTTTTGTTTTTCAGGAGTTGAAAGGGGAGATCTAAGCAATTAGGACGAGATTGGCCCAGGTATGAGCATAGGGAAAGGCTGAGTAGTCAGAGGAGAGGGTGGAGTGGGTCAGAGAGAGCTCCATGGTCAAGAGCCTCAGGCATCAGGCCAGGAGGCTGAGACGGTGGGGAATAGGCTGCTAGAAAGGAGGTGCTTCAAAGACCTGGGACTGGAGGATGGTGGGGGGTAGGGGACAGTGTATGAAGCCAGGACATTTCTACAGACAAAAACAGCAACCACAGTAGTCTCTTCCAAGAGACTTGGTGATTGATAAGGAACTTGGGGGAGTGATGTCATGGGGAGAACAGGAAAGAAAGGGAGACCTCTCTGGTTCTGGACAAGGTGACAAGGCAGAGCAATTTCTTGAGAAAAATTCCCTACAGATTCCTAGAGGAATCCTACTAACAGAGATTCCAGTCAAAACCCAAGGAGAACCACGGTGAAGATTTCACTTTCCTACTTAAGAGACTAGGGTGGTTACATCTACCTCCCAGGAGAGGCTGTGGTGGGCTGCAGGAGCTAAAGTTCAGAAAGCACAGACTTTAGCAAGCCAGAAGGCTGTGTTCAAATCCAACAGCTGCATTGCAGAAGAAAGATGGAAGCTGGATTTAACCTTGGGTAGTGGGTTGATCTGGGTGGGTACTAACTGGATGGCACTCAGGGAAGGAGATAGTGCACTGCAGCTCTCTGTTAATTAATGGGACAGGCAAATAGCTGGAGACTGGAAACCTTTGAAACATGCAAGGTCCTTTGACTGGAGACAGGACAGACATGCGGTTCTCACTGTCCTCTTCAGGGGAGGAGCTCCCCAAGAAATATTCCTCTCCCGGACAGGGCTCAGGTATTGTGTCCTCCCTTTGATAACCGGGACCCCTACGCTAAGGGAGCCTGCTGGCGGCAAAGGACTCCTGGAAATTCCAGGGTTCCTGGAGGCCCCCTGGCTCTCTCTGAAATAACTTGCCTGCCCTCTAGTGGATTCCCCAAAAGTCGCTCAGATTCGTGAAACCCTCATCCAGGGATCTTTTGAGGTGCAAGTGGGGAGGTGCAGTGGAGTGAGAGTGAGGTGCTATCAAAAGATAATGAAGTTTGAATCCACCAACTATTCCGTGGAAGAAAGATGAGGCCGTTTGTTCTGATAAAGATTTATAGCCACGGAAACCCGATGGGGCAGGCAGTTCAGCTCTGTCCTGCAGGGTTGGTACAAGTGAGAATAACGTACATAATTCTCATGGCAGTGGGTGTGTTTGCATGATACTGAGACCAGGGTCTTTAACAGAGTATCATGGGCAAGGAAGCACAGGGAGAAGAGACATGGCTGACCCTCAGGAAAGAATTTGGGTTTAGATACTACACAACTCCACAGACCCCTGGTTCAACTCTACCCCTTGTCCAGTCCCACTCCTTACAGTGTGGGTAGCAGCACTCACTTCATAAGGTTTTGAGGACACCTCTCCAAGATGCTGCACGTCACAGGAGTGCAGCGTGTGTATGCCTCCTCATCCCAGCACCATCCTGTCAGTGTGGATACTCGGCTCCAACAGTTCTAACCTGGATTCTCACGTACATGGGTGTGCTTAAGTGAGGTTCACCAGCCACCACAGCAGCCTCTTCCATCTCCACTGCCTCATTCTCTTTCTTCATTCTGCTGACCTCCACTGGCCAAGTCTGTGCCAAACTCTGCACCAGCAGCTGTCATCATAGAGGACTCAGCCCTGCCCTCTTTCCAGAGAGGCACATCTTTCCAGCCTCAGCCACAGAGGTCCATCTCAAGTACGGTCAGAGCTGAAAGGGATGGGAGGGGGTTTCAGGGGTGACTTGTTAGAGGAGATTGCCGATTTGCTGAGGCTGAAGGGTGCTTCACATGCTTGAAGGGGTGGGAAGCAGAGCGGCCGGCTTGGAGGTGAGAGTGTTCCTAAGCACATGAAGAACAATGATGCAGAAACAAGGCAGCGAGGGAAGCCCGTGGCTCACAAGATCCCATCTGAGCATTTAGCCAAGTCCAGAGGCAGAGAACAGCAGAGGTTGTATCCTAAGCAGACTCATCCTAGGAGGCTGGAGACCTCGGAAGCTGGCTTTTCAAAAATGGGAGGTGGTTCATGAAGAGTCTCTGGGCCAGTTTGGAGGATTCGGTTGTTCATTCATTTGTTCACTCACCTAACCAGCCTCCTAGTGCACACCTCTTGCTGGGCAGTGGGCCAAAGGGGTGAACAGACAAGATTCCTGCCACTGGGGATGGGGCGGGGGGACGCGGGTGAAGCAGAGAGGTCAAACACGGAAACTACTAATTACAAACCGAGGAAGTGTGGGGAAAGTGTAATGAAGCGGTAGCTTTTTTTATTGGACATTGAAGGATGTGAAGGAGTTTATTAGGGAGGAAACAGGGACAAGGGCATTTAGGTAAAGAAGACAACTACAGCAAAGGGGTGACTTCCTGAGGGCTTGGGGAAGAGTTAATAGTCTGTTGTGGCCAAAGACGCACGTCGGTGAGGTGGAGTTAGCATGTGTAGGGCTCTGAATGTCATATGCACACATACATTCATGGACACCACGTACATATACACATACACATGCATGAACACACGAACCACATGTAGACACAGCGGGGTCCCTGTGGGCACTGTTCCAGATTAAACAGCTCCCAGGGACCCCCTTGTTTGAAGGTGACAGCTCTTAGCTCCCAGAGGGGTCTTTTGAGGAAGGATGAGTTTGTTCAGGGTTTAACTAGCCCCAATAGCGTGCCCTGATCCCCACATTCTAAAGTCATAGACGGGTATTTGGAGCTCTCTTTGATGTCGAAAGCCAATTTAATGAGGTGGTTGTGGGTTTTCTTTTCTTCCGTAAAACAGAAGCCTCATTTTATTGAGAGCTGAGAAATTCTTACCCTCCCTCCTCTTCTGTCCCGAGATTCTGGGAACTGGAGGCTCAGGCTCGGACCCCCAACAAAGTGACACAGATGTGCTTCGTTAAGGAAGAAAGGAGGCTCACTCAAAGTTCCTTGTGGCTGGGTCCGTTGTCAAGAACTTTTTAACCACCCACTTTAGAGATAAAAAAACAGAGGCTTCAAGAAATGATGTGAGTTGTTGTTACGTAGCCCTGAGTCAGAACCATCTCGTAGCTGACCCTCCAGCAGATTTTCAAAGGCTATAAATAACATAGAAGGGGATTACCCGTCTTTTTTCCTCAGAGCAACTAATGGATTTGCACCACATACCATTATGTTGGCAGCACCATTCCTTACCACCAAGCCACCAGAGCTCCCTGTGAGTTGCTGTCGTTGTTGTTAGGTGCCATTGAGAATGACTCATTGCGACCCCATGTACAACAGATCCTGTGCCTTCCTCACCACCTCTGATAGAATTTTTGTATCAGTTTTGAGCCCATTGCTGCAGTCACCTTGTCAATCAATCTTGATGGGGGTCTTCCTCTCTTTTGCTGGCCCCACTTCAGCCCCTGGCCCTACCCCTGCTTCTGCCCCAAGTTACACTGCTGCTGCCAGTGACCTCCCTCTGGGCCTCAGGCATCTTAGCTGTAAAATGGAAACAGTGTTCGCTGACGGGAGGAATAATGAGCTCTCTTAATAAAGAGCTCCATGTCAAAACAATTATCAAGGACAAAGTCCACTGTAGAAGGAGGGAATATTTCTATTTTTATTGTTTATGTGTCAAGAGGCAGTTTACCCCTAGGATTCACACTGGAACACATTAATTAGCATCGCTCTAGGGCATTTATTAATGAGAAGGCAGGACCATCAGGGAGCTCAGTGTGTGAATTCTTACTGAGCAAAGTGGAGCAGGCAGAAGGGGTGGTGTCCAGGCAGGAGAGTCTGAGGCATCCAGCACCCACCCCACGCGGTTCCTCTCTTCAGAGCCAAGCCCCAGCCTTTCCTGCACTCTGAGTTCCAGATGTGCCCTGACGAGCTTTGGCAAAGGCCGCCTTGATTTCTTGGTTTATGAGGTCCTGCCAGGGATCACTGGGAGAAAGAGACAAACAATCAGTTAAAACATCACCTCTGGCAGTGAAATCCGCCCCCCTTTCACTTTGTGTCTCTTAGCCCCTGCAATAAGCCTAAGGTGGTGTTCCCTTTCAACTTTGAGGACTGAGGCTCAGAGAAGGGAATTGTCCTAGCTGAGACCACATAGTACTTTCTACCTTGTCTGCATGTGCAGCTTTGAGCCAGTGACTTCTCAGGAGGCAGGTGAAAACCTCAGTCTGCCTCTTTCCAGGATGTGACTCTGGGGCACCTGAGGTGGTGGGTGAGAGGCTCAGGAGCTCTCTGGGCATTATGCAAATTCTAAGTGGGGTCTCTGGACTTTCACCTTACAATCACTTTCATTTTCTCATTTGCTGCCCACAGGTGTTCAGGGAAAGTTGATAAATGCCACTGAGAGCCTGACTCAGAGTGGCCCCACGTGACCAAGTACAGGAACAGCTCACCACATCCTTCCCCCACTGAGCCATTGAGTAGGTTCAAACCTCCAACCTTTTGGTTAGCAGCCTAGAGATTAACTGTTGCTCCACCAAGACTCTTTTTGGAGAGAGAGATAGAGCTGAGTAATGGATGTGATTGTTCCCTACTGAAAAAATAGACTGACATCTTAGTTAACATCTGGGATTGAGATTGTCAACAGCTTCAGTTTGCTTGGCTCTACAATCAACACTCTTGGTAATCAGGAAATTAAAAGAAGAATGGCAACGATAAAGTCTGCTGTCAGAGACCTCTCCAAAGTACTAAAAAGCAATGATGTCAGTCTGAAGACTAAGGTGTGCCTGATACAGGTCATGATTTTTGCAATTTCTTGCTATTCACCAGAGAGCTGGACAATGACTAGGGATGATAGAAGAAGAGTTGATGCCTTTTAACAGTGGTGCTGGAGAAGAGTATTGAATATACCATGGATTGCCAGGAAAACCAACAAGTTTGTCCTAGAGAGGGTTAAACCAGGCTACTCCTTGGAGACAAGGATTCTGAAGCTTCATCTCACATACTTTGGACATGTTACAAGAAGGGACCAGTCCTTGGAGAGGGACATCCTGCTTAGAAGTTTGGAAGAACAGTGCAAGAGAGGAAGACCCTCGATGAGATGGATTGATTCAGTCACTGGGGTAATGGAGATAGGTATATCAAAGACAATAAGATTGGCAAGGGATAGAGCAGGGTTTAGGGCTATTGTACATAGGGTCGCTGTAAGTTGTAGGCAACTCGATGGCACATAACAACAACAACAAATATATAAATGTGACCTTGTTTGGGGAAAAGGGGTCTTTGAAGATGTGTTTGGTCACCATGAGATTGTAGGTGGTTCCTAATCCAGTATGAGTGATGTCTTCACAAAAGAGAAGAGACACAGTCAGAAGGCCCCATGTGAGGAGGAGACAGGCTCCCCTCTGACTGGCACTGAGAGGGTGGGAGAGATAAGAAAGAATCACCCCCAAAGCCTTGTTGAAAGTGAAAGCTCAGCCCAGCTGAAACTCTGACTTTGTACATGACCGTCCAGAACTGTGAGACAACACATCTGTGTGGTTCCCAGCCACCCACTTGTGATGCTTTGGGATAGCAGCCCTAGGAGACTAATGCGAGCTGGGGCATTGCCTTCACAGAGTCAAGCACAGGCTCCAGGTGACAGCTTGGCCTCACAGAGACCTGGCAGGGGTAGATGCCAGAGAAAGGGCCACTGTTCCAAGAGTCTCTGTGGCTTGTGGAGACACTCCTATGTGCACGGCTTCATAGGAGAGCGGGGCATTTGTCCCCTTTCCTGATCTACAACAGCCTCCCAAACACCCCCAGATTTTAAAAATAGGCTCAAATTAATTTCTGCAGATATAGAAAATAACCTAGAATGAGAATAAAATGTATCTTTAGGAATACTTCTTAAGAAAACAAACAAAAAGTAGCTAGAACACACAATTCAAGTGAAAATTTAGTAACTGCCTGTGAACACAAAACAGATTCCCCTCCACCAGCACTGAGAACCAACGAGCCGTCTCCAGATTGTGTGTGTGTGTGTGTGTGTGTGTGCGCGCGCGCGAGTTCGCCTGTGATCTCTTTCCAGGCGAGTGGCGGGCGTGTGATGCTGTTGCCATGTGTATCTGATGGTCCTGATGAGTACTGTGTGTGCACGTGTGTGCGTGCGTGAGCCACACCTCCATGAGTTTATAAGCTCTCGTGTCTAGGTGTTTTGACAGGCAGGTTCTCAAGTTAAGTGGTGCTCATTGGGGCTAACCTTCAATAATCACCTCCCTCCCTGAGCAGAGAAGATGGAAACATCTCTGGCACCTTCTAAAGTTTCCACCCAGGAGTGGAAAAATCATCAGCTGAAGAAACTGGAGATGACAAATGGCCGCCAGATCCCCAGTTCCAATCACAGGATGGGGTGGCCAGGAGTGCTGGAGACTGGGCTTCCTACCACCTACACAGAGAGAACCCTGCTGGCTTTAGTTTCTGTTCCCTATGCGCTGGTCACTGGTGGACCGCCAGGTAGTGCACTAGCTATCCGGGATCTCACGAAGCTTACATGTCTGGGAAATGTCCCAGCAGCATGTCCATGAGTATTATCAGGCTACAGTTATTTCTATGTGCTACAAAAACCACAGGGAGCCCTGGTGATGCAATGGTTAAATGCTTGACTGTTGATGAAAAGGTTGATGGTTTGAGTCCATTCACTCATGTCACAGGCCAAAGAGCTGGTGGCCTGTTTCTATAAAGATTATAGCCTAGAAAACCCTCTGGGGAAGTTCTATTTTGTCACATAGGGCCACTATGAGTAAAAAAAAGAAATCTGTTTGATAGCACTTAACAACAACGTGGAGACCACAGTGCTGAGAGATGGGCTAGAGGGTGACAGCAGGAACTGGGCATTTGAAAACTGTATGATAGAAAGAGACCTGGCCTGCAAAGGATAAGCACTCGGGGTCCAGGGAAGAGCATGAGCAAGGGCCCTGGGGTTGGCATGTTTTAAGGAATAGTGAAAAAGGCCTAGAGCAGGTGATGAGTAGGGGGAGGTGAAGAACAAGAGGCCAGACCCTGCAGGAATTTTGCAGCTGCATGAAGAGCAGTTGGAAGAGAATTGGGCTCTCACATAATTACTAGAAGGGCCCTTGGAGCCAAGCCCCAGGAAGAAAAGGAACCAAGGTACACCAGCAGTCAGTGCCCAGGCCTGAGCCCTGTCCTCACACCACGCTGCTCCCTCAGCACCAGCTCAGGCACAGACTGTCTAAAAGCTGAAGGGCCTAGGCTGGGGGTACCTCTTGGTAGGCATAAGTTGGTTGTGTATCCAGGAGGTTGTTATGCCCTTGTTTATATGCAGTCTGTGTGTTCTATACCCTGCAGGCTCCTTTGTGTGCCAGTCTGCCCATCTCTCCCTTTCTGTCCTCCATCCCTCCCTGGAATCCATTGTGTGTGGGGCACTCAGATGAATGAACAGGAAAATCTCTGCCTTCAGCATTGCTCTGTCCCCTGTTCTCTAGGGTCCCTGAACTTGAGGCAGCCTGATATCTGTGCAGAAAGGTAATTATGACCAGCTTTCTGTGTTTGCCCCTTGAATGACGCTTCAGCTCTGGTCACCTTCCCAGGATGTCCACATGTATCCCACACAATAGAAGGGGACATCCTGGGAATGCTTGGAGGAACCAGTCGGAAGTCCCACTGAAGGGGAAAATCCAGACAAGATGACAGCAAACTTGGACTCAGGCTCACACCCTGATATAATCATGCTGTGGGACTCCAGGAGGCCCTGCCCATCTCTGGGTGCAGCCTCCTCATGGGTGGGATAAGCTTATTGGCCTCCGAGGTCCCTGAGGTCTTTCTGCTAGAAATGACCCTGTTGTTCGCAACAGTTGGCAACATCTGTGCTCCTTGAGCCCCACCTGCTGGGACTGTCCCTACTACGGAGGAATGGTGTGAGGAACAGTACATTGGAGTAAAACAATATAACTGTCCCCTTAGGGAGGAAATTGGGTTCCAGAAGACATAGGGAGCTCTGGTGGTCTAGTGGTAGAAAGCTGTGCTATAATCCCAAAGGCAAGTTTTTTAATCCACCAGCTGTTCTGTGGAAGAAGGATGTGCAATCTCCTCCTGTGTGATTTACTACTTCTGAAAACCTGCTGGAGGGTCAGCTATGAGTTGGTTCCAACTCAATGGCACACAACAAGAAAAAGACATAGGAAGGGCTGAACTCTGCTGGCCAGGTACAAGCTCTCTTTTTTAGAGGCCTCTAAAATGTGGGAGGAAGCCCTTTGATCTATAGATTTCTGGTCTAAGGAAATTATCTGAATGTTGACAAATGCACAAGAGTAGTTATCAGTTGAGGCCTAGTCAGCTTAGCATACAACGCTTCTAAATGCTCAATATAAGAGAAAGATTGGGCACTTCATGGCATGCCCACATGTTGCAATGCTGAGACAATCACTGTGCATGTTTACAATGTGCTCCAAGCAATTTGGGAAGGTGCTCAGGACACCAAGTGGAGAGCGCAGATCAGAATGTAAGAAGATCTCATCGGAGCCAAAGGCCTTAGAAACAGGCTGAGAGGAAAGATGCTGAAAATGTTAGAGTGGTGGTTTCTCAGGAGTGAACAAAGAATGGTTGTTTTCATCTTTGAGCAATTTTGAATTTTCACTCTCATTGCTGTCGAGTCAGACCCACTCACTGCTGACCCTTGAGTGGGCTGTAAATCACAAGGGAGGAGATTGCCCATCTCTCTGCATGGAGCAGCTGGTAGATTTGAACTGCCAGAGAAGAGTTGGCTTTGGGATAGCAGTGCAACTCCCTATAGTCTACATCAGAGCTCTTTCCACACCAGCAAGTAATACTTCAGTTGTGATAAAAATTAATTAAACTAGAGAACATTTAAAAAAAAATCTAGATTTTTGGAGAACTCCACTTTCCTCACCAAGAAACTCTGGTGGTGCAGTGGATTAAGTGTTGGGCTGCTAACTAAAAGGTTTGAATCAATCAGCCACTCTGTGAGAGAAAGACGTGGCAGCCAGACCCAAAAAAGATTTAGAGCCTTGGAAACCGTGTGGGGCAGTTCTACTCTGTCCTGTGGAATCACTGAGTCAGGATGAATGGCAGGGGATTTTCACTCACCCAGGCTTGATCTCCATTGGTGTAGGAAGGGGTCTGGAGAAGCCGGCCTTCCCTGACAGCCAATAGGTTTCCTCTATGCCCTTTCCCTGAAGAGAGAGCAGAGAAGGGTGAAAGGCCTCTCCCCATGCAATCTCCTTAGGCTGAAGAGCAAAACCAGAGCTGCGTTAATTCCATTATCTCAGGTGGCGGAGAGGCTGCAGTCAAACTGTCTGGGTTCAAATCCTATCTCTGCCACTTGACTAACTGTGATTTTGGCCAAGTGACGTCACCTCTCCACATCTTTACTTTCTCAGTACCTCAGAGAGTTATTGAACATGTTAGGATTGAATACATTAATATTTAGTTGTTTTTGTTCTTGTGTACCATCAAGTTGAAACTGACTCATAGCTGACTCTCCAGCAGGTTTTCAGAGGCTGTAAATAGCAGGGAAGAGATTGCCCATTTTTCTCCCGCAGGGCACCTGGTGGATTCAAATTGCATGTCTTTGAATTGGCAGTGCAACTCCTTACCACTAAGCCACCAGAGCTCTCTATTTAACTGTTAGGCCAATAACTAATGAATCCTGAATTCCAGAACTGAAATCTGCGCTGTTAGGATCCCAGGATTTTTTTTTTTCATAATTTAATAAACTTTATTCTTGTTAGGGGAAGAGGGAGGGGGAAAAAAGCCACCTACTCCACTCCTCTTAATAAATTAAGTAACACACGGCCAATTCCCGTGCCCTAGCAAACCTTGGGCACTTGAACCAGTCCCGCTGTTTCCTTGCGGCCCAGTCTGCTTCCCCTTCACAGAAGGGAATTTTTCCTACTGCTGCCAGGCTGTGTCATGACCATGGACCACATCCCTTCTGTGGTGAGAATCCATGGCCCAAGAGGATGTAGGAGGCAGCAGTAGCAGCCAGGGAAAGGAGGGAGGGAACGTTCTTCCTCACAGCTCAGGGCAGAGGAGTCCTGGAAGAGCTGTGGCTTTTCTCCCTCCACAGATTCCCCAGTGTGCCACTTACAAACTTCAGACAAATGCATCCCTCCCCTGGGGATAATCAGTGCTCAACAGAACTCCTAGAGCTGATGAGGCTCACAAGACCCCAAATCAAAGGCAACAGACTAAGGAACACACATGGCTACAAGGGCTGGAAATGATTGCTCAGAGGAGGAAAGAGATGCCTTAGCAGCCTTCCCATCTAGTTCTAGAATCTCTGCCCTGCCCCTGGGGATGCCCCACTAGCCACCAGCCTTTCCCTCAGTCTTCTTCCCTCCTGCTGAACATACTCTATGCCCCAGGTGCTCTCAGGGCCAGTGAAGGGTTTCTTGGTGCTGCTCCTCACACCCTGTGGGATGACAGAGTGCAGGGCCAAGGAACCTGGGCTCCTCTTTGCTCAGGAAATGGAAGCTCTTTGGTCAGTCCTAGTAGCCAGAGGCCCTCCCCACAGGCAAACACTTCTGCCATTTTCCTGGATGATCTGCCTCAGGCAAGGCCCGCACTATGGCTTCAGAGAGATGGTGCAATCCCTGTACAATAGACTAAGTGGCTTATTCTACCACTGCGGCAACCTCCTCTTCCTCACCCTCCTCCTCCGTCTCCGTCTTGATCTGAGCCACTCCCAGGCGGTAGAGTGTGTCCCGGATGACCACCTCACCAGGCTGGCAGCTCTGCACAATGTCGTGGATCTGCCGGTTGACAATCTCCCGGCTGGTGAGGAAGTCTATGAGGCGGTTGTAGAGGTAATAGTGGGTGGCATTGTCAAAGGCAACAGGCCGCTGGCGAATACTGTGTGGTTTGCTATCTGCCATGGAAGCCAGGATGTTGGTGTAGGGTGCCAGCTCGGGGCACAGGGTCAGGGAGTGGTGCTCTGCACTGGGGTCGCCAGGACTGGGCTGTGTGTCTGCATCGACAATGTGCCATGTGGCCGTCTTGGTGACTGGATGCTGGACAGAGTGCTCCGATTCCGTCATGTCCACGGTATAGTGCTGGTCCAAGAGCTCTGGGCAGGATACACTCACAGGTGGCTCCATGGGGCTGGAAAAACAGCCCTGGTTCCTTCCCCACATCTGGTTGGTCAGCTCTGGATAGCAGAGGTCAGCACACAAGGCCACAGGGCTGGCCATATCTACCACGTAGACAGGGGGCCAATGGCGGGAAGAGGCAAGCAGATCTACATGGTCACGGGCACTCTCGCCTCGAACAAGGTACTTAGAACCACATACAACCTGATGGGGGCACACTTTGTAGATTTTACCCCCTGTGAGATGAGGTGGGGGCTGTCTAGCTCTGGCTCCATTCTGTACAGATTCATAGAGGGCCAACAAGGAGAAACAAAGCTGGTCCTTGGAGTCTTCCGCTCCAAAGGGGATGCTGCACTGGCCCAGCAGATGCCGCAGCTCTTCCTTACTGTAGGAGCCAAGGATCCCAGGATTTTGTGATACGTGCTTCATTACAACTGTCACCACCTGGCAGCCTCTCCTGAGATAGAGACACAGCTGTCCAGGAGCTGGGAGTAAAGGGACGTGAGTGGCACTGTGGTGAGGGCTGGCCAGTCTAGAGACTCCATATCACATCCCAGGCAGCACGTTCAGGAGCGGTGCTGCTCTTTGGAGGTCCCTAGGTTAACCTGCACCTAAGGTCAGAGTTCTACCCTCCATGTCCCTCTCTGCCATCACCATCCTGTCCCCAGGAGTCTCAGTTCACAGTCTCTTTAATAAGACCCACCTGCCCTGACTGCCCCAGCTCTCTTCCCCATGACCCAGGCCACTCAGAGAAGAGTCCCACATATGCCTGCCCTTGCTGGGTGTGTGACCATGGACAAGTCATTGCCCTTCTCTGAGCTGCACATCACTGCTGTTCCCCACAGTGTAATGACCTGAGTCCCAGGGGCTCCCAAATTCTGGAGCCCAGTGAAGCTCTAGGTCTCTAAACGCTGGAGTGGCTCCAGCATCCCACCAGGCCTGCTTGTAGCTGAGAAACTGGAGAATGGGAGGGAGTTGGCTGGGAAGAAAAAGGTTTCTTAGTAATATATTGCCATGACCTTTATCAAACATCAACAAAGAATGCAGAGGTTGTGCAATGAGGTTATTGGAAGCTTGTTGTCTGAGGTATTCATAAATAAGTACAACCTGAAGTTGCACTTACAACACCGATGGCTGCTCATGGGACTGGGAGGTATACAGAGAAGCATAATAGTCAATGTTGGGGGAAAGGTGGAAGGAGGATGAGTTGAGATTAGAAATAATTGGTTTTCTGGCTAGGGTTCTGAGGGTTGAATAGGAGCCCAACAGTCCTATTGAAACAGCACAGGCTTTGAGACCAGGGCTATAAGTTCTATGACTTTTTAAAAAATTATCTTTGCTTGTTTGTACTGTCAAATTTTATCTGACTGGTACAGGAAGAGATTGTCCCTCCTTCTCCAGCAGAGCATCTGGTGGACTTGAACTGCGGACCTCTGGGATTGCAGTGCAGCTTCTCATCACTAGGCCACAAGAGTTCAAGTTTTATGACTTTTGACAAGTCACTTGGCCTCTCTAATTTTGTTTTTTTATCTGTGAAATTAGGACAATGATCTTCCTTCCATAATTACTATGAGTGATGTACACATTAATTTATGTTGTGTGCTGGCAGGCTGCTCAGAAATCATCAACAGAAGTGATTTCTCTGTCCTGGCGCTTCTCCTCACAAGGAGCCAAGTAGGGAGTGGCTCTCAAGAAGAAATGTTTCTTTAGGATTTGAGGACTGCGGGGCAACAGAGAAGCCATACAAAAGCATTCTGCTCCACCGCAACTCTAGGTAGGCTTTCCTTGAACCACACCAATCAGATGGAAACCTCTCCTATCATCCATAGAAACTGGACTGAGACTTTCCCCATAAATCCCAGAAAACAAATTCTCTCACCTTCAGCTCAGTCTTTCCTCTGATGTCGATTTTGTAGCCTTCATCCAAGCTAAGCAATGTCTGGACAGTGTTTCGACTGACGTGAATTCTGTATGCTAAGAAGAAAAGGGATCAAGTCAGCACCTGGCAGCAGTGGACTTACTGTTTGGTAAAATCATTACGGGTCTATAACACTCCCACTTCCAGTCAATCACATGTACAATTTGGTTTCCACAATATCCTTCTTCTGGCCTTCTCACCCTGTTAACAGATAGTTGGTCATGAACATAGAGATTCCCGGGAAAGCAAAGTGAATATATTGAGTGTTATGGGAATGCAGAATAAAGCCAGAAGCCCTGGTAACATAAATTCACTTGTAGGGGAGGCTCTGAAGACAGAGTCAGTGCACGTAAGCCGTTCTCAAATTCTTTTAAGAGTAGAACTCTTTTTTGAAGTCCCCACAAGGCAGCCACATTTTGTACTGAACATTCAGGAGCAAACAAACTAGCAATCTAGAGACAAATTTTGTCTTAGACCCTCAACCTTTGCAGCTCCTCAACCAAGCCATCAGAGTAGCGTCTGCCTAAAAGGGCATTCCAAACAAATTGAGAAAGCAAGATAAAATGAGAACAAAGACTGGAAAGATGGGGAAACCAAGGCCCAAAGGAAAAACATTTTGTTGAATACCACTAAGCCAGCCAGTTTTCCTGCCTCTTGAGTCATTGCTGTCTCGATGAATTGCAAACATGACAGTGGAAAATGAAAAAGACCATTGACATGCATCATCTCCTTAAAGCTGCATTATTGGCAGCTAGGGTTCGTTGGCACCAGGTGGTGATTTGGTTACTACGCACTGTTTCAGAGGTCATGGAGAAAGAGGGTAACTTCCCTCTCAGAGGGACAGAATGATGAGCTTACTCACGTAGGCCTGTGGACTCCATCCGGGAGGCAGTGTTGACAGTGTCTCCAAAGAGGCAGTACCTGGGCATGGTAAGGCCCACGACCCCTGCCACACAGGGCCCTGCAACCCAATAGGCCCAGTAAGCTCCAGCAGGCCCTACATCAAAGTGAGGTCCTGCGACAGCCTTTATCTCCCCACCCCCAGCCACACCTCATACTGCCCTTTTCCACCCTGCATCTTGGACAGAAGCTTGAGGGTTGAGGATGGAGTCGTCTCAATGGACAGAGATGGTGATTCCTGTACAGATGCTGGATTGAGATGTAAACTGTGATCTCTGCTGTGTGAGGGAAGTACCAAGACTGTGCTAGCCCAGAAAAGGGACTCTGGCTCAGACCGGAAGACTTCCTGCATGCAATTCATGAGCTCTGTCTAGAAAGATGGGAAAATGGGTGGGCAGGGAGAGCAGGTTCAGAGCCCATGTGTCCATGGGAAAGGGCAAGCGGTGACTACGCACAGACAGCTAGATGGGGAGTGCTAGCAGATGAGGTCAGAGAGGTTAGCGAGGACCTCGAGGGCCACCTTGGGTAACCTGGACTTCATACCCTAGGAGAGGGAAACTATGTAGGGTGAATGGGGTGGGGTCTGGTCATGAGAAGAATATATTAGTGGCCTTGAAGTTTCTCCCAGACCCATATCAGCAGACATTTTTGTTCTGTTTCTATCTTGACTATGCTATCAGCTATGGACCCCTCAACATGGACTTGACAGGTGCTGAGACAAAAAGATACAGAAAGAGGCGGAAAGAGACAGGGAGAGAGAGAGATATGCAAATAAGAACAGTGAAGATTCTCTTCTTTGTAACACCTTGTTGTCACGTGCTGTCGAATCAGAGCTGACCCACCAGCAGGTTTTCAGCAGATTTTCCACCCATGGGAGGAAACTGACCATCTTTTTCCCTGAGGAGCAGCTAGCTGGTGGATTCAAACCATACGCCTTTGGGTTACCAGACTAACTCTTTAACCGCTAATCTACCAGAGCTCCCGATAACATGTTGTTGTGTACCTTAGAGTCAGAACTGATCCCAGCTGACCCTTTAGTATGTTTTCAGGTGCAGTTAATTGCATGGGAGGAGATTGTCCATCCATCTCCCACAGGGCATCTGGTGAATTTGAAACACCTGCCTTCAGGACTGCAGCGCAGCTTCTTCTCATTAGGCCACCAGAGTGCCCAGTTATATCTTAGAACCTTAAAATAACTGTATTTTTTTCCCTATCAAACATTCCATCCCTATCAAACACTGCCTCATAGGTCTAGACTGCAGGAAGGGGAGGAAGTTGTAGAAAGTTCCATGGGGATCGCTCATCCAGACTGCTTTCCCAAGTTTCTACAGATGATACCTAACCTTTCACCTCCTGGTTTCTCCAACTATCTATCTCTCAGTTGAATCCAAACTGGAAGGGAGAGTACGATGCCTTAGAGTTTTAGAATCTCAGAATTCAGGAAACACACTAGTCGGGGAAAGCCAGCCAGTATGCCAGCGAGGGGAGGAGGGATGGTCTGGCCCGTCACCCCGTGGCCCCAGTCGGTACCTGAGTGCAGCCCAACTCTGATGTGAATGGGCACGTCGGGAGCATGCTTCATCCGGAAGTTGCCAGCAGAGCTAAGGATGTCCAGTGCCATATTGGCGATCTCAGCTGCATGGCGGCCTCCATTGCGCCGGGGAAGCCCCGATGCCACCATGTAGGCATCTCCGATGGTCTCCACCTAGAAACCACAGCCTTCACTGGCGAGCATGGGAGCCCACTCCCTCTGGCCTGCTCCTTATTCTGTTCAAGGCTACCTCTTGGGAGCACCTGTGCTCTCCAGACCATAGTGCCTTTTCTGCCAGATTCCAATTTCAGGAACTTTAGTACAATTGGATTGTAAATTTCAGATCAGTTTTGTCTATACTGTACATAACCATGGTCTTTCTTATGTCCTTTACCCCCACCCCACCCCAGTCAACCTGGCCTCGTCATCTGCATAATTCCACAGAGACAGAGCAGAGCTCTGCTGGGGAAAGTGCAGATGGTTTCAACACCTCCCATATTCCAAAGCCTTTTGGCCCTTCCTGGTGCACCACAAAGAATGCAGGCTTTGAAATCAGATGCAGATTCAAAACCAGACACTGTCATTGATCTTGAACAGACCACTTTCCATATGTGAGTCCCAGTTTCTTCTTCTATTGAGTAAATATTAGAGGTGAAACAGCCAGAGACATATCACTGATGCTCAGTTAGTCGAGGCTGATGTCTTTATCATCATCATTATCCTTTTCTGTTGTGCTCGTTATTATTTCCTTCGCTAGTATGTTTAGATAAGACAGAATCAGAATTGGGACTTTACAGACTACCCCCTCTACCTCCCAGAGCCCCAGTGGCTGCCTGACTGGCTCACACCCCTAGGAAGCTCCCTCCTTTGTGAGGCAGCTGCTTCTCTCTTTAGAGAACGCTTATTTCCAAAAGTTGAATTGAATCAAAATGTGACATTTCACCTGCTGCTTTCAGTTCTGCATCCTAGATTTCAACCCTTTCTTGAACACTCTCTGCTCCAGCCTCTCTTGTAGGCACTGGGGATCCGGCTGTGAATGAGCCATGGCCATCTCCTCGCCCACAGAGCAGTCCAGCCAGGGGAAGATGAGGACTCGGCTCCCCTCCCCACCTTTTCCCCTCTCCAGGGGAGTTCCAGCTCACACACTCCCCCCCCCCACAGCTGCCACCAGCATTCCCTGCTCCCCATCTCCCGCCCACCCCATGCCTGGGGTGGTTTACTCTCTGGCAGCCACTTCTTTCCTCTAGCACTGGTCAGAAGCTCACAGCACGTGCTATAATTCACTAAATGCCTTCTCACCGACTATCCCCTCCTGCCTAGGGGCTCTGCTCCTCACGGGGGCTGTTCTTTACCCCCTCCTCCAGGAAGTCATGTCCCCTAATCACATGAAGTCTCACTCAGACACCTGGGTTTGGTGGTTACAGTCAATGGTTTAAAATGTACACAAATGACCTGACATAGGAGGGCTTCCTGATAGCTGAGACTTCCTGATCTATTTCCCTGGCAGGTGCCCCCAGCTCTCCGGCTGCAGTCCCTCTGGAACCCCCTCCATTTCCCATTCACCACAGAAACACTCAGCACTTGGTCCCTTCAGGCCTTGATCGGGGCCCTCTCCCTACAGTGCTCCCCTGGGCTCTGTCTATTGAAATCTAACTCCTCTCTCTGGTAGGCTGTCACTCGATATAGTCTATAACCTTCCTATCATCAACCATGAGCAATGATGCTCTTCCTCAGGACTGTCACCTCCTGTTCCCCCTTGTCTCCAGCACAAGCTCCAGTAAGCTGGCAGGTAACACGATGAGGTAAAGGTCATCAGGTTACCCCACTGTGGAGGTTCCCACAGGAAGGAGTGACTGTCTAGTTCATGGTGATGGGGGGAAAAAAGATGATAAACCACTGCCTTTCTCTCTGTCCCTTCTTCTGTCCAAGAGAAGAAGAACACCTTGTTCAACTGGTGAGATTTGGAAGAACTAAGGTCTAACAATAACAACAACAAGGTCTAAATACTGCTGTGTTAGGTGTTGCTCTGCTAACTGAAAGGTCAGCAGTTCAAATCCGGCAGCCACTGCATAAGAGAAAGATGGGCAGTCTCTTCCCATAAAGATTTCCAGCTTCAGAAGCACAAACGGCAGTCTCGAGGTGTAGGAACCAGCTTGACAGCAGTGAGTATTTACTAGGTTCCAGATACCATTCCAAACCTTTTTATTTATTCCACAAGACTCCTGAGAGGGAAGTACTGATGTCATTGCCATTTTAGAGTTGGGAACAAACACAGGACGTTAAGCTGCTTGCCAAGGTCACATAGCACAGTGAGTAAATGGATTTGAACTTTTTCAGTCTGGCTGCAGAGCCCTGTTATGGCAGATTTGCCAGCTGTGTGTAGTTTTTGCTCTACTCAGGTCCTGCACATGATCAGCATGAGTGTGTTAGGTCCTGGACTTGCCTTCTGGAAGCATCTCTGGAGACCTGTTGCTCTCCACCCTGCTGTGGGCCAGCAGGTTGGCCAGCCTGCAACTCAGGGTGGTGCCCTGCGCGGATAGCCAGCTCGGCCTCAGGTGAGTGCCCCCGGCCCAGGCCAGGTGGGCAGGGGGACTAGCAGAAAGCGCCATGGTGGCCATTCAGCCAGGAAACCCTCTGTCCGAGCAGACACCTAGCCCCACACCCACCTGACGCCTTTGTCTATCTCCTAGTTGGTTCCTAACTGGAAGGGAGAGAGTGTTGACATCACAACCAAAGGCAGTAAAAGAGCAGGACACAGGCCTTGCTCCATGGGAGCTGGGACTCATAAAGGCAATGCTCTCAAGGACACAAAACAGTGCGTGCTCTGTCACAAGATGGGAGTTCTAATTATCACTGCCATGCTGTGTGACCTGGGACCAGTCACCTTCCCTCTCTGAGCCAGTGGAGCTCATGATCCATCTCTGAGCAGCCTTGAAAACATGAAAAAAGAGCTTCTGACAATCCCTAGGTCTGGCCCGCCCTCTTCATAACAAATGCCAGTGTCTCTCCGTGCCGTGCCGTGTTTTCAGGGAGGCCTCAGTCCTCTGGGACATGGCAGGTGTGCAGCTGGATGGATGGCTGGCTGAGTGGATGGATGGATGGATGGATGGATGGATGGATGGATGGATGGATTAAGGACAGCACTTCCCCTCACATACCTAATCTACAGAACAATCCTAAGCAGTAAGCCTTTTCATTCCTGTTTTATAAATCAGGTATCTGAGGCTCAGAGAGACAAAATGATTTGCCCAGGATTCCACAACACAAGGACTGAATTGAGAGGCCTGGGCGGGGGGTCTCCTCTCCTGCAGCCCACAGGGGCTCTGCTCTGAAGTTATGCCCATAAAAGTGCTAACTCAGTGAATGCTGCAATCCTCAGACTCCTACCGAACCAGGAAATGTTTGCCTGGCTGCCTCCCAGCCCAGACCGGATTAAAGAGGAGTAACCCGATTCCATCGGGGCTAGAGGGGAAACCGAGGCGGCCAGCATGAGTGATGAGAGACTCACACATGAGGAGGAGCAGGCCGCCCCTTTCCCCACATCTGGACGGGTGTGTGGGCCTTGTTTTCTTTCATTGCACTCTGCCAGAGAGATGCAGACCTCTTGGCCGGAGTTCAGAGCGCATCAGAAGGCGTGATTCAGAGCTGGGAGGGACACATGTGTGAGAAAAGATTAGCAGGAGGGGAAGAGACAAGGCCAGGGGTGAGTCAGGGGCAGATCAAAGCTGTGGGGCTCAGAGAGCCAAGATGAGGAATATTTTCCTGGGGCCCAGGGGGCCTGGCAGCTCTGGAGACTAGAGGGAAACTCAGCCAGCACCAGTGACTTCTGAGTTGGAACTGCAGGCTGGGGTGAGGACTCAGGGTCCTGAACACGGGACCCAAGAGGAGCTCCTCCTTGTGATGGTGGAGGCTCAAGACGTGTGGGTCATGTTGTGTGGAGGGACACCATGGGCATTGCAGGGTCTAGCTCTAGCTGTCCAGGGGCATGTCCAGAGGGATCGCGCTGCTAACCCCAAGCCTGCATGTCTCTGCCGTTCAAATTCATCAGTAGCTTTAAGGGAGAGAGAGAGGGGAAGTCTCCTCCTTGAATGAGTTACAGCCTCAGAAATCCAATGGAAGGTTCTTATGAGTCAGAATTGACTTAACAGTGGTGAGGATTTTTTAGTTCTGGTCCTGCCATCTACCAGTCGTGTGCCTGTCGGCAAGTCATGCCCCTCTCTGAGCCCTGGTGTGGTGTGCTCCTTATCCACTTAACATGTATTTCCTGATAGCTTACTGTGTGCTGGACATTGCCAGGTACTGGGGACAGAATGGTTTAGGGTAGAAGTCATGTAGGACCTTAGTATAGAGATGCTGTCTGGGGGGACTTATGGGAACGTCAAACAGAAACTCCAGAGAGGCAAGAAAACTAACCCGAGGCCAACCAGGAAAAAGGAGGCAAAGTGGAGTTCAGGTGATGGGAACCACGTGAGCAAAGTCCTGGTGATTCAAGAGAGCAAAGTGTGTGTGAGAAGCACAGAGGTCTGCAAATGGGAAGGTGATGCAGGTCGGGACGTAGGTGGGACCAATTCCTGTAGGCCCCGTGGGCCCCATGGACCTCTGGCTGTATCCTGAGGGATTGTATGGTGAGACAGGGTCATGTGTGACCGTGGCTCAGGATTCCTAGAATCAAATATAACATCCACACCTCCCTGGGGATATTGTTAGACAAGTCACTTAACCATTATCTTTTCAATTTCCTCATCTATAAATTCAGTCACAGGTGATTTAATGGATTGATCGATACACAACTTAAATCAACTTCTAGTATACACTGAACACTCAATAAGTGTTGACAACAGTATCCTCATTGACAATTAGGGATAACAGTGCCTACCTCACAAAATTGTTACAGTGATCAAATGGCTTAATACATATACAACTTTTAAATCAACTTCCAGTGGACGATAAGGACTTAGTGTTGGCAATTATTGCTGGGATAATGTAAATAATGCTGCAGGCAGAGTACCTCACATCTCATAATGTTAGCTCTCTCCTCTGGAACTTCCTGTCCAGATATTTGTCCATACTGGCTGTAGCCTTTGGTCATGGCTTCCCCGTCCACGCCTCCCTGCACTTCTGTGCCTGGAAGGGGCTGGTGGGTCACAAGCAAAAACTAAGGTCAATGGACTTGAGTGTGACTGTTCTGAGACCTCCTTATCCTCCACTGCCCAAAGTTCAGCTCAGCTCCTAGAACAAGTGGCAGGGCAGGACAGAACAATTCCCAAAGCTGTGTGTGTAGAGCTGAAGAAGACAGGAAGCTCTTCACTCTCACTCCCTCGCTGTTGACCTAGAACTCCACATGAAGCCCAGGACCCTCCTACTAGTCTATGAACCGACAAGCAACAGAGTCCTTTTTCCCTGCTTTTCACATGGGAAGCAGAGCTCCAGAGAAGGGATAACATTTGCCTCTATGTCTCACAAAGCTGAGAGCAGGGATGGTGTCTCAGGATTGAGAATTGTGAAGGGCTTAGATCATGGATGGTCTTAAACACTCCATGTAGCCCTCTCCAGTGCACTCCCACCCCCTTCCTGTCCTCCCCACTGGTCCACTTCACGTTGAGCCATCATGACCCATCCAGCTGTCCTCTGGCCCTCTCTCTCTTTCTGATGGTGAATTATCATTATCATTTATCTGCACAGGATTGGCACAGAAAAGCCTCTCCACAAAAGCCTATTAAAAGGATAGATGATTGGACACCTGGCTAGGTGAACAAAGAATAAATGAACGTTGCAGCTAGTTAATTGTAAAACAGGCCTACACTCTCCCTCCTCCATTCACACCCTCTGCAATATAACACTGTAGTTCCTTCCACCAAGAGATGGGCTTTAGGTCTCTTGAATCTGGGCTGGTCTTATGACCTGAATTGACCAATAGAATGCATTAGAAATATCACTGTGTCCAAGACACGACTTAACTCTCAGGAGGTTTGTGTGCTCCTGCTCTTTCTCAGAGGCCTGTCACCACCATGGAAACCATCCTGTCTAGAGGAGGAGGGACCAATGAACCAGGGCTGAATTGTCCCAGCCAAGGCTCCAGAAATCTTGAGAGTCCAGCCAGGATCAATAGCGCTCTCCACCTCACCCACAGACGCAGGAGTGAGTCTGGTTCACTCAGATTCAGATTCATATCTTTTCAGGTGACCCACAGGCTTGTGAACAGTAATAAATGTATTAAGTCATTGAGCTTGAAGACAGTTTGTCACCTAACAATATTATTACAAACGCATAAATGATTAGATGGAAGACAAGGCATTGGAAACAAAGAGGAAGGAAGGTTGGATGAATGCCAGCTTCCTAGGACCCTCACCTTATATACATCATGGCTGCCCAGGACAGCATCGAACAAGGTATAGAGGTCGTTGAGGAAGCCAACCACCTCAATGGGCTCACTCAGGGCTGAGATGGTGGTAAAGCCCACAATGTCACTGAAGTATATTGTAACCTGGTCGAAGTACTCAGGCTCCACAGTTGCCCCCATTTTCAGAGATTCAGCCACGTACCTGAAGAGAGAGAAACGGTCAGAGTCACAAACTGGACAGATCTCTTCTTTACAATTTAGACGTGAAAGAGAGATCCTTGGGGGGAAAGCCCTGGGTGGGGCATCAGGACCTGCCCTTTCTCCTAAGAATATGAGACAGCAGACATTCAACATTTGTGGGCCCAGCCCAGCACAGCACCTAGTGCATGAGAGTCGTTGTTGGGTGCCATTAAGCCAATTTCACAACAAATCCATGTGACAGAGTAGAAATGCTCCCATAAGGTTTTGTAGGCTGTAATTTTTCATGGGAGCCAACTGCCAGGTGGAGCCACTGTGCAGATCCAAAGCCTCAACTTCATGGTTCCTAGCAGAGATTTAACTATTGTGTCATCAGGGCTCCTTAGGATGTGCAAAGGGCTCTATGAAAATACATTGTATGAATGGAATGGATTCTTGGAGCTCAGATATATTGAGCACCTGTGACATCTCGTGCTCAGAGCTGAGGCTGGTCTCCCAGGCCCCAGGGCCACTCACGGAGGGAGCATCTGTGAGAGCAGCCTTTCCGTCTTCTGTCTCTCCAGCTCCAGCTCCTCCGTCCGCTCCTGGACCAGGTCCTCCAGGTTCTGGGAATACTTCTCCAGCATCCGCAGCATAGAGTCGGCAACACTAGTCTTCTTGCCTTGGTTGATGCTTTTGAACTGAAAACAGAACAAAAATCACAGTTCATTTGCAAAAGGCCCCAGTCACAGGAGTGAACCATAGTCCCTTCCTGGGAGAGCTTGGGTGTGCTGAGAGTAGAGGCGTAAATAGACTGAGGAAGGCTCCACTGAGGGACAATTATAAGTACTGGGAGAAGGGTGGGCTACTTTTGTGTGAATGGGCAGCAGAGAGAGGATTTTACAAAGAAGTCTGTGCCAACCCTAAAGAAACCAGAACTGCCACCCAAACTGTGTTGTTCACAATAGCAAAGAGCTGGAGACAACCCAACTGCCTATCAACAAGCAAATGGATAGAGAAGCTGTGAAATACTCACACAGTGCAATTAAGTGCAATACTACATAGCACTGAAAAACAAGGAACTCATAAAATATTATACAAAATGGGTGACCTTGGAGAATACTATACTGAATGAAATATCTCAGTCACAAAAGGGCAAATATTGCATAATGCCACTGTTACAAAACAGAACTGACATGGATGTTGGGGAGAAATGAAGAAAAGAGGGGATAAATAATGTATACAGCACTGAAACAGATGAAGGAAAGAACTGTTTAAAAGGAATATATGATTAGCTATTATTTGCATGACAACAGTCCAGAATAAGAGGGGCATAGCAAAGTGGACTGAGGGGAGGGAGGAAATTGTGCAAAAATGAAATAATATTTTTAAAGAGAAAAGTGAACTGGGGAAGGGTGTAGGGAGGAAAATATACAACAATGAATGATTGGAAATCCAAGTTCTCAGTAAACTTTCATTTAAATCTCAATAAAAATTATATATATGTGTGTGTATATATATAAAAAGAAGCCTAAAAAATTAAAAGAAGCCTGTGCCCAGCATGTTATAATTTACAAACATGGAACCCTATTGTACCTATTCTCAGCACAGTGGAATATACCTTCATAGATAGATGATGATGATGATAGATAGATAGATAGATAGATAGATAGATAGATAGATAGATAGATAGATATTGTTGTTGTTGTTATGTGCCATCAACTCATAGCGATCCTATGTACAAAAGCTCTAAACCTGCTCTATTTTTGTCAATCTTATTGTCTCTAACACACCTACTGAATTCAGTCACTGAATCAATCCATCTCACCAAGGGTTTTCCTCTCTGGCACTGTCCTTTCCCTCCATCTTCCTAAGCATGACGTCCCTCTCCAAGGACTGATCCCTCCTTGAAACATGTCCAAAAATAGGTAGGTAGGTAGGTAGATAGATAGATAGATAGAGATAGATAGATAGATAGATAGATAGATAGATAGATAGATAGATAGATAGAATAAAATTGACAACGACTCTAAAGAGAGTTCTGGTAATTAAGTGGAAAAGAATTGTGCTGACAACCCAAAGACCTGCAGTTCAAGTCCACCAACTGCTTTGCAGGAGAAAAATTAGCAACCTCTTCCCATGTGATTTACTGCCTCTAGAAACCTGCTGGAGGGTCAGCTATGAGTCAGTTCCAACTCAACAGTACTTAACAACAACTAATGGTGAAATAGGAAACTTAGGGACAGTGAGTTTGTGTTCAAAGGAAAAGAATAATTTCAGACTGGTGAGAATGGATTTACAACTTGAAGAATGTCATTATTGTCACTGGATTATATATTTAAATATTGTTGGGCTGGTATATATCACCAAATGAATTTTTCTTTTTAAAAAAGAACTAGTTGCAAAGGCTAGCCAGCTCTGCAGACCACCTTCACAGTGACCACTGAAAGCCCATCACACCAGTAATGGCCAGCTCTGCGAAATGGAGACAAAATCCCTCAGTGCAGGTGGCCAGGTGATGAGAGAAGGGAGGGAATGTGGGAAGACTTTTCAAAAGACACCTGCGGGTTCTTTGACATCTGCTTTCCCTTCTCTTGTTCCTTCATCAGCTATCTGTATGCCCCCTCTTTCCTCACTCATTGAATCTCTCCTTGGCAACTTTCCCACTGTGGCTGGGAAGCCAAGGGCATCATGGGAGACATGAAGATGTCACCTGAGGCTTGACAGATTGGCCTTGTGGGAGCTGTTAGCCAGCTCAGTGAGGCTTACACACTCTACCATCACCTTGAAAACCTGTATCGACTTGCCTCGCCCCTCCCACGACTACCCCTCTCACAGCGTCAACTCAGTGACTCAGGGACCAGCACTCTCGTCAGCCACAGTGGTATCTGTTCAGCCTGGGCCTCCCAGCACCAACTCTGCAGACAGACAAGCCTGTGGTCCGATCCAGCCTTGCCTTTTATGCTCTTGGTTACCTCGAGCAGACCCCCTTACCACTCTGTGCTTCAGTTTCTTCTCTTTCAAAATCCAGATATTAACCATACTTCCTCACAGGGCTATCATGAAGTTTAAATGAAGCAAGCACAGGACTTGGCACGGGGTCTGGCTCTCAGCTAATGTTCCCAGAGTCTCTGGCTCTGAGGAAGCTGTCCTCAGAAAGAGAACCTGTCCTCAGGCTCCCTCAGGGGTGGTGGTCCTGGCCTGCTGTCTCTGACTGCACAGGGCTTCTAGACCTTCAGAGAAATCAAGGGATGTGAGCGCCTCAGTCTTCTGGAATGGATGCACTGACCTGGCTGTAGATCTGGTCCAGGCTGGGTCTGTCCTCGGGAGCCTCCTCCCAGCACTGCTCCATCAGCTGGATGCACTCAAGAGGACCGTGGTCAGAGGACACCAGAGGCCGGCACAGCGGAGGGGGTGATGCCACCTTTCTGATGATTTCTGCAACAAACACAACTGTAGGTGGTGGACTGAAGGCTACCAGGAGAGCTCCTGGAGTGGGCTTGCCTCAAACATCCTGTGTGGAGGCAGATAAAGGTGATGGATAAAGGTGCAGGGTTGACGTCTTAAAGACACTCCTCAATCCGCTATGGTCGGTGGATTTAGGGTTATTACATAGTGGGTACTTCCCTTGATCTGTGCCATAGTGTTGTTAGGAGGCAGGTCACAGAGCTGGGCTTACATTCCAGATCTGCTGTCACCTGCCCATGAGATGGTGGGCTAACCACTGACCTCACTGAGCCTCAGCCTCCCTTTCTGTGAAATAAGCTTAATAAGCCCTTCCTGCTTGGGAATTCTGGTGGTGTAGTCCATAGGCAGTTGCACTGCTAATCCAAAGGTCACATCTCTGGTGGTTCTCATCCATTAGTGGTTCCATGAGAGAAGACCAGGCAATAATTTCTATGTAAACACACTCTCAGAAACCCAATAAAGGGTCAGTGATGAGCTGGTTCTGACTCAACAACAGCTAGTTAGGAGAGATCCTGGCCCAGGGTGCTTAATGGGGAGATGACAGATGTTAAGTGCCTGGTACTTACATAGTAGGCTTTGGTCAGCTCCAGGACTTGCATGGACTGCTACAAGCTCCATGCCCAAGGATTCCTACCATAGTGCCAGAAGCATTTGATACTTTGGCTCTTTCTACCAGCCTTGCCAGTCGGAGACTTTATCACATCAGCGTCCCCCAAGTGTGAAGTAATACTGTCTACTGATTGTCATTACAATCATCATTTCCCCTAGAAAACTCCTTTCAAAGACCTTTCCGTCCCTACCATGTGGCAAAGACCACCAGTCTGAGTCCAGGCCAGACAGATCAATGTCCCCGTTCTGACTCTACTATTTGCTATTAGCTTCAATTTCCCCATCTAACAGATGACAAAGCTACTTTGCCCTGGGAAGTGGTTGGAGAGCCTGGATGAATGGAGACATTTGTTTTTGTTTTTGTTTTGTTTTTTTTGGGGGGGGGATATTTGGAAAAAAGTGTTAAAATTTATTAATAATAGTTAACATCACATAGTTAATTCAAGTAGTTACTTATAATGGAGACATTTGAGCACATACTGGAGTCAGCTAGATCAGGCTGGGACTTGTAGAATATCATTTTACGTTCTGCACAAGTTACATCGCCTCTCTGAGTTCCCATTTCCTGTCTATAAAGTGGGCATGATAATGGTACATATCTCACTGAGTTGCTATGAGGAGTAACTGATTACTGTCCTCTGAGCTGGAATTAGGGTAAGGAGGAGAGTAAATTCTTTCCAGATTTCAGTCTCCTTCCCAATCCTTTGTTGGCCTTTTTATTGGGCAGCGAGCACAGGCCTCGTCCCATTTTACAGACAGAAAACGAAGATTGTTAAGGTTCATGGATCCTCCATGGCTCCTGATGATTTAAAAGTGGATGCTGGAGTCCCTAAGTGGTGAAAGATTGCTTGTTTGAATCCACTCAGAGGTGCTTCAGAGGAACCTGCTTCCAAATCTACTTCCAAAATGTCATAGTCATTAAAAACCCTATGGAGTGCAGGCCAACTCTGTAACACATGGGGTCGCTGTGAGTGAGCACTCATTCAATAGCAATTAATTTGATTTTGGGTTAGAAGGCTTAATCAGTTCCCTGGCCTTTACTCTTTCCTTTGCCCTGAGGTTACCAGCCTGCAAGTCTCAGACCCCGAGGACCTCTGCATCAGGGTCTGGAGGGCTGTGTATTCTCACAAGGGGAGAGTGCAGATGGAAGCAATAATACATTGTGCACACATGTACAGCTGTTTCTCAAAAGTATGTGGATGATGTTGTGATGAAGAACAGACAAACCCATTCCAAAGTGTTGGCTGATTTCAGAGCAGATTTTTGTCATTGAGTATTTCCTCAGTCAGCGGATATTAAAAGACAAAGAGTAGTAGCACATGAGGCTTCAAACTCTTCTAACATTACAGTGGAGTCCTCCTCTGTGGACATGCTGAGAACCAGTACGCAGGCCAGGCCGGATCTCGTGTCCCTCCTGCCATGCCCCCTGTCAGCACCCCATGCATCATAGTGACTGACTGGGCACCATGACCGAGGGTGCGGTGGTAGATCCAGTTCTGAGGAGCCCAGCTGGGCTCTAGGAGAAACTTCCAAGGATGACATCAAAAAAGTGTTAGGTGCAAGAACATTGAACACGGATCAGGGAACTTCAGCTCAAATCCCAGCTTCACTGATTCCATGCCAAGTCCTGCTCCCCGCTGGGCCTCACTCAACCTTTCTCTAAGTTGCCCACCTCACAGGGTCATCCCAGGTTCGAATGAAATGATGAGTATGAACAAAAGTGCTTTGGAATCTGTAAAGTGCTATCCATCTACTAAAAATAGGGAAAACATACCACATTGCCATTGTTAATTCTGGCTCAGAGGACTCTACTGGACAGAGAAGAACTGCCCACAGGGTTTCCTACGCTGTAAAATCTTTATAGAAACAGACTGCTACAGCTTTTCCCCTCAAGACAGTTGGTAGGTTCGAACTATCAACTTTTCAGATAGCAGCTGAGCACTTAATCAAGATGCCACCATAGTTTTCTCTAAAGGACTTTAAACCACAGTTATTTCTAAGAGCAAGCTGGGTCTTTCCACAAGTGGCAAGGTCAGGAGAGAGCCTGGGGCCACCATGATTACATGTGTCAAGCCACCCTGGCCTGATAAATATCACTGACTATTCCTCACAGCCACTGTTTTTGTTATGTGCCGTCGAGTCACCTGCAACTCATAGCGACCCTATATACAACAGCCCTAAACCCTGCTCTATCCTCTGCCAATCTCACTATCTTCAACTTACCTACCCCAATTAACCCAGTGACTGAATCAATCCACCTCATAAGAGGGTCTTCCCCTCTTGCACTGTCCCTCCACCCTCCCAAGCATGATGTCCCTCTCCAAGGACTGATCCCTCCTTGCAACATGTCCAAAGTATGTCAGACGAAGCTTCAGAATCCTTGCCTTCAAGGAGCAGACTGGGTTAACCCTCTGCAGGACAAACCTGTTTGTTCTCCTAGCAGTCCATGGTATATTCAATACTCTTCTCCAGCACCAAAGCTCCAAGGCATCAATTCACCTTCTATCCTCCCTAGTCATTGTCCAGCTCTTTGACACATAGCAAGTGATTGCAAAGACCATGGCCTGTATCAGGCTCACCTTAGTCTCCAGATTTCCTTTTTTACAGATGAAAAAACTGAAGCTCAGACTCTAAAAGAGACTGGTCCAAAGTCATTCATGAGTGAATGTGTAGCCAGCCTCAGGTCTGTGTCCCCAGAGCTTATGCTCTTAACCCTGCTTCCTCTGAGGCCAGGAAACCATACTCCAGAAAGGTACAGGCCATGAATCAACATTCCTACCCGAGGATGGTCAGGCACTGAGCCCCGTATCTTCGATATGCACCCCAAACATACCTAAGCTAGGGCAAATATGGCATGTAGGCTGGATGCCACTTAAAGGCGGTGCCACTGAGCAGTTTCTATTAATGCATTCTCCCTCAAGTATGGTAGACATCCAGAGGTATAACTGAGGGGTGAGGTAGAGGAGGAAGACTTCCACTGGATGTGAGTCCAAAGGGGCACAAGATGAGGTGCGTAATGACCTTCTGAGGCACCACAGCTATGAAAGCGCGTGGAGGCAGCTGGACATAAAGAGGGAAGGTGTTTCTGTGGCTCCTTGCCATTATTAACATCCATTCATCTTGAAATTGGGTAGGGGTTAGGGTAGGTATGCCATGTAGAAAGGGTCCTCTGGTGCTTGTTGCCCTTGCCACACCCCTATCTGTATCCAATGCCTGGTGGACCCCAATATTAGAGGGTTTCGCACTGGCCACATGGCCCGCAGACCCTGTCTGGTTGGTCCTTTCCCTCTCTCTGCAGGCAGAGTGGGGTAGGCAAACACTCCATGTGAGGCATGTTGGTCTGATAAAGTCCCCTCGTCTTCCACTCCCCTATTTCATCAGTGTGGGATCTGGAACACTCTCTGCTCCATGGGAAAAAGTGGAACCTGGTCCCTCATGAGTTTGGAATAAGATGTTAGGGGTGGGAAGGGGGCGGTGGGCTGGGCAGGCTGAGAAGCCAGGGCAGCTGTAGGGGAGGTCACTGAGCCTGGCAAAGGCACATCAGGAAGAACGGCCGGGGTATCCTTGTCCAGAGACCTCTGACAGAGAATGTGGAAGGGAAGAACTCTTTCTGGACTTTGACCCTGACACTCAGGCCAGGAGAAAGAAATTGTCAATCGACCAGATGGCTGTTGGAAAGGTGTGAATGACTGTTCTGTGCACACAAAAGCATTGGGACAGAGATGCTCTCAATAAAGCAATCCAACCCCCAAGTACCAAGTAGCCAGGATGGAACAGTCACGAGGGGTCTAGCTAGTTTTTACGGGATGCTCAAGAGAAAGATGGATAATTGTCTCTCATGCAATGTACAGTCTCTGAAAACTGCTGAAGGGTCAGCGATGAGTTGGTTCCAACTTGATGGCACACAACAACAACATTTCAGAAACGAGGAAACCGAGGCTCAGAGAGGGAATGTAACCTGTATAAGGTCACACAGAAAGTAAATGATGGCGCTGGGAAGATGTGGAATCTACACTGACAGCCAATGCCGGGGATGAGGTTATTCCCAGGCCGGCTTCCTGACCCTCACAGAGCACCCCAACTAAGCAATGGCTACCTTCGGGGACAGGCCAGAAAAAGGAGAGTAGGACACTGTACCTTCCGCAGAGAGGCCAGAGGAGCTGTAGGGCGGGCCTCGAGTCAGCACCTCCTGCAGGATGATGCCGATACTGAAGGTGTCTCCTTTGAGGGTGCCCCGCCTCGGCCCCCCAGGAGCCCGCAGCAGTTCCGGCGCTGTCCACAGCAGTTCTGCAGTCACAGGACAAAGTCATCCAGAGGGTCAGAGGTCAGCAGGCAGACAAGGCCCTTTGCACACATGGCCTCATCACTTGGCTCCTCAAGCCCTGGGAATGTGTTGGAGCCTGTATTCTCCCCATTTCACAGATGAAGACTCTGAGGTTCAGAGAAGAATGCAGCCACCCCCAGGAAGTGTCTTTCTCCACACTCAGGTGGGAGCACCTGACTTAGAGACCTCAGCTCTTACTGGCAGCTCCCACCCGCCATCCACCCTGAGCTGACCTTCTGGGGCTGGTCGGGGGCAGCGAGCCCGCTGTGCATCCAAGAGCTCAGCATAGCCGTGGTCAGTGACCTTCAGCACAAAGCGTCCGTCCACCACACAGTTGCGGGATTTGAGGCGACCATGAGGGAAGTGACGATGGTGCAGGTACTTCACACCCTGGGGTGGACATTTAAGGGCCCATTAGGCCTGTGACAACCAAGATGGGCCCCAGCAACCAGAACACCTGCCCTGTCATGTTACTGTTTGCCTCACTGTTCAGATTTCTCTAAGGTGACATGGGAAGAGGCCACATGTGGAAAATTGAGAGTCTCTCCTCTCCCTGCCCTCCCAATGACCCTCACTGACTGGAACAGGCCTCACTCGGATCAAATCCAGCAGCAAGGAGGCCTTGAAGGTCCAGTCCAGCCGCAGTGCCTCGTTCCGCAGCAGGTCCTCCAGGCTGCCCCGCGAGCAGTGCTCCAGGACCAGAGCACTCACGCCAGAGCCCACGAAGAAGCCCAGGCAGATGGCCACGTTCTCATGCCGAAGTTCCCGCATCTGTTGGGACAAGGGACTCCGGGGTCTAGACCAGATGTGATCCAATATGAGCCTGCAGTGCTTGCAGGACTGGGAAGTGGACAAACAGATGAATGACTGAGTGAGTGAGTGGAACCACTAGACATGAGCGACACCATGAAATTACAGTGATTCAGGGACTCGGTGGCTTAGAAGCCAGTGAGATGAGGCACAAGCAGAAAGTCATGTCCCTGATGACAGCTATGTCAATTTCCCTCAGGGTGATTCTGACTCATGTGCTCTGGAGGGTGTTCAAGGCTGCGACCTTGGGAGCAGACAGAGTGCCAGGCCTGTCTTCCTCTGAGTCACCTCTAACAGGGTTTAAACAGCCAACTTCTCAGCTCATAGCCAAGCACTTAACTGTTTGCTCCACTCGGCTGTTCTTGCCCAGAAAATCAGAAAGCTCAAATCCAACCAGAGCTATCAGCAGTTGGCCTCCCAGGAAAGTCGGAGCCCTTGTATGGCACCTTCACACTCACAAAAACCTTCAGGGATAATCAACAGGGGAGTCTGCATACTTTTCTTCCTTTGGAAATGTATGAGCACATTGCCATATGTGTTGGATTAAGTTGTTGTTGTTGTTGTTGTTGTTGTTTGCCCTCAGTCCCTAGCGACACTGTGAATAATGGATCTGAAACCTGCCCTATCCTGCGTCAACTTCATCATCTCTGATATACTCCAGCCCATTGTTACCGTCACTGTGTCAATCCAGCTTGTTGAGGGTCCCCCTATCTTATGCAGACCCTCTCTATTTCCAAGAAAGATGTCCTTTTCCAAGGACTGACTCCCCTTAACAACATACCGAAAGGATGTAAGATGAAGTTTCATCATCTTTACTCCCCAGGAACTCCCTGGCTGCACTTTGTACAAGATGCACTTGTTTGAGTGGTCGTTGACTGCATGGTCCCTAACAGTAATGAGAGTGTTTTAGAATCAGGTATTACAAAAGAATACGTAACTGGAATCCTGTGATTCATTCAGCAACTTCTGAAATTACTTAAGAAATGCCCATAGTCACTGATTCTAGGACTCTCACTGGGCAAGCCCACCTTAACCTCCAGTCACTTTTTAAAATATTTTTTAATTTTTTTTTAATTTGTTGTATACCATTGAATCAGAACTGACTGGCAAAGGAGGAGACTGCCTCTCCTTCTCCAGTGGAGCATCTGGTGCATTCGAACCATGCACGCCTTCATGATTGCAGCACAGCTTCTTGCCACTAAGCCGCCAGAGCTCCCTCTCCAATCACTTTAATCTCTAAATTTTATTTCAGATTGGGATGGTGGTGATATTGGCAAAGTCACCATGTGTCGAAGACACACTACTTTCCAGGAACAGTTCCAGGTTATTCCATGTATTCTCGCTAATCCTTATCATTTTCCTGGAGGTTGATGCCATAGCCCCATTTTACAGGAAAGCTAAGTGTCTGTGGAGAGAGCATTCCACTGAGATCTTCCTGATTCCAAATCCTGGCCTCTGTCCTTCACCCCACATGACCTCTCATGAGAGAGAAGACTCGTCTGTGGTTAGTGATGACAAGTGACAGCAAACTCCCTGAGGGCAGGAACCAGTCTCCCTCTTCCACTGTGAATCCTTGAAGCCTAGCGCATAGGTTGAGCTCAATAAATGAACCCCCAGCCACACTCACTGCGAGTGGGTTCATTTAGATTCATAGCAACCCTGTAGCACAAAGTAAAACTGCCCGACAGGGTTCTCAAAATTGCAAATCTTTATTTAAGTGGACTTTTCCCCCTGTGGTTTCCAAACTTCTGACCTTCTGGTTAACAGCTGAGTACTTTAACCACCAAGGCTTCACTCAATAAATAGTGACTACGTGGGTGGATGAGCAGAGGGTGAAGAGCGGAGGGCCAGGTCCTTGGGTGGTGCTGACTACACTGTGGGGATGCTGAGGAAGGTGATTGTACCTGTGGTGGAGGGGACCGGCTTCAGGAATGCCGCTGTGCCGTGGGGACATTGTGGTGTATAATTGTGGTTGAGATTCTAGGAGTGAGACAGCAGTCGTGGTGCTGGGAATGACTTCTTTTTGAGACCAGAAGCCTCCTCATTGAATAAAAACCAATCCAAAACAGTAAGGGCCCCCCCAGTCCCACCTTCCGTGCCTTTGACAGCTCTACCTTTCTCAGGAGGCTGAGGGAACTCGGCCGTAGCTCTGGGGCTGTTCCAGCTTCAAGTTTCTTCAGCCGAACCCAGTCTCCCTATTCAGGAAGGGATAGGAAGTGCTTATCTGCTCCTATTTGCCAGCTGAGTGAACTTGGGGAAATCCCCCCATTTTTATGAGCCTCAGCTTCTTCATCATTAAGAAAAAAAGTCATCATCAAACCAATATTGAAAAAAGAAAAAGCATACAAACCATGTTTTGCCCATCATTGAAGCTCCTACCAGTAAAAAAGAAGGAAAAAGAAAACAATAACCACAACAAACCAAAATCAACATGTAATTCTTCTAGAGAGAAGGTGGGAAAGAAGAAATGAGATTTCTCACTGCTTCCTGTTTCCATCTGGCTTGTCTATGTGGGAAACATGGAGTGTGAGAATCACAGTGCCAATGAGAGTGAGTTTGGGACTGGTACGGAGTTCCCAAGCCGGTGGGTCCTACTGGGCTGACCACTGACCAAGTCCCTCCTAGCTGGTGACCCAGACCCTACCTGGATCCTGCTCTGGGCTGGGTGCTGTCCAACATGTCAGGGCCTCTGGGACCAGGGGTCTCATTGCCCTTTGCCTAAGTGTGCAGGGATGAGGCTGGGCCATCCTCATGACTGAGAAGGACGGTGAAATGGCCCCAGGCTGTCTGTGCCCAGGCTAAGTGGCCAGGAAATTTGTTCCCTAAGACCAGGTCTTGGATCACATAGGCTGGGAGCTGAAGTCTGGCCCTACTTTTAGTCTTGTCCTGACTTGCTTTGTGACCCAGCAAGTAACTCCAGTTACCTTTTTGCAACAAGAGTAGAGCAGGGGCCAGAGAAGCTACGGTCCCTCACTTCTCCCAAACTGTTCCCCAACGTGAAGGTAGAGGGGTGCTCACCTGGTACAGGGCCACACTGGCAGGCTCCTGGGAGGCTGGCAGGCTCCTTACTGAGCCCTGGGTCACTGACCTCAGGCTCCCACCATCGGCCACACTCCTCGACTCACTGCCACTATCTATGTTCAGCCTCTGCGGGAGAGTAAATATGATCAAAAGGCCAGGCTGGGCCTCAGCCCACTGCCTGCACACCCAGCCCAGTCCGTGCCTGACTCACCCGGCTGCTCGGGGGCTGCTGGATGAAGGTGAGCTCCTGGGCGTTCAGCAGAATCCGCTGGGGGCCCCGCACCAGCCGCAGCTGCCGGATGCCCAACCTAGAGGAGACACAGTGCAGTGATGGGACGGGACACACTTTACCTCACCTGAGTCTGACTCATAGTCCTCTCTGGCCTATCCTGCCTCACACCAAGCCCAGCTGGGCAGAGAAGGTACTGCGGAGTGCTGTCTCCCACAGACCCCTGCAGCCTCAGCTCAGGTCTGGAGGTCCCATGTCTAATGTCTTGATGGGTTGGAGACCAAGTGCTTCCAAGTTATGTGGAGGTCTCCAGGACAACCAGAGCCTGAGGAGAGGTAGTACATAGAAGGCTAACCCCCTTCCAGGTATGACCTAAGTTCAGAATGGGTCTGGATCCGGGAACACCAGGAGTTCAGACTCAAGGAGAATTGTTTTCCAGGCTGGAAGTAGCCCTTGGGACTCTTTCTGACCCAGCCCCTCATTGTGAAAACTGAGGGGAGGGCAGAGTTTAGTTCAAGGTTATGGGCTTCTTTCTCAAGGCACAGCTACACCATCTCTGGAGGCAGGGGGATCCCTGACAAAATGCTGAGTGAGGGTTTAGGATGGACAGGAGCCCTGGGTGGTCCCTAGCCCTGGGAAAAAGGATAGGAAGCAGATTTCCAGGGCTGTGCATACATAGAGAGGTCCTGCGAGCTGGGCATAGGGCACAGAGCCAGCCTCAGGCACTGACAGTCTCACCTGATGAGGCAGGTGAGGGCCCCACCAGCCAGCAGCAGGACTCCGGACAGGACTAGGATGAGAGGGCCGCCCAGGGGCTGCGCACCTGTGAGGAAGCAGGGCGGGGAGGGGGGGGGGGTGGAGAAATCTTTACAGCTGTAAAGATCACACAATGAGGACAGCCCCCTTCACTTCCTGGGTAAGTTCCTCCTCTGGGAAAGGGAATACAGACTTCTGTCCTATGTGGGATTTCAGGAGGGTCCTGGTGGGAAACCCTATCTGTGATGGTCATCAGGCACAGATATGAGTTCCCAGCACCACTGTCTGTGTCTAGATATAGACCCCTGCCTCTGGGCCTAATGGCTCCTGCTCAACCTCATTAAAGTCATGGTCACTCTGTAATAATATCATATGTCAGTCCCTCCTGTTAGACTAAGAAGAGCAGAGAGAGAGAGAACAGTTTTAATGATCTGTTTTTACCCCTGGCTCCTAGCACATGGCAAGTGCTGAATAAAATTTGTCAGGTGAGGGTGCCTACTAGCTGTTGTGCTGTTTCTTCTTGCTTGCCCTCTGCAGTGGACCACTCACTCCCTACCTTGTCAGCTGGCTCCATTGTAGGATACCTCTGACTATTAGAAAAGCTCAGCTCTTCTCTAGTCTCCATGTCAGGATCTATATGAAGAGGCTGGCTGGGTCCTCTCACATAAGGCGCGGGCCTATTTTACCTTGGCATCCCAGCATCAGCCTGGACTGTCAGAGTGGTCAAATGCTCAGCTCCATCCTGGAAAGAGGACAGTGGCTTCCACTGTCAGGGTGAGTGGCAAGCTTCTTTCCTTCCCTCTCCTCCTTCCTTTTGCAGGGAAACAAGGACTGCTCTGCCTGCCTCTTTCTAAGACACCTTGAACTGAACTGAATCCAGACAATAAAAGCAGCAGCAAATATTTTGTAGTATGTATTGTGAAAGAAGGCTGTTATGTATTTTTACTTTGCAAGTGTGGGACTTATTGTTAAAAATAGCTATCCTGTCCATTAATTTGGCTTTTCTGTGTGGATGGGTGGGAATAGGCAAATAGGGCATGTTAGCCTATCCACAAGACGACTGGCTAGCCTCACTAATCTACAAGGGGATTTATTAGTCTCGCCATTAAACTGAGCAGATCCAGGGGCAGGGGCGGGGCGGGCGGGGGGGGGGGAACCCCACCGCCAGCAAAGAAGAGAAAGCAAGAGAATGTAACTCTTCCATCCAAACCAGAGCAACAGCCGCAGCAGCCACAGTGGGGAATCAGAGACCTGACACGAGATGGAGTGGACCTTGGTACTTTTCCGCATGGACAGAACCAGAGCTCAGCTAAGCCTTTGCTCAAGTTTGCTGGATAAATTAGGGTGGAGGTGGAAGAGAAGAGCCAATATTGGCAGGACTGAGAACTTTGTATCACTGGCCTAAAGTGAGGCTCAAGGCTGAGGATCTTGTGAGCACATTTCAGAAGCCATCCTGACTGTATTCTGCCACTAACCTGGATTATAACCTTTTGACCTCCACAATATAGTTCTGTGAGGTCTGAGAGCTATCAAATCAGATTTTGAACCCAGTAAAGCAATGAGATTGATACTGAGTAGGAAGAGGTAAGGGAGTGTCAGGGAAATGACTGACTTCACGGGAACTGGTTTTGTGTTGTTCATACTTTTGATGGGCACAGTTTCCCTGTGTGGAGTTGTTAAAGGTCAGATATGGCTGTCCCTATGTGGCCCTTGCTCTTTTACAGCAAGTCTTCACAAAGGCCTCTGGAAATAGGTATGTTATTCTCTCAAATCTATGGATGAGGAAACAGAAATGTCAAGTAACTATGAGAGGCAGGGACTGGGTTCAAGCCCAGATAGTTTTGGTATCTGTATTGGCATCTGTCCTTAGGGAGCTCTGGTGGCCTAGTGGGTAAGAAGTCGAGCTGCCATCCCACAGACAGGTTGTGGTCCACTCGCCTGTAATTCACTAAGAGGTAATGCACCATGCGAGAAAGATGGACAATCTCTTCCTGTGCAGTTTATAGCCTCTGAAAACACACTGGTTAGTCAGCTGTGAGCCAGCTATGAGTCAGTGCCGATTTAACAGCAATGAAAGAGAGAGATCTAGACTCCTACCCATTGCACTACTTTTCTTCACCAAAGGCTTAGAGGAAGGAAGGAAGGAAGATTGGAGTAGAGATTTAAAGAGGTAAGGAGTAAGCCGTACTGGATGTGGCGGTAGAGATATCCAGGCATGCCATGAGCATGGTGTGATGCACCCAGTGGGTGAGAAGCACACAGTAGGGAGGGAGAGCTCTGACTGGAGAGCTGTTCTTGAAGAGTAAGGTCCCCAAACCAAACCTATTGCCATTGAGTCAATCCCTACTCATAGTGACCCTTCAGAGCGAAGCAGAGCTGCCCTGTGGTTTCCAAGGCCCTCTGCAAGATGGACTAACACGGTGACTGCAACAGCAGCTCAAGCACACAGTGACCGCGAGTATGGTTGCAGAAAGGGGTTGTGTTTCCTTCTGTTGTCCTTGGGTCACTGTGGGTCAGAGACAGCTCCACGGCATCTAACAACAACAACAATCTTTAAGGAAGCAGGCTGCCACATCTTCCCACAGAGCAGCCAGTGGGTTCAAACTGCTGACCTTTTGGTTAAAAACTGAGCTCTTAAACATGGCATCACAAAGACTCCTGTTCTAGAAAGATAAGGAGGATTTAGCCAATCAAAGTGGAGAGTAGAACTCTGGGAAGAGATAAAAGCCTGTGAAAATGGAAGCTAGAAAGAGCAGCATGTGTTTGGGGGAAATCAAGAATTAGCCTTCTCCACAGAGTTTCATTGGAAGATGAGAAGCATCTTCCAACTGAGGTGAAGAAACAGGCAGAGAGAAGATCATGAGGAAAACGGAAGCTGCAGAAGGGTTGGGCAGGATGGGACATAAGCAGATCTGGCCAAACCTAAGATTACCCACTGACGCAGTAACCACAACAGACTTGTAGTAGGGAATGTGGGTGCATTTGATTATTTGTGCTGACGTGTTATACGTTCGTCTCTGTACAAAGTTATTCATAGGTATACAGTAGAGCTGCATTAGTGATAAGAGCTTTCACTGACAGATGCCAGGAATCTGAACAGGATGGGCTTTCTCACCTCATACTCCCTTGTGGTCATGAGATAAAAAGAATTCTGTGCTTGAAGTCAGGAGATGCAGCTCAGTATGAGCTTAAGTACAAGCTCAGTGTGAGCCTAGGTGGTGCCTCCCTGCATGACCTTAGGCAAGTCCCCAGACCTCTCTGCACTTTGGTTAGCTGGTGTCCCTGGAGGGTAATAGCCCAGTCACAGGGCTGGGGTAAGATCCAGGAGCATTAAGAGATAAGGACATGCTCTGTAAACATTATAGCCTTGCTCACTGGAAATAGCCTCGCCAGTCTTTCTGGTGCTTTGCAACTGCTTGGTTGGCCTCGATGGATGAACAACCCTGACAGTAAGTTCTTAAGTCTTTGCACCTACCATTACTTATCACTAAGACTGTTCAGAAAGCCTAGGATGTTGGCTCTATAGATAGATAGACAGGTGGATGGATGGGTGGATAGATGGATGGACAAGTGGACAAATGGGTGGTGGTGAATTACCTCTCACACAGAGTGTATTTGGGTCAAACCAGCAGCTGGAGTCTCGAGCTGGAGGAACCCCTCCTGGGAAGTGGATGGTCCTGCCGAGAGGCTGCACTTGCCATGTTCCTGTGTCCAGGATGTGGGTGGGGACCAGCTGGCTTCCACAACCATCGGTGTCCAGGATGACATACCAGGCCAGTCGCCTGCCCTTCTCATCTGTTTGGATCCTCTGGCTAAAGCCGGCCACGTCCAGTGCCCCAGTGTAGTTCCCTAAGTCGATCCCCGAGACCCTTGCCCCCTGGCTCTCAGCGCGGCTCAGGGAATGAGCCAGAAGGATCACAGCGTCATAGATGGTTCCAAAGAGTGGTGACACCTGCAGAAGACAAGTCCCCAACCTCATGGCACAGACTCCCAGATAACTCTGAGCCCTGATTCTCCTGGCAACAGGAATTGGCATCCACACGCTTGTCACTACCTTTGGACACCAAGATGCAGACGTACAGAAAGAGACTTGTGTTCAAATAAGTCCTTCAAGTGAAAACCAAGCCAACAGCCCTTCCTTCTTCTTTCTAACTCTTACAATCTGTATCAGCAACTTTAGAAAACTTTTCCTTCTTTCACATTTTTCATTACTCTTAACCTTTACACCTTCCAATTTTCACTATTTGCCAGAAACACACAGAGAAAGAAGATTGTCTTCAAGAGAAAAAGCAGTTGGGCCAGAAAGGAGAGTTAGAGAAATTGAGAACCAATGAGGGAACAGAAGCAAAAAAGACCCAGAAGATGAAGGGTAAATAAAAGTGCTAACAGAGTGACTCATTAAAGAGCGACACATACACAGGACAGAGAAATTGGGTATGTCCAAGGACTAGGAAGAGAGATCTTGTCAAAGGAGGGACAGGTCTTGGGCCTACAGGGAAGGTGGGACTGGATGGCTGAGTGATTGACTGACCAGGCCATCAAGGGTGAGAGTGGACAAGTACACCATGCCCTAGGTCCTCAGGGTCCTGTGAGGGCATGTGAGGGGTTGTACTGACCTTCTCTGGCTCCAGATGGGAAGGCACCTCTCCACCCATGTTGGCAGTGGTGACAGCTTTGTCTGCCAGGCTAGACTCCAGGCTGATGGTGAGCACAGCATCGTAGACACGCTGCAAGGGCCCCCTGTCTCCGAGGGCTGGGTAGGAGTGGTTGCGATAGGGCAGCGCGAACAGCAGTGTGTCATAGGGCAGGAAGACGAGCCTCCCGTCAGCCAGGCCTTCTGTCCCTGCACGGCTCAGCAGGGCCGTCTGCTCCTGGCCGCCCAGGAGCGCAGAGTGCATGCACAGCACCACGACTGGGGCAGAGACGGCAAGGTCACCTGGGGCCAGCTTCCCACGGGCTTCCCTGAAGGCCAGGATTCTGTGCCATGGACAGCTGCCCTGTATTCCCATCAAGGCCCCCCCGTGCCACTCCCAGTCCCCTCATATCTCGTCACTCTGGTGAAAGGTAGACATTTCCCTTAATCTGTTCTTTCTATGTCAGTAGCAGTCAAGGCCACCAAACCTAGGTTCATCCTTGGGAAAAAGTACCTCCAACTGAGAATGTATTTATATGAACAAGTCTCTCTTGTTCAGAGAGCCTGCCCATCAACCATTTTGACCAACTTCTGACTCCTCTCTTTACCTCACTGGCTCTGACAGTTGCTAGTATCTACTATAATGTCTTAAAGTACTTTTACAAATGTTTGGTCATTTGATAAGGCAACAAGCCTACCCAAAAGCACAAAGCTCACTGCTGTCAAGCCACTTCTGACCCAGGGCAGCTGTCCTTGGGGTTTCCAAGGCTGTGAATCTAAACAGGAGCAGACCATCTTGTCTTTCCTCCATGAAGCAGCTGGTGGGTTCAAACTACTAGACTCTGTGTTCACAACCCAACATGAAACCTACCATGCCACCCGGGCTCCTTCACAACAGCTTAAAAGTTGTATATTTCATTATCTCTGCCTTTCAGATGAGGAAACACAGGGCAGTCAGACTATTGCCCCCAGATACATCATCACAGTGGGTCTTCACCCCATATCTGGTACCTGGCTGGTAACTGTGTCCCTGGATGACACCCCTCACTTCCCTCAAGATCTAAGCAGATGTCAACACACATACCTCTTTTATAGAAGAAATTAAGCACCAATTACCCTCAAGTTTATTCCAATTTAACAGTGACCTCTTGTGTATCAGACAAGAGCTATGCTATGCTACGGATTTTCTGTGACTGTTTTGTCAAAAATTAATTGGCTCACTTCTGAGGCAAGTCTGGGTGTACTCAAACCTTTAACCTTCAAGTTAGCAGTTGAGCTGTTAAACTTTCATACACCACTCAGGAAAGCAAGCAGATGTAGACCTTTGATAGTTAGAGAGCTGGTCTCACCCTCTGGATGTGATAATTCCCTATGAATTATACCACTAGAACACTGCTTTGTACTACAAAGGGGCTTGAATTTGTCTCACATTATTGATGAGCGCAGAGAGATTTAGTGGCTTGCTTGAAATCACACAGCTAGTAGAAAGTGAAGCCAGGAGTGAGACTCTGGCTATGTGACTCCAACTTGGTCCCCTACTTACCCTGCCCTCTTGGATCCTAAATACTAAAACTATGGCTGGAGCTCAGAAGGCCTCCCTGCCAGAAGTAAGGATCCCACACGGACTTTCTAATCTCTTCCTGACATGGGCCTCTGAGCAGGGTTGCAATGAAAGTAAAACAGAACAAAACAAACACAGCTGCTTTGGATGTAGCCTGGGATCCCTCTGCAATCCTTTTCTCGTAAATACCCAGGAAAATGGAAGGACAGGAGTCTCCTTGCTGGGGCCTGAGGACCCCTCACCATGTGAGAATCAGAGGCTGGAACCCTGGCCTCTGCTGAGCCCCTGGTGGGCTATCCTGGGTGAAGGGAGCCACATAAACAGGAACATCAGCCCTGGTTGAGTGCTCCCTGCATTCAGACCACTGCTTTGTGTTCTTTATCTGCAGTGGTTCATCTCATCTTCATGATTCTGCAGGATAGTTGCTGTTGTTGCTATGTGCCATCAAGTATGTGACTCATAGGGACCCTATATACAATAGCTCTGGGCCCTGCCCTATTCTGAGCCAATATCACTGACTCCAACGCACCTAACCCTATTGCCCCATTTACTGTATCAATCCGTCTCATCTGGAGTCTTCCTCTCCTGCAGTCTCCCTCCACATTTCCAAGCATGATGTCCTTTTCCAAGGACTGATCCCTCCTGGCCACATGCCCAAAGTATGTGAGACGGAGCTTCAAAATCCTTGTCTCGGAGGAGAAACTTGGTTTCACTCTCACCAAGACAGACCTATTTGTTCTCCTGGAGGTCCATAGTATACCCAATACTCTTCTCAAGCACCACAACTCAAAAGCATTTATTCTTCTTCTGTTATCCTTAGTCATTGTCCAGCAAGTAATTGCAAAGATGGCCTTTATCAGGTGCACCTTAGTCTCTAGACTGAAATCATCATTCTTTAGGACTTTGGGGAGGTCCCTGACAGTAGACTTTCCCAGTGCAATTTGTCTTTTGACTTCCTAACTGCTGATGTGAAGAGTGTTGATTGTGGAGCCAAGCAAGCTGGAATTGTTAACAACCCCAGTCTCTTCTCCATTATCATGATGCCAATTGGCCCAGTGGTGAGAATCTTTGTCTTCTGAATATTGAGCTTCAATCCATATTAAGGACTACAGTCTTTGACCTTCTGCAGCAAATGCTTCAGATCATCCTCACTTTCAGGAAGTAAGGTTGTGTCATCTGCATAATGCAGGTTGTTTTCCTCCTGTCCTGATGAAGCTTAGATTTACTAGCTGTCATCAGTGCAATTCTGACTCGTGGCAGAGTAGACTTGTGCTCTGTAGAGCTTTCAAAGGCTGTTTTTCGAAAGTAGTTAACAAGGCTTTCTTTGAAAGTGCCTCTGGGTGTATTTGAACTTCTAACCCTTCAGTTAACCAGTTGAGCATGTTAACCATTTGTACTACCCACTGTCATTGACTCAGAACTGACTCATAGCTGACTGTCCAGTGGTTTCTGAGGTTTTACATGACACAGGAGGAGATGGCCCATCTTTCTCTCAAGTAGCCGCTGGCACAACTTTGAGTCAGCAGTGCAACTCCCTATGGACTACACCTCCATAGTGTCTGTCCCTTTGTGTCACCCAGGGGCTTGAGTTTGTTCCATACTATTCAGGAGAAAACTATAGCTCAGAGAGATTTAGTGGCTTGTGTGAAGTCACCCAGCTGGTAAGAAATGAAGCTAGGAGTGGGACTCTGCCAAGGTGACTCTAGGTCCATTCCCTACCTGTCTTTCTCTCTAAACGCTACAGCTCTGGCTGGAATTCGGGCTCCTGCAGAAGTGAAGGAGATAGGATCTGATCCAGCTTCTCCCGCCCACTCCCACCAGGCTTCATCCCCTCAGAACCAAGCCCCTCCCTCATCATTCCCCTTTCCCCCTTCACATGTGAACTCCATCTCTATGCAGGAGCGGGTCCCTATACCTAGAACTTCCCATCGTCTCTATCTGAATTAATGTCTCATTTTCAGGCTCAGCTCTAATCATTAGCATGACATTGTGTGACCCCTGCTCCTCTGTGAAGTCTTTTGAGAATGTCAGCTCCTCCAGCCTCAGTGCCTCACTGACCGAGGTGCAGACAGGACAGTCTGCACATCTGTCTCCCCTGCCAGCCTTAGGGCCTCGTGCCCTTCTGGGATCAGGCCAGTTCCTCTCTATGTCCACAGAGGCTAGACACGGTCCATGCAGAGCAGTGCTTAGGGACTGTGGTGAAAGGACGTGTCTTCCAGGCAATTAATCACACACATCTGCCCCTGGTGTTCTCAAGAAATTATTTTCCTTACCCTCCTCTCCTCTCCTCTCTTCTCCTCTCCTCTCCTCTCCTCTCCTCTCCTCTCCTTTCCTCTCATCTCCTCTCCTTTCCTCTCTTCTCCTGAAAGATCGAGCCTCAGGGAAGTGAGGCATGGCATTGGAGGTCCCAGTGGACCCATATGGCAAGTCTCCTTCTCCCCTAACCGACCACATGACCACAGCAGGTTGCCCACCCATCCCACCCCTACAGTTCTTGGCCTCAATTCCTCCCAGTATAAAACACGTTGGTCTTCTTGTGGCTGTTGCTGTTGTTGGGTACCACTGAGTTAGATCTGACCATAGCTGACCCTCCGGTGGGTTTTCAGAGGCAGTTAATCACATGGGAGATTGCCCATCCTTCTCCCGTGGAGCAGCGAGTGGATTTGAACCACATGTCTTCAAGATTGCAGAGCAGCTTCTTGCCATTAGGCCACCAGAGCTCCCCTGTTGGTCCTAGTGGTTACTAAATGCTGCCCCATGGTAGGAAACACATTTACCTCAGAAGGCTCACAAAATGTAATATGTTGAGCTTGAACACACAAAACAGTAAGAAAGTGCCACTGGATACTTATTACCCAATGCTGTTTACTCTTACTCACTTGAGTCGATGCTGACTCACTGACTCTATTCTGACTCATAACCACCTTATAGGACAGAGTAGGATTTCCCCAATGGGTTTCCGGGGTTTAAATCTTTACGGACCTAAACTGCCACACTTTGAATTGCTGATTCTTTGTTTAGAAGTAAAATCTTTAACCACTGTGCCACCAAGGCTTCTCTCTATTCACTCTTATTACCTGTGAATGCATTCATGTTCACTATCTTTATTCTAGTCAATCTTCTTCACTTCTACTCGATCTTACTCTTATCTCTCCAATTATATTCTATACTTCCTTTCTTTTTTTCATGACCCTGGTCATAATTTACTGGTTGGTGTCTTGATCCAAATGGATCATAAAGCACATTTTGAAAACCTTCCCTGTAGATTAACTCTGAGGTCCCTCATCCTTTAGGGACACCTCTTCCCTGACCCCCAACTCACCATGCCTTTCTTGGCTACTTCCCTAAAGACAACTCCTCCAAGAAGCCTCCTTAAATGTCCCAGGCCCTTTCCAAAATCACACTCTGGTTCTCAGACCTCTGTCCCTGGGTTGGCCTTGGCTTCTTTGTCACAAACTCCTGATGGGTTGACCTGCCTGTCTCCCTATCACACAGTCACCTCCTCTGTCCTGTCCACCACTATGACTCAGCCCATATAGGCAATGGATCAATGCAGGACTCAATCAACAAATGAGACAAAGCTTCAACTTTAATTCCAAGAAGCTCTAACTTCCTTCCTGGGGTTCACTTGTTCTCTACTTTCATTTCCTTTACATTTTCTGGAGAGAACCAAGTGTGCCCTCTGTTCCCACTCCTCGACTGACCCTAGATTCTAGTCACAAAGCCTAGAATCCAGCTGTACCACTCAGCAGCTGTGTGACTTGGGTAAGTGACATACCTTCTCTGAGCTTCTGGACCTCAGCAGATCTGCTCAGAAGACCACTATGAGGTCAAACGCAGTCCCACTGCCAAGTATTAGACCCAGTATCTGAGTGAGGGAAGCGCCCCGTCAGGTGAAGCCCAGCCTGCACTTGGGAGGAAGTCACCCACAGACACTTACTTTTCAGGCCATCCACACCATGGAGCTGCTTCAGGACCTCTGCAGTCCCCTGATCCCCAGGTCCCAGTGACGTCACCAGCCCTACAGGTAGCCCGTGTGTCCTGAAAGTCGTGGCCACCTGTCGGGCTGTGGCCACCCAAACATCCTGGTGAGAGGACACAATGGCCACGCGGGCCCAGCCAAAGTGTCTCAGAATTGAAAGCAGCACATGGGCAGCAGAAGGCAAGGTGGGCACCAGCTCACCTCCTCCCTCTGAGGCTTCACACACCCAGGAAAAGAGGGTCTTGCCCCAGCCTTGGGCCAGCAGAGCTGCCGCTGGGCAGTAAGCAGGATTGACAGGGCCCACAAAAGCAGCAACGCTGTCCTTGTGGGCCAGGAATGTGGCCAGGGCCTGAGGGGCATCACAGCCTGTGGACAGAACCACAGAATCCAGCTGAGAGCCTAGCAACAGAGAGGAGTCCTGGTTGGCTCGGTCCACAGCCAGCTGGGCAGCCAACCTGGGGAGGGCTTGGGCAAAGATGGGATCACAGTCCCAGGGGCCCAGCACCCCCAGGGTGAAGGTGTCTGCCATACAGGCTGGGTGGAGAAGAAATTCAACCCATAAGAGGGTACCCCAAATCCACACAGAAAGAAATGGCGGGAAAGGGGTTTTCACTGGTAGACTGAGGGCACACCGCCATGGACCCCAACAGGATACAGATGTCGTCTCACTTGGCTGTGTCCAGCACCAGCCTTCAGGGTCTGAGCCACCCTGAACTCCTCCTAGTGAAGGGGGAGAATAAAGACAAAGTTTGCTCTCCTGTATTTATCATCAGCATTTACTTTGCGATTTTAAGACAAATACCTCCTTGCAGAGTCCCAGGTTCCTCATGGGTAAATAAGAACCAAACTCAAGATCTCCACGGACTGCAAACTCTGGGGACCAGATACCCTCCCCAGAACTGGCTCACAGCCTCACAATGTCAAGTCAAGGCCTGAGTTTATTTCTTCTTTATTCCTTCTAGAATTATTGTGAGGACTGATTTGTATAGGGTATCTACCATGGGAATCTAGAACTTGACAGGTGAAAAGCACAGATGACAGAAGCAGAACTGGCCAGATTCCATCCACTTGATATTCCTATCTATATGGCCCTGAATCAGACTCTGAAGTTCTGAATCCCACTTTCTTCCTCTGTGAAATGTGAATAAAATCTATTTTCTAGAGATGTTGTGATGATTGCATGGCCTGATGAGCAGCCTTTACCACAGCCTCTCGTCTCATGCTGAGGTAATCACTAAATCCTGCCTCTTTCAACTTATTGCTATTTCTAAAATTATTTCATTTTCTTTTTATTGTTGTGATTCTGCACAGAGAACCATACACCAAGTCACCAACTGGTATATATACAATTCTGTGGCATTGATTATATTCTCCAAGTTGTGTAGTCATTTCCCCTCTGTTTTTCCAAATTACTTTTCCACCATTAACATAGACTCCCTAGGATTCTGGTCTAACCCCCTGAGTCACCACTATTTGTTCTATCCAATATGGATAATTCTTTAAGAAAGCACAAAGCTCAAGACGAGTATTCTTCACTAATTGTGTCCTGGTAGCATCGTCCTCAGGGATTCGCACCATTAACCCAAGGGTGGTGTTTCTCTGACAATTCAAGTGTATGCCCGACCCAAGCCATTCCATTTTTAATTGCTTTAAATGCTTGTGAAAGTTGAACAATGAATAAGGAAGACTGAAGAAGAGTGTATGCCTTTGAAATGTGGCATTGGTGAAGGACATTGGACGTATTATGGATGGCTAAAAGGCCAATCTGTCTTAGAAAAAATGCAGCCAGCATGTTCCTTCGAAGTAAGGATGGTGAGGCTTTATTTCCCGTATTTTGGGCATATTATCAGGAAAGGACACTCTACTCAGAAAAGTAGAAGGTCAGCAAAGGAGAGGAAGATTCTCAATTAGAAGCACTGACACCGTGATTTCAACAAAGTCAATGCAGGATGGGGCAGGGTTTGGGTCTGTTGTGCATACAGTCACTGTGAGTCATCATCAACTCAATGGCACACAACAGTAACAGCCTTGTACGGTCACTAGGTAGTGAAGTTAAGAAACTCAATTGTTAATCAAAAGGTTAAAAGTTAAAGTCCAGCCAAAGGTGTCTTGGAAGAAACTGGCTGGTGATCAGAGGAGCACACACCCTCCTAGTCCCTCCAAGTCCCGAGCCCTGAGCGTGGAGAACATCTGAAAAATAAGCTTATGGAAACCTTGTGGACCACATCTAGCTCTGCTCTGGCAGTTCCAGGGTTACCACAAGCGGGAATTGACTCCATGGCAGCAACTGACTGCTTTAGGGTTGTGGTGTTTGGGGTTTTTGTTTGTTTTATTATGAACCATTGTGAAGACTGTGGTAAGAAATTGTACTACTAACATAAAGGTATGTGGTTCGAATTCACCAGGTGCTCCACAGGAGAAAGATGGACAACTTCCTATGTGGTGTACCACCTCTGAAAACCCCTGGAGGGTCAGTTATGAGTTGGTTCCAACTCAGAGGTACATAACAGCAACTATGGGAACTAAGAGCATGATACATTTACTAAATGGAATGTTGTGGTGGTGGTTGTGCCCATTCTCCCTACGGAGCAGCTGGTGGATTTGAACTGCATGCCTTTGGGATTGCAGCACAGCTTCTAACCACTAGGCCATCAGAGCTCCTTATTCCATTAAATGGAATAGCTACCATTATCATCAACATCATCATCATCATCGTCTTTGGGTCTTTGAAAAAAGGTAAAAAGAGAGCTGGAGGCAGAGTAGGAGTCCTGAGTTTTAGCCCCCAGTCCTGTCTATCCTTGTCCCACTCTGAGTCTTGGCTTTCCATATGTAAAGAGGCCAATTTTCAAGACGGGCTCACTCTGCCAGGTGGGGATATAACAGTTCTCCGCAGCCAGGTCTCAGAAATTGGGAGGGTGCTCTTCTTCTGGTGGCCTCTGAGGGTCCTCTGGACCATTCCTTTGCTGGTATGATGCTCCCTGCAGTCTCCTAGAAGCTGGGTTGAGGCTCACACTCTCCCCTGGATACGAACCCCTCAGAGCAGCAGGCTAGCACTGCGCTCACAGAGGTTAGTCCTTCCCAGCTGAGGACAGAATTTCGTGCCAAAAATAATAACAAGGTCAGTCACTTATGCCCTTACATTTCTGCTCTCCAAAGCACCTATGATCCTCTGCTTTGCTGCCCTCTCAGAGATCTAAAGAAGAGAGTTTTAACCCCTTTTTTCAGAGGAAGAAACTGACACTGGGAGGAATGGAAATTTGCCCAAGTTGAAAAGTTAAGGCTAAGTTGCAACTGAAACTCAGCTTCTTGTCTTGCAACCAAAGACAAAAATGACCTCTTTTTGTTGGCACTTAGAACATCAGAGCTGATAATTCCTTGGAGATTCAAATATCTGAACCAAACTTTTCCTTCAAGGTGAGGAAACTGGGGCAGAGAAAGGATTATAGTTTCCCTCGGTCCTGCAAGACAGCAGCCGGCTTCTCTGGCCCCAAAGGCCTCCAGGCAACAGCCAGTATCTGCAGGGATTCTGTCTTGGTGGCCTGCAGAGCTCACAGAGGGCTCACCCTTGACCTGTCTCAGACCAGGGCAGGCACTGACTTTCAGTCTCAGCTCTGTGGCACGCAGTGGAATCCGCTGGATTTTCTCATCTATACAGAACAGGCTGGAGTTGGATGTTGAGATCTCCAAGCATGCTGACTTCAATCTCAATAGAAAAACAAAGGGATGGTTTTTGCCCCTAGAGCTGGCAACTTCTCTTCCCACTGCTTCCCTGGGAAGATGGGAGTTGTCAGTCTCCATTACCCCACTCCACATAGCCACCTTCTGAAGCAATACTATTGTTATTTTAAAACTCAAAGATCTCGAGGATTAACCACTGATTACTCGGTTTAGCATTAGTTAAATCTACAATATCAAAAGCCAAAACATGAAGATTCCTTTAACTGTATTAACAGGATGAAAGACTAAAGACAAGGTGGTCGGGAGCTAGGGAAGGAGTTAAGGGATTGCTGTCAGAGTCAGGGTCCATTACGCCCCTGCATCCTAGAGTTACCTTCCTGGTCCCCAACCTGCTCACCTTTGCAGCCCCTACAGACTCACCTGTCATACTGTGTGGCTGGTGGTTCACAGACCTTTTGTGAATCCTAAGGCTCCTGTATGAGGGTTCACAGGTGCCATGCTTTGCAGGCAGATTCTGGCCCCGGGACCCTCATTCCCAGCACAGTCTGGCCGGTCACCACTCCTGTTTGTCAGCTCCCAGATGCCTGCCTGGAGGATGCCTCATACATGGCTCATTGCCTTCCTGTCCCCTTCAGGGGCCTGAAGAAGCCAGTTGGAAAATTAGATTTGCTCAGACCCCATGGTTCTGGAAAACCATGTGGAAAGGAAGGAGGTGAGAATGAGAAAAGGAGAGAGATGACGTGTGTGCAATGATGGGGTGGGGGTGGGGGGCTGGATAGCAAAATAACTTCAGCACTTGGGACAGCCCCAGACCTAGTGCAACTCCAAAGAGGAGAGTTTGACCATTGACTATATGCCAAGTTTTGTGCTTGGCACTGCTCATACTACCAACTTGGAAAGGCATTTTCATCCCTGTATTATAGATAAGAAAATTATGGCCCAGAGATATAAGAAATTTGACAAAAAGCACAAAGCCAGTAGGAGCAGTGCAAGCCTGGACCCAGCACACCACATTGAATCTGGAAATCAGAATGTGAGTTTTCTATCAAGTCAGAGAGCTGGACAGTGACTAGGAAGGATAGAAAGAGAACTGGTGCCTTTGAGCTGTGGTGCTGAAGAAGAGTGTTGTATATACCATGGACTGCTAGGAGAACAAACAGGTTTATCCCAGAGAGGGTGAAGCTGGGCTGCTCCTTGGAAGCAAGGATTCTGAAGCTTCATCTGACACACTTTGGGCATGTTGCAAGGAGGGATCAGTCTTTGGAGAGGGCCATCATGTTTGGGAGAGTGGAGGGACAGTGCAGGAGAGGAAGACCCTCAATGAGATGGATCGATTCAGTTATTGGGGAAGTGGGAGTAGGTGTGTCAGAGACAGTGAGGTTGGCACTGGATAGAGTAAGGTTTAGAGCTCTTTACATAGGGTCACTATGAGTCATAAACTACTCGACGGCACATAACAACAAGAAGATATAATAATGGTTTCTAAGGTGGTGGTGGTGGTTGTTGTTAGCTGCAATCAAGCCTAGTGTGACTCATAGCAACCCTATGAACAACAGATCTTACTCTCATTCTATCCATATCAATCCATCTTGATGCGATCTTCCTCCCTTACCTGATTCTCCACCCTTTTCATTTTCTATGGAATAGCCTCTCCTATGATGCTTTGCTATGATGCTCCCAGCAGTCTCCTAGCAGCTGGGTTGAGGCTCGCACTCTCCCCTGGAGATGAACCCCTCAGGGCAGTGGGCAAGCACTGCACTCACAGAGGTTAGTCCTTCCCAGCTGAGGGCAGAATCTTGTGTCAAAAATAATAACAAGGTCAGTTTGAGAGATGAAGCTTTGTCATTTTTGCCTCCAAAGAGTACTCTGGCTGCAACTTTTCCAAGATACTCATTTATTATTTTGGCAATCCATGGAATATTCAGCATTCTTCACCAACATCATGCACAATTTAAAGGCATCAATTCTTCTGTCATCCTTATTCACCATCCAACTCTCAGATGCCTATCAAGTGATTGAAAAGAGCATGTCCTGAATCAGGCAGACCTTAGTATTACTGTTCTTCTGTATTTTGGAGAGATCCCCGACAGTGGATGTATTGTCTCACAGCTCTGGAGGTTGAGGTTTCAGATTCAGGATGCCAGTAGAACCATGTTCTCTCTGATAGCGCTGAAAGAAGATCTGTCCTTGTCTCTCCTGGCTTCTGATAGCCCCAAGTGTTCCTGGTCATGCAAGGAACACTTGATGTACATGCACATGCCCGTCTTTTTGTGTGTCTCTGTGTCTTTTTTTTTTATTTTATAGACATAACTCAGATTGGAGCAGGAGTCACCTATCTTTGATGCAACCTCATGACAAGTGATAACATCTTCAAGAAGCCTGTATTGAAATCAATAGGCAAAAGAAAGGAAAAGCCTCAGTCAGGTGGGTTTACACAGTGACTGACTGTAACAGTAGGCTCAAGTGTTGAAAAAAATTATAAGGATGGCAGAGGATAGGAAAAATTCAGATCTATCATTCATAGGTTCACTATGATCCATACTCATCTTGATTGCACCTAACAATATCGTTAAACCAGGTCACATTCACAAGGTACTGGGGTTAGGACTTCAATATCTCATTTTGAAGGGGCACAATGCAATTCATTATCAGAGGGGAAAGTTCCTCTTGGACATGTGAGGTCATGAAAAAATCACTAGGGACATTTTTGGGTTGGAGGAGCTATTGATTATCAGGATGGATGGTGAAGAGATTGAGATTGTTCACAACTTTAGTTTGCTTGGCTCCACA
>NW_006399775.1:16328337-16330361 GCF_000299155.1 Elephantulus edwardii
ATATATGAAATTAGAAATATATAATATATAAATATGTATAAGAAAAGCATAAGAAATTCCAAGTCATGAGTAGAGTTTGAAGGAGAAGAGGCAAAAAGTAAAGATAGGTGCTCGGAGAGCTGGTCCATTTGCTTGACTTAATATATGTCCCTTGCTTTTTGAAACCTCTTGTCCACCTTTCCATGACTCAGGAGACATTCTGGAAACTGCTGTCCCACTTTTAGTGTATGTTGCTGTCTGGTGAGGGCCTGTATAACTGTATAAGTATAAATAAATGGGCCTCGGGCCACCAACTTCTACATGAGAGATCGCCTAGGATTTATGTGTCCCACTAACTCATCAAAAGTCAAATAAAGGGAGAAAAAAGGGTTTTTTTCATATCATTCAAAATGTCTTCCATTACTTAAACCACACAATTTCAGCAAAAATAAAAATAAATTAAAAAACAATGCAATCTTGATTCTTCTCTTTCTGTCCAGTCTTATGGTTCAGTGGACCAGATAACACCCTGTTCATATTGTCAGTTCTGGGAGCACTGTAACATGGGGTTCCATGGTCAAGCATTGAGTCTCTACTAAGGCTGAAAACATTTCAGAAGTCATTTTTCTAATGGTCAAAATTATCCACAAAACAAATGTATGACAATGAGTTCTATCACCAACACAGAAATCAAAAATGCATCATTATGTAGTGATACTAACCAAAACCAGCATTAGGATAAGAAATATATTTTAATCTTTCCTAGGAGTTAATAATAGATATGGATGTTGGATTAAACTACACCCAAAATTATTCACTCTTATACCATAGCTTCATAACAGTAAAATTTTTTGATGGTAAAATGACACATTATGAGATATGATGAATTATTGGATTATTTGTGACTGGAAGAATGCCCATAAAACTTATGAATGGAATATTTACTTTCTGTTATGTCTGGCTTAATAAAGAACTGTATTTGCAGTAAAAAAAATTATCCACAGAAAAGAATAACAGTTTTAACTCTCAAACTCTGGGCATCTGATCATGATTCTCCTATGGCTCCAGTAAAAGGCTCCATTGGACATCTCCACTGGCTGCAGATACCACTGGGTCTGCTGGATCATAAGGCTTAGGAGGTGGGGAAGCTTGCTTTGGGTGTAACCTTCAGTAGAGGCTCCTTTCTCTGGGATCTACTCAAAATAGTCAAATTTATAGGCTACTGGATACAAGGGTCAGGGGAACACATTTAAATATGATAGACATTGCCTCCAACACCCAAACAAGCGCACTGAGCCCTAAGCTCCTTCATGTGCAGTGTCTGTTAGGAAACACCATAATTTGTTTCTTGTTTTTGAAGGGATATCCCAACATGACCAGAGAACAGCTGAACACTTGGAAATTTCTCCAATATGCCAGCCCTTGAAGCACTTCTGGAGGCTAAGGTTTCAGATTCAGGGTGTCAGCAGGACCATGTTCTCTTTGGAGGTGCTAAAAGAAGATCTTCACTGTTTCTCCTGGCTTCAGGTACTCCAAAATGATCCTTGTCTTGTACAAGCAACTTCACATGGCCATCTTTCCCCTGTGTGTCTCTGTGCCTCTTCTCTGCTTTTGTAGACACCACTCAGATTGGAGCTGGAATCACCTAACATTGATCAACCTCATGGTAAGTGCTAATTTCAAACACCCTATGTTTAAACCACCAGGCAAAAGAAAGGAAGACCTTAAACCAGATGGACTGACAAAGTAACTTCAGAAATGGGCTCAAGCGTGTCGGAAATGATGAGGGTGTCACAGGACCTGACAGGATTCAGATCTGTTGTTCATAGGGCCACTGTGATCTATACTCAACTTGATGGCACTTAACAAAATCTTTTAAACAGGTCATATTTACAAAGTACTGAGGTTAAGACTTTAATATTTCTTTGTGGAGGGGCACAGTGTTAATATAAATACTATCATATGGTCAACACTCTTGGCACCAGTAGCCAGGAAATCAAAAAAACATATTGCGACGGGAAAGTCTGCTGTTAGGGACCTCTCCA
>NW_006399775.1:16330724-16331507 GCF_000299155.1 Elephantulus edwardii
CTATGAGGTGGATTGATTCAGTGACTGGGGTAATTGGGATGGGTGTGTCAGAGGCAGTATGATTGGCACAGGATAGAACAGTGTTTAGGGCTGTTGTACATAGGGTCGCTGTGAGTCGCAAGTGACTCGACAGCACATAACAACAACAATAACATCATCAGCGTGAGGTTTCATTTTGGACAGGTAGGAGCATCAAAATTCACTAGGGCCATTTTGGGGTGGAAGAAGCTATTGATTATTATCTTACATATGATAAATTCATGCTGTCACTACAACCAGGAGAAAATTCTGCATCTACAGGCTTACTTATAATCTGCAGGCCATAATTCATCTGAGTGACCTCGGGCAAGTCATTTTACCTCTCTGAGCTTCCATTTCCTTACCTACAAATAGATTGAGGCACAGCATTCATCCACTTTGTGCTAATACCAGCAGAGCATGTATATCAACCAGTAAATCAGGCCCACACACTTTCCCTCTCTAACCCACCAAAACACCAAGCCCACTGCTGTTGAGTGGATTCCAATTTATTATTCCCTCCCTCCAGTTCCTGAGGCTATAAATTTTTGTTGGAAGAGAAAGCACGTCTTTTTTCCTCAGTGGATTCAAACTACCAACCTTTTACTTAACAGCCCAACATGCAATACACCACACTACCAGGGGTCCTTTTCTCCTCATCTGGTGATTGGTTTTAAGAAATTGCTCATGAAGTCATGGATTTGAGTTGAAGGAAAACAGACAAAAATTAAGGATAGAAGAAACTCTGAAGATTGCACTGGAACG
>NW_006399775.1:16334307-16350678 GCF_000299155.1 Elephantulus edwardii
CTGCTATGCAACCTTAATTCTGGATTCCTGTGATAATCATAATACCCTATCATATATCACTTTTAAACTGTTCTCTCCCTCGTCTGTTTCAATTCAGTACACATAATCTATCCAGTTTTTCTCAGTCTTACCCCAACCCTGATGTCAGTCCCATTCTACAACAGTGGCACTACTTGCTTTTTGAAACCTCTTACCAATCTTTTCATGACCCTTCATACATTCTGGGGTTTAGTGTGGAAATGCTGTCCCAAATTTAATGCATGTTGTCGTCTGGTAAAAGTCTGACTGTGTAAATGTAAAGAAATGGACCTTATGCCACAAATTTCAACATAAGAGATCCCCAAGGATATATGTGTCCCACTAATCCACCAAAATCATATAAATGAAAAAAAATGTTTTTTTTCATTTAATTCAAAATACCTTCCATTACTTAAAACATACTATTTCAGTAAGAAATTTGAAGTAGAGCGCAATTCAGTCTTGAAAGGGTTAAGGAAATCTGCTCTGCCTGCCCAATCTTCTGGTTCAGTGGACCAGATCATATTGTCACACCTGGTTCATATTGTCCATTCTGGGAGTGCTGTAACATGATGTTCCATGGTCCAGCATTGAGTCTCTATCAGGATCAGGAACATTCCAAAAGTTGTTTTTCAAATAATCAAAAGTTATTCACAGAAAAGAACACAGTTTTACTCCCAAACTTAAGGCATCTGATTGTGATTCACTTATGGCTTCAGTGCTAGGAGAGGCTGTTCCTTGGAGAGGGACAAAGTGCTTGGGAAGGTGGAGGGACAGTGAAGGAGAAGAAGACTCCCTCAATCAGGTGGTTTGACACAGTGACTGCTGCAATGGACTTGAGGATGTTGGAGATTGTGAAGATGTCACAGGATAAGGCAGGGTTTGGATTTGCTGTGTATAGAATCACTGTGAGTTGTATTTGGCTTGACAGCACTCAACAACAACAATAATGGCTCCAGTAAGAGGCTCAATCTGACATCTCCACTGATTGCAGATAGCACTGGGTCAGCTGGGTTATATGATTTAGGCAGTAGGGAAGCTTGCTTTGTGGTATAAGCCTTCTGCAGAGGCATTTCTTGCTATGAGATGTACTCAAAACAGTCAGCTTTATGAGCTTCCTGGCATAGGCCAGGAGAACACACCTAAATGTGAGAGCCATTGCCTCCAACACCCAAACAGGCCCACGGAGCACTAAGCTCCTTCGTGAGTGTGGTCTAGTAGAAAGTGCCATCGTTTGTATCTTGCTTTAGAAAAGATATTTCAATTGGTCATTCAAGTGGGGCAAAGGAAATGTCCTTTTAAAACTCAGGCAAACCAAGTGTTTGTCTTGTATCCTGTCAGAGGAAACAAGTTAATGTAGACTTCTTTTACTGTTAATGTAGCTTGGATTTAAGCAATTGAAGCTTTCTGAGTCTAAAAGTTTAAAAAGTTGGTGTTTCTGTCTTCGTATCTCAGGATCTCAGTATACAGTTTAAGAACTAGAGATGCTAGTCTCAAAGCTTTCTCTAATAAAAGGAATATGTGACTAATAAACTTAAAAAAAAAAAAGAAAGGATATTCCAACATGGCCTCTGAGGCCAGCTGAGCCCCTGGAAACTTCACCATTATGCCAGCCCTTTAAGTATTTTTTATTGTTTACTCTATAGAAGAAGCTCTGGTGGTCTGGTGGTAAGGAGAAGTGCTGCCAACCCAAAGACACACAGTTTGAATCCACTACCTGCTTCACGGGAAATAGTTAAGTAGTTTCCACCTGCGCGATATACCGCCTCCAAAAACCCGCTGGAGGGTCAGCTATGAATCGGTTCTGACAGGACATTTCCTAACAGTAACAACTCTCTGTATAGATTACTAAATCACCTGGGCATGGCTACTAATGCCAGCTAACAAATGGCATGTGTATAATGGACCAACATGATAGTCCTGGGACATCAAGCTGTTCCCAGCTCCCTTTTGTGCTATAAGGAGCCCTGGTGGTAAAGAGGTTGGCTGTTAACCAAAAAGTCAGCAGTTCAAACCTACCAGGAAAAAGATGTAGTCATTTGTTTCCATAAAGATTTACAGCTGGGAAGTTCTAGTCTGTAAGTGGGACTTACTGAGTGGGAATTGGCTCAACAGCAGGAGGGTTTTGTTTGCTTGGTTTTGTTTTGTGTTATATTTTCACAGAGAACTGGAGAGTTAACAAAATGTTTCTGAGGACAAAACAGTGAAAGTATGCTACAGCCCGGCAAACAACTTTTTTATTTTCCTTATAGATAAGGAAAGAAAATCAAGCATTTGCTAGACCCATGGTTACATTCCAGCTATGCTGATTTGTTCCAGTAAAAATATCTGAAACAACAAAGCCACTTGGCTTCTCTTTCTGATTAAGTTGTGATGATCTATGATTATTCTCCACCACTCCTTCTGGCTTTTGCACCAGTTGCAAATACAGGTGACAGGAGTTTCTACCCCTGCATCTCTCAAGTCTTTGACTCAGACAGTAATTTCTGCAATTTGCTGAGGGAAGTAGTATTCCTTTTGAAGCCCTCTCCTCTTAAGAGTAGAGAGGTAGGGGAGGAGTAGTTTCAAGGCTAATAGCTCTCAATCCCCAGACCAGAGACCCAGTAGAAGATGCTGTCAATTGCCGAGCATGTCTATGATGGTCATTCATTCTAGTACTGGGGAAATCACCACACAGCTGGTCTGTGAGCCCCAGGACACTCTATTAGGTGTGTGACTATGCGGACTGCCTGACCTTCACAGCTGTTACTAATAGGTGCCATCGAGTCAAGTACAACTTGTGGCTACCCTGTTAACAATGGATATGAACCTTGTCCTATCCTCATCCTCAACCTCTTTGATATATTTGAGCACATTGCTGCAGTCATTGTGTCAATTCATCTTGTTGAGGGTCTTTGGAGCCTCCATCTTTCCTAATTTTCTGCAGATTAAGGGCTATTCTTTTCCCTGAAAACATGATGTCGCTTTCTAAGGAATAGCCTCTCCTAACAACATCTTTGCCATTAAGAAGCACTCTGGTTGCACTTTCTCCAAGATGTACCTGTTTGTTCTTCTTTCAGTCCAGGAGTTATTCAGTACTCTTCTCTAATACCACAGTTCCAAGAGATCAATTCTTCTTCTGTTATCCTCATTTGTCCAGCTCTCACATGCATAGGAAGTGATTGAAAAAAAACTATGGCCTGAATCAGGCACACCTTAATCTTTAAACTGACATCATTGCTCCTTACTACTTTGGAGAGGTCCTTGACAACAGACTTTTCTACAGCAATACGTCATTTGATTTCTTAACTGCTGGTACTAAGGGTGTTGATTGCGGATCCAAGCAAGATGAAGATGACCTTAATAAAGTCTTTCTTTTTATCAGAACATTTCAGGGTTTAGGTTTTTCCAAGATTAGTGACAGAGCCTGTGTCTGGTAACCTCTGGATGGTCTGGGTAGTAAGTAGTTTCATTTTCCCCACAGGGGAAATTAATTAAGAGCCTGATTAACAGCCACAGGTCCCCTCAAAGGCAAATTCTCATCCATGAGGCTCTGAGCCTGTGAGTTGTTTTTTATCTAGGACTAAGAGACAATGCATCTACCCTATGATGAGTCAAGATAGGTTTCTTCCCTGAAGACCCAGAATTGTTCCTAACAGAGCCAAGAAGCATCACTAAACAACTTACAAGATAAAAATAACAACAATCACCTAGTGCCTGCCGCATTTCAGGCACTGCTCTAGGCGCTTGGCTTGTACTCACTCATTTCATCCTCAGGACAGGCCTTTTCTGTCTTATTCATTCCTATGTACCCAAGTGTCTTCAATATCTAGGGCTGTTACAACAGAAATGGCTTCTTTAAAACAGAGATTTTCAGTGATACACCATTAAAACACAACCAAGAATTTGTGAAACACTGTACAACATGGATGATTCTAAGACAACTTACACTGAATGACATAGTCACAAAGGGGCAAATACAGAATGCTGTTGCTACCTGCTGTGGAGTTGGAACTCACTCATGCCTGGCCTTCCAGCAGGCTTTCAGAGGCTGTAAATGGCATGGAAATAAATTGCCCATCTTTCTCCTGAAGTGTCATTGGTGGATTTGAACCACATACCTTTGGATTGTAAGTGCAACTCTTTACCCCGTAGGCCATCAGTGGTCCTTATTATAGTAGAAGACCACTAATATAAAAAGCTAAGAGTCACCTGGGGAGGGGGTCAGTTAACAGAATTAAGAAGAGAGGGAAAAAAGAGTGAAACTAATGAACAGATAAGTTGGATGAAGGGAAAGGCAATATATAAGAATTGGTTTAGACATGATAATTAACAAGTCCATTTAAATTCATGTTATAAAACAGGTGTATATGAATTGTTGTTGTTGTATACCATAGTCAGAACCGACCCATAGCTGACCCTCCAGAAGATTTTCAGAGGCAGTTACTCGTACAGGAGAAGGTTGCCTGTCTTTCTCCTGCGACGCAGCTGGTGGCCTCAAACCCAATGCCTTTTGGGGTTTCAGGGCAGCTTCTTGCCTCTAGGCCACCTAATGCACAATATAATTTGTAAACTTTAACTCAAATAATTTTTTTAAGAGGAAAAAATGATGAAATTTCCTTTCTCCCAGTGGCAGACTGAAAGTTCAAATTCAGGGCAATTAATTATTCAGGGCAGAGTATCTCTTTAGACAGGCTCGGGGACAGTCTGGTCTCAGCTTCTTTACCCCAAGTTCACAGTTCTTGGTAATCTTCATTCACAGACATCTCTCTTCCCCTATTTGTCATTCTCATCTCTGTGCCTAATCAGCTCTTTTTATATCTCAAAAGTGATTAGATTTAAGACACACTCTATACTAAAATGACCTCCTTCTTGTAATAAAGGAAACATTTTCCAAACAAGTGAGTTCTGGTAACTTACTGGTAAGGAATTGTGTTGCCAACCAAAGGCACATGGTTTGAATCTACCAGCTGCTCCAGGGAGGGATGGGAAATCTCCTAGTCTGCTCTTTGTTGTTGATTGCACAGAGAAGTCTACAAGTGGGTATTGTTATGTGCTGTCAAGTCGCCTGCTACTTATAGCAACCCTATGCATAATCGCTTTGGACCCTGTCCTGTCCTGAGCCAATTTTACGGTCTCAGACACATGTGCCTTTATTACCCCAACCATTGCATTAATACATCTCATTCATGGTCTTCCTCTTCTTTTTCTCCACCCTTCCAAGTATGATGTCCTTCTCCAAAGACTGGTCCCCTCTGGCAACAGGGCCAAAGTATGTGAAATGGAATTTCAAAATTCTTGCCTCCAGGAAGCAACTTGGTTTCACATGATATTGTGATCTTCTCACTTCATCACCACAGCTGACCCTCCAACCAGTTTTTGGAGCCTATAAATCACAGGAGATTACCCGTCCTTCTTCCAATCACTTTATTTCAACATCATAAGTACATCAATCTGTTCTACAGGCAGCACCTGGCCTGGTTTGATGACTGAGCTCCAACAATTCCTTCCACAATGTCGTCAGTCTGATTCTGCAGCAGTTCATTAGGTGAGGTTCATGTGTAAAGTCGCTGTTTGTATTTTTAAAATGTATTTATATTTTATATTGATCTGCATATGTGTTGCCATTGTTGTTATGTGCCATCAAGTCACCTGTGACTGACTCGTAGCAACCCTATGTACACAGCCCTGAAACTTGCTCTGTCCTGAGCCAACCTTATTGTCTCTGACATACCTACCCTCATTACCCCAGTCACTGAGTCAATCCACTTATCTCATCAAGGGTCTTCCTTTCTTGTGCTATCCCAAGCGTGATGTCAATACTCTTCTCCAGCACCACAGCTCAAAGTCATCAATTCTCCTTCTATCATCCTTAGTCCTTGTCCAACTTTCTTATGCACAGCAAGTAATTATGAAGGCCATGGCCTAGAGCAGGCACACCTTAGTCTCTACACTGATATTGTTGCTCTTTAGTACTCTGGTGATGTCTCTGACAGCAGACTTTCTCAATACAATCTGTCTTTTGATTTCCTGGTACCAAGAGTGTTGCCTGTGGAGCCAAGTAAATTGAAACTATTAACAATCTCAATCTCTTCACCATCTACCATAATGCTGTCATTCAACTCAGTAGTGAGAACCCTTGTTTTCTTAATGTTGAGCTTCAATCCATACTGAAGGCTGCAGTCTGTGACCTTCTGCAGCAAGTGCTTCAGGTCCTCCTCAGTTTCAGCAAGCAAGATTGTGTCATCTGCATAACAAAGGTTGTTGATGAGTCTTCCTCCAGTCCTGATGCCATATTTCTCTTCACAGAGCCCAGTCTCCCAGGTGATCTGTGTATAGATTGACAAGGAATGGTGATAGGACACCTCCCTGGCATACACCCTTCCCAATTTTGAATCATGAAGTGTTTCCTTGGTCTGTTCTGACAACTGCCTCCTGGCCAAGTATAGTTTTCACATAAGCACTATCAAGTGCATAGAAAATTTACATACTTTGTGTTTCATTCATACACAGTACTTAACATATTCCTTCCAGTATGTTGTTTTGGGGTTTTTTTAAAGAAAAGTTTTTCTTTTAATTGTGATTTTAACCCAAGTTTACAGAAAAGTTAGATTTTCATTCATTCATTGTTGCACATTTCCAGTACATTGTGTTTTATAAAATTAATCACCATTCATCTATGCCCACTATTACCCCATCTTTTGAGTCCCCACTGACTCTTTCCTAATTCTTTCATCTCCTTCCTCTACCTATCAAACTCAGTGACCCCCATGATTCTGCACCCCTTTAAACCTCCACTCCCTTAGACATTTAAACACAATCTGTAGCCAAGGGGAAGTTGGTCTCTGGCCATACAATGGTCAACCAATGACAATTACAAACTTTAGAAGAAGGAGTCTGCACTTAGGCGAGATTCCCACAGGGCTGTACTGCAATCCAGAAAGAAGTGAAATGACTTAGACTTTCTCACTACACAGGACCAGAAAAGACTCCTGGTATAGAGAGTTGCCTTCCCTCATAAAAAGAACATTTTAAGTCTGCAACAAATCCATAACATATAAAGATAAAGAACTGTGAACAACCTACTCAGACACAATAGAGACAGCCTAATGCATACCAAGAGAAATTTCACATAATGTCAAAAAAGCAGTAGACAGCTTTAAAACACAATAAACTTTCTCCTATAAAAACAGAGCACATTGCAGACCCAATGAATACCACAGAGACAGAGACACAGAAAAATATATTGATGTGGTGTCATATAAAAAGCTACAAAAGAAGGTTCAAACATTGGAAGAAAAAAAATAATAAAGTGAGTATACAGAAACAGGGAACCAGAAAAGTGTATCAATGCAGAGGAATATGAACCACTATGCAAAAAATTGCATAAGATGGAAGAAAGAATTGGTACTATAGATAAAGAAGTACAAGAATTTAAAAACAAATCTTCACAAGACAGAGAAAATACAACCAGCATTCTCATTGAATGGCTTCCTCTCTTTCACTATGGATTACACCTCAACATTAAGGAACATCAGAGCACAGGAATAAATAGCACATGAGGAAATTGCCTCTTTCTCCAGAACAGCTGCTGGTGGATTCAGTTGCCTGCCTTTGGGCTAGCAGTGCAACGCCTTGCCACTAGACCACCCAAGCAAACAATGTGAATATGTATGTGTACAAAATGTGTATAATGTAGATCATTATATGTACATTAGATATACGTTCAATTAATTAGCTTTACATGTAAGGAACTGAAACTCCAAGAGCCTAAGAAACTTACTCAAAGTGACAGGATTAGCAAATAACAGTCATAACAGTAAGCCAGTCTGTCTAAAAAGGCTTTTCATGCTGACTTCTCTGAGCTCAATTTTCTTACCAGCTAAATGTACATCCTAGGGTTGTCATGGGGATAAAGAATATCATGAATGATAAAGTGCTCTGCAAACAGAGAAAAGGACCCACAAATGTGGGCTTCCTTCTTTCCTTCTCTGACACTGCTAACCCAAAGGGCACACATCTCTGGTGGTTCAAATCCACAAAAAGAGCAGAATCTAGAAACTGCAGTGAGAGATCAAGTGAACGAGACAATGCCTGCAATATGTTGGTGAAGCTGGGATGGATTAATGGACGGGCGGATGGGTGTGTGCATGGATGGGTGAATGAATAGATTAATGAATGGTAGCTAAATGGATGGATTTATAGTTGGACAAGTAGATGAAATAAATATGCTTCTGAAATGAGCATTAGTGGAACAGTACAGATTCAGGCTGCTGTTTTAGTGTATATCCAGAAGAGGGCACCAAAGCACATGGTATTTCTTGACAAAGGTCAGCCAACCTTAAAATCCTTTGTAGCCAGAGTTGGGCAGAACTGGAGGCTTTTTGGTAGCTTTGGCTGGGATAAAGGTCTAGGCACCAAAGACCAGACCAGAGTTCATGGTGTGCAAAAGTAAGATGGTTGAAAAAACAGCTTAGAGACAAATTCTGGTTTCCACTTCCATTCCTAGGGTCTGGGTGAAAGAGAATACTTAATACTGCAAACTTTTTGCCATTTTGTAAAATGGGGAATTAAATGTACCTTCCAGACTTGTCATGAAGCTTATATTAAATAAATACCCTAAAGGTAATGTTTTCACACTATAGATTTTAAATCATTTTGTTGGTGAAGCGCTCATAATGCAAAGACTTTAATGTGATTGAACCACAGCAAATACAAAAGGGGGGGGGGGAATAATGTCTGAGGATCTTAATGATATTTCTGTGAGAACAGAGATCCTTCTACTAGAATGAAAATAACTCCTAAAGCAAGTGCAAGTTTTTTTATGGGAAAGATTCCTAGGGGCTGAAGTTAGCTGAGCCCATCTCCCCTGCTGGTTGTTGTTAAGTGCCTTTGAGTTGAGTAGGATTCATAGGGACCCTTTGAACAGACATCCTGAAACATCCTGTGCCATCCTCATCATCTCCGAGACACTAGAGCCCATTGCTGAAGTCACCGTGCCAATCCATCTCATTGGAGGTCTTACTCTCTTCTGCTGACTCCATCTTTTCAAGCATGATATCTCTTTCCAAGGGACAGCCTGATCTAGCTACAAGTCCAAAGTAAGAAAAATGAAGCTTCGTCACCGTGCCTCCAAGGAGAACTCTCTCCACACCCTTTTCAGAACATATCTGTTCTGTTGGCAGCACATGGCATATCCAGTACTCTTCCCCAGTATCACAGCTCAAAGGCATTATTTCTTCTTTTGTCATCCCTTCATTGCCAGTTCTCAGATGCGTAACAGGTGATTGAGAAGACTATGGCCTAATCAGGTACACCTTGGTCTTGAAACTGGCATCATTGCTCTTCAATATTTTGAAGAGGTCCCTAAAAGCAGACTTGTCCAATGCAATATGTCTCCTAATTTCCTGACTGCTGGGACCAAGGGTGTTGATTGTTGGTCAAAGCAAAACTAAACCATTGACAGCTTCGATCTTTTCTCCATATATCATAATGTTGACTGTTGGGCCTGTAGCAGGGATCTTTGTCTTCTTGATGTTGAAATGTAATCCATACTGAAGGCTGTAGTCCTTGATCTTCTGCTGCAGGCGTTTCATAGCCTCTTCACTTTCAGCAAGCAAAGTGGTGTCATCGGCATAACACAGGTTGACAGTGAGACTTCCTCCAATCCTGATGCCACACTCCTCTTCATAGAGACCTGCTTCATGAGTAATCTGTTCTGCATACAGCTGCTCGGGTACTCATTGATGAATAGGTATGGCGTCAGACGCCATCAAAGTGATTCCTACTTATAATGACTCTGTGAAAAAGAACAAGACCCCACCTGATCCTCCTCCAGCCTCACAATTGATTGTGTCAGAGCCCACTGCTTCAATCCATCTCCCTGAAGGTCTTCTTCTACTTTACCAAGGGAGCTCTGGGGTTCGTAAGGAATTGGTCTGCTAGCCTAAAGGTGGTGCCTCTCTGGTGGTTCAAATCCACCAGTGGTTCCGGAGAAGAAATGTGGACTAACTCCTCCTGTTTAAATGACATCTTCAGAGCTCACTATAAGAATCAGTCATGAGTAGATTCCGACTTAACAACAATGATTTTGAGTTCTGAGTTTACTTCACCAAGCATATTATTCTTCTCCAGGGATGGCAAGTCACCCAGCTGGAGTGGAGACCAAATATACACTTAGAGGCCAGACCAGGTCCAACTCAGTAATGTGAACCGTTAATCCTAAATGTGGAACTTGACTTTGCCTCCCCAGTGGCTGGGTGTGAATCTGCCATCTTAACAGGGCGTTCCAGGAGACTGTTTTCCTGTTAGTGTATGTTTTATGCGTCACTGTCATTTCAGAGCCCAGCCAGGGATTTATCACAGGGAGTCAGCCTCAGAACGAGTTTGACGACAGGCAGTGCCCTGCAGAAGCCCAAGCCCAGTTGTACAGTTTCAGAAAAATAAACAGAGCTAAAACCATCTTCGCCTTCCCCTGGGGCAAATGGCCATGATGAGCTGAGCTGAGAGAGTACAGCCCAGGACATAACACAGGGGTGGGATATGAGCTGGTCTCCTGGCCTGGACAACGACTCTGACCCTGAGGGGGCAGACTATCCACAATGCTCAATCCTACTTCAGGACTGACATGCAGAGGCAGCCTTACTTGGCCGTTGTTATTGTTATTGCTGCTGCATTGAGTCCACCTCTTGGAGACTCTGTGTATGCAAAGCAGAAATTCGTGGGGTTCTCAAGCCTGTGCCCTTTCATTCACAGATCTCCAAGCGTGTGTTCTGAGGCACTTCTGAGTAATTTCAACTCCCAACTTTTGATTAATAATCCTGCAAGGCATGGAGGTGAATGTTTAGTTTGCCCTTTCTCTTCCCATACGGTGGTGTCAAGCCCTGTAGAGGCTCTTGAGGCCAGTGGAGAGCTGAGTAACACAATACTTCCTCTGATGTAAACTGCCTCTGCTGAGACTATTACCTGAAATCAGGTGGGCTGACAACCTCTCCTACCTGCAGCCATTGCCCCAGCTACTAGTCCTAGGTCCAAGCCCCTGGAGTGTCAGCTTCAAAGGCAGAATCTGTGCATTTGATCCTGATAAGATGCCTCAGCATGCATTCATCTATTAGTCCTCTTGCTAAGACTCGTCTCTTCATTTATGGTCTCAGCATCTGCTTCCTGCTCCGTGTGGTTTTAAACTGGAGAGACAAGGGTTTCTCAGTCTCTACATGCAATACAGGCAGCTGAGGCCCAGGGGGGACAGCGACCCCCAGGGCCAGAGCAACCTGGTGGAGCACAGCAGGAAGCTGAATAATCGCCTTGGCACTGAGCTCTCAGTGAATGTGGCCTGTTGGCATGTGACACATGAATCTTGCCCTCTTCCCTCCTCCTGCCTGCCTATCTGGGCTGATGTCCTGCCTGTGGTTTCTTCATCCCAATCCCAAGCAGGAAGACTGAGGGCAGGCTGGCAGCCATCTGCCAACTGACAAAGACCCAGCAGCAAAATAGCAAGGAGAAGCACAGAGACTCCAGAAACCGCACAGCAGCAGGATGAGGAAGTGAGCCACCTTTATCAAACTGGTCCCTGCCAGTGCCCTGGAAGGACTCCCTGCACCTGTGGCCCCAGGCCTCAAACAGCACCATCCTGGCACGGCATTTGTAGAACTGAGCCTGGGGCAGGGTTCACCACAGAATTGACTTATGGGTGTGGATGGCCAAGCAGCCCTCACTGACCTCAAGTTAGAGGGACTCAGAACAGTGGAGGAGGGAGCCTAGTGGTGCAGTGGTTAAGTGCTCTTGGCTGCTAACTGAAAGACCCATGGTTTGAACCCATCACAGACAGGTGGGGTAGGAGGGTTGGGGGGGTGGGGGGAGTTGCAGTCTTCTTCCACAGAGGCAGCTGCTCTGGCCTATGGGGTGGCTGTGAATCAGATTTGACTTCTCAGCAATGGGTGTTTGGAGATACTGAGTCTTCATCTACTGGACACAGAAAATATTCCAAGAGCCAGGCAGGGGCTGGAATCTTATGGCGGGCATAGACCCTGAAGAGAAGCTGCACTCTCTTGGCAGGCCTGTGTGCCAGCAGCAGTTGCAATGAGAAAGAGCTGTGAGTGCTCACGCCCAGCTGTGTGCACATGGCCCGGGCCAAGTGCGTGTGCCTGAGCTCCTTCCTGGGGTGCGGATCACTGTGACATCAGTGCCCCTTCTCCGGGTTTGGACTTGGCAGGATGTCTACCCTCTGAGCGCTGTGTCTGGCTTTCAGAGCCTTCTTTGAGATTGGGCAGCCAGCTGGGCCAGGCGTCCTGGAGCCGGTCTCACGCCTGCTGTTTCCATCCCAGGGCGGAGTCTGGCTCCAGGATGGGGCTGCGTGGCGCTGGTTCTCCCTCCCAGTCCAGGCAAGGGCATGGGTGGAAGGGGGGCTCTGGGCAGGGATAGGAAAGTAGGTGGGGACACAAACTCCTTGGGAATAGCCTGAGCCAGCCACGTCAGGCAGGGACTTGGAGAGGCAGTCAAGTAGTACTGGACGAGAAAGAGAAACACAGTTCAGAACCAAGCTGTCACAGACAGAGAAGAGGTGAAAAGTCAGAAGACCCACGAGACAGGAAGTAGATGTTTGGAGAAGAAAATAAAGTAGGAACAAGGAGAGAGCAGCTAAGAAGAGCAGAGACAGAAAGGAACGAGCATGTGATAAACACACAGAGAGAGGTGGCAAATGAAAAGGCAGGTTCTAGAAACTGAGCGAGGAGAACCACAAAGCTGGGAGGAGGGCGGGAGAACAGACCATAATCAGCTCTCTGACCATTTTCCAGATGAGAAGATCGAGGCCCAGTAAATCAGCAAAAGAATCTGACTGAGAATACAGGCAACAAAAACAGTGAAAAGAAACCCAACAAAGAAAGCATGAAAAGAGAAGTAAATCTGAAGAAAAGATGAGAACAGCAGAAAGTCGTGAGTGGAGTAGGGAGACAGGAGGCGGGTCAGAGAGCACAGGTGTGGCCCGCAGACAAGCCAGCTGTCCAGAGAGACCCGAGACACCCTGAGTGGGAAAACTCGGCCGCTCCCTCAGCTGGGATCTGGCAGTGATTGACAAGATCCAGGGGTTCCTGCCAGGTCCAGGTCCCAGCAACAGGCAAAGAAAAAGAGAAGGCTGGCAGGTGGTTGTGGGTGTGGAGTGGGCATGAGAGGCGTGGCATGGACTGAGCAGATAAACACTGTGATTACATGTTTACAGAGTCTTATGAGGCTTAGCGCTTGGGTTCCTCAGACTTCTTCAGATTTAGCTCAACATCCGAAGGAAGCTGAGACACTCCAAGAAGCAGACACACTGACAGGGCTAAAATATGTTGTCTGACAGTTACCAACCAAGAAGAGCAACTATTCACCACGTGCTCTGGGTTATTCATGACAGAACATGGGTGCTGCAATGTACATGTCATGGGTTGGACTATAATATAACTATAAATGCGTGTGTGTAATGATGTCATGGGGACGTTTCTCCCATGGTCTGATAAGCCAATCAGGTTTTAAAAAAATAATTTTAATTAACATTTACAGAGAATTTGGATTTCCATTAATTCATTGCTGCACTTCTCTACCCGCCCAGCCCTCTCCCCCCCGCCCCGCAGTTCGCTCCTCTCTTTCAAAAGTAAAAGAAAGACTCCCTCCCTGGTACACAATCCCCCCACACCCCTCCCACCGCCCCAAGTACATTCCACTATGCAACCTTAATTGTGGAAGCCAATCAGTTTTAAGAGTGGGGTTCAACACACTTAATTACATCACAGCCCTGACCCAGGGGAAGAGGAGCTCCCTTGAGGTGTGGCCTGTGACACCTTTTATCTCACAAAAGAAAAGACAGAAAAAGGAGCACCCAGGAACACCAACAAAGAAGAGCTGGAAGCAGAGGGCGTCCTTTGGTTCCAGGTTCTCATGCTGAGAAACTTCTAGAACTAGGAGACACAGAAAGAAAGTCTTCCTTTAGAGCTAGCACCCTGATTCAAACTTCCAGCTTTCTAAACTGTGAGATAATACATTTCTGTTAACTAAAAGCTATTCACTTCCAGCATCCCTTGTTATTGCAGTACATGATCTCAGCTGCCCAAGACCATGATTAACATTGAGTCATAGTTATCAAGCATGTTTAGTACTTTGGACATGCTGCAAGGTGGGACCAGTCTTTGGAGAAGGACGTCATGCTTGGAAGAGTGGAGGGACAGCACAAGGGAGGAAGGCCCTCAACATGAGATTAATTGATTCAGTGACTGGGGTAATGGGAGTAGGTGTGTCAGGGACAATAAGATTGGCAAGGGATAGAACAGGGTTTAGGGCTGTGGTACATAGGATCGCTATGAGTCACAGGCAACTCAATGGCACATAACAACAACAGGTAACTCCATTTACCTAAGTCCAAACCCATGACAGGCATTTTAGAAAGTTTCTCAACTTGGGGTCTGAGTACCTGCAGGAGGCCAGCAGTGTATCCTCGCAGTTCCAAGACTTCCATGAAGATTGCTTATGATGTGTTTTCCTTCATTGTTGTTGTTAGGTGTCATGAGTTAACTACAACACATAACAACCCTCTGAACAACAGGTATGAATCTTGCCCTCCCCTGAGCCCTATTTTCATGATCTCCACTGCACTCAATGGGGTTGTGACAGTCACTGTACTAACGATCTTCCTCTCTTGCTAAAACAGGGATTTCCATCTAGAAATGGATTATCACTGGTCTACGGAAGAGAAATACAAAAATGAGCTGGGAATAGCATGCTGTCCTGCAAAGAAAAGAATATTCGACGAATGATGAGGATATGTCAGACAGACACAGAAGTCACCTTTAAAGGACTCCAACAGGTTTCCTGCAATGATTTGTACACCAAAACAATGAGTTGTTGTTGTTGTTGTTGTTGTTAGATGCCATTGAGTCCAGTACAACCCATAGTGACCCTGTGAACAACAGATCTGAACCCTGTCCTATCCTGGAATGACAGCAACAGAATCTAATTCATTGAATAAAATAAGAAACCATATGCTCAAACTAATAGGAAGGCAAGAAGAAAGGAAGGAGAATGGTTTTGATGAGGAAGAAGACTCTCAGACAATCTCAAAATCCTCACAAAATGCTTCTTCACTGCAAGTGGAAAAAAGCATCAATTGCTGCAGTCATTTTCCTGTGGAGAAACCCAGCAAACACTATCAAAGTGATCAAAGCAGATATCACCAAGTAACAGCACAAATTGAAATCCCACAACACCTAGTAAAATGCAATGAGAACAAAGGCATCATTTCTGTGACATTCGTGCGAAGATGCAGTAGCAGTACCTGATGATAATCACAAGAAAATCTCAGACAAACTCAGACCAAAGGACGTGCCACAGAATAATCAATCTGTAATCTTCAAAAGTATCAAGATCATGAAAGTCAAAGAAGGACTGAGGAACTGTTTGCATCTGAGGATATGGGACAACTAGAGGCAAGGTGAGATTTTAAACTCTTTATAACGATTCTGAACAATACTGGGACAATTGGAGAAGCACAACTGGGAACCTGAGGAGCAGCTTATCATAAAAGCTTATTTCCTGACTTGTCTTTTCCTACTGGGATTATCAGGGAGTTCTGGGGCCTAGTGGTTAAGGGGTCATACCACCAACCCAAAGGCACTCGATTCAAATCAAAGCCACCAGCTGCTCTGTGGGAGAACAAGGAGCAATCTCCTCCTGTGTAATTTACCGTCTGTGAAACCCACTGGAGGGTCGGCTATGGCTCAGTTCCAACTCGAGAGTATATAACAACAACAGGTGTGATAAAGGAGTACAAATGATGCAGTGGTTAAAGCATTTAGCTGTGAATCAAAGGATCAGAGGTTGGGACTCAGCGGTTGCTGTGTGGGAGAAAGACATAGAAGTCTGTGTCCCTACAGATTTACAGACTTGGAAACCTTGTGGAGTCATTCGTCCCTGTGTTATAGTGTCACTATCAGTTTTGAATGGACAGAATGGCACTGGGTATATTGTACTAATCATGAAGTAAAGTATCTTTAGTTGTTGTTGTTGTTGTGTGCCTTCAGGTTGAAAGCAACTCATAGCTGACCCCCCCGTGGGTTTTCACAGACAGTAAATGCACGGAAAGAGATTCCTCATCCTTCTGTGGAGCAGCTGGTGGATTCAAACCATGCACCTTTAGGATTGCAGCCAGCTTCTTACTACTAGGCCACCAGAGCTCCCTTATTTGTGGGAAATACTAAAATATTAATGTAAGGTAGAGAGTTACATTGTACTACACTTATACAATGCAATGCCTTTGATATGATTGCCTCTCAACATCAAGAAAACAAAAATCCCACCACAACAAGATAAAGGTAAATAATCCAATAGAAAAATGGGCACAGGATA
>NW_006399775.1:16351813-16357632 GCF_000299155.1 Elephantulus edwardii
GAGGGTAGAGAGAATAGTGCAACAATGAATGAGTGGAAGCCCAAAATCTCTGTAAATGTTTATGAAAATTAATAAAATATAATTATAGAAAAAAAAAAGAAATTCCACTGACTAGATCAATTGCTTCCTTATGCAGAGACTCAGCTGGTAGTGTCAGAATAGAATTCAACTACAAAATAAAGAAGCAGTTAATATCTAGGCTGGAAGGAGGAAAAGTTAAACAAGCGAACAGAGGTGGGATCAGGTTCCGTAGCACCAAGAAAGAAGAGTCACATGCAAAGTGGAGTGTATGCTTCAGACTGAGGGTCCCGGCACAGTGAATGTCCTAGAATATAAAACAATGTCAAGACATGTGGCGATCTCCACAGAATTCCAGACCTGCAGGTGGTGTAGACAAGGATCTCCCTCCAGAATTGACAGAGTGCAAGTGCCGTGAATTTGAATTTGTAGCCTCCTAACCTGTTGGGAAATAAATTTCTGTTGTTAAAGGCAAAAAAAAAAAAAAAAGAAAACAAAAATCCTCACCACTGGGCCAATGGGCAGCATCATGATAGAGAAAAGACTGAAGCTGTTAATGATTTTATCTTGCTCAGATCCACAAGCAACATCCTTGGAACTAGCAGTCAGGAAGTGAAAAGACAAGTTGTACTAAGAAAATCCATCAATCTGCTTCCAAAAACCCCCTTGGATGTCAGCTATGAGTGAGTTCTGACTTAATGCTACACAGCAATAACAACATAGTTGTAATAGAGCTCTGATGGCTTAGTCATAACCAACCCAAAGGCAGGCAATTACAATCTCCCAGTTGCTCCAAGAGAGAGATGGGTAATCTTTTCCTGTGCAATTTACTCCCTCTGAAAATTCGCTGGAGGGTCAGCTATGACTCAATTCTGACCCAATGATACACAACAATACATGCTTGTAAATTCATTGTAAACTTCAGATTGTTAGAAAAACAAGTGTTTAATCTCATTGTGGTTGTTGTCATGTGCTGACAAAATGCTCAAGATGATGGATTTTTTTTTAGATATACGTTATCAAACATGCAGGAAGTTAATATATCTGAGTCATAAAATTTTTCTATACAAGTAAAAATAAAAATTCTCAACTCTTTTCTTTATGTATAACCAGAATATCCAAATTAACAAGATAAATATGGTTATAATATTTATATAACTTATAATATTAAATTTATGTGTTTCATCAAATCTCACTGGTACAGGAGGAGATTGCCCCTCCTTCTCCAGCACAGCATCTGGTGGATTCAAACCGTATACCTCTGGAATTGCAGTGCAGCTTCTTGCCATTAGGCCACCAGAGCTTCAAAGATTCTCACCACTGGGCCAATTGGCAGCATCAGGATGGATGGTGAAGAGATTGAGATTGTATACAGCTTTAGTTTGCTTGGCTCCACAATTAACACTCTTGGCACCAGCAGCCAGGAAATTAAAAGGTAATGTATTGCCATGGTAAAGTCTGCTGTTAGGGACCTCTCCAAAGTACTGAAGAGCAATGGTGTCTCTCTGGAGACTAAGGTACATCTGATACAGGCCATGGTCTTTGCTATCACTTGTTATGCATCAAAGAGTTGGACAATGACCAAGGAGGGTAGAAGGAGAAATGATGCCTTTGAGCTGTGGTGCTGGAGAAGAGTATTGAGAGTACCATGGACTGCTAGGAAAACAAACAGATTCACCCTGGAAAGGGTTAAACTGGGTGGCTCCTTGGAGGCAAAGATTCTGAGACTCTGTCTAACATACTTTGGACATGCTGTAAGGAGAGACCAGTCCTTGGAGAAGGACATCATGCTTGGGAGGGTGGAGGGACAACACAGGAGGGAAGGCCCTCTATGAGGTGGGATTGATTCAATGACTGGGGTAATCGGGACGGGTGTGTCAGAGACAGTGCGATTGGCATAGGACAGAGCAGAGTTTAGGGCTGTTGCACTTAGGGTCACTATGAGTCGCAAGCAACTCCAGGGCACATAACAACAACATATTAAACTTATACGCTATACACTGTGAATAGCTCCACGTTGTTGTTAGGTGCCATGAAAGCTGCTGTGACTCGTGATGACCCCATGAACAATAGTTCCGAACCTTGCACTATCCTCAAGCCCTTTGTGATAGCTGCTGTGTTTCTCTCTCCTTGAGAGTCTTCCTCTCTTTCACTGGCTCGCTACCTTTCTCAGAATGATGTCTTTTCCCGAGAGCTGGGCCCTCTTGCTAGCATGCCCATTGTATGTTAGATGAAGTGAACCTTCTTTCCTCTACAGGGCCACCTCGTTTGTACCTTGACCAAGACAAGTTTGTTCTTTTGACAGCTCATGGGATAGTCAGAACTCTTCTCCAACACCACAGTCCAGAGGCCTTGTGACTGCTAGCAGGTGATCCTTCTTGGGTCATAAGGGCAACCCCATTGGAGAGAGGACGGAGCACAAAACAGGAGGAGCCTGTGAGTGGAGTAATATCTGCAGTAATTTGTTTGTGGGTTAGTATGGTAAAGACTGTCAAAATAAGCATAAATTGACATATTATGTCACTTGGTAAAGTGCAGTGAGAATGTAGACATCCTTCTACAATATTCCCATAAAAATGCAACAATACCTGACTCTAATCATGTGGAAACCTCAGACAAACCTAAACTGAAGGACATTCTGCAGAATAATTAGTCTACAGTCTTCAAAATATCAAGATCATGAAAGTCAAAGAAAGGCTGAAGAATCTCTTTAAGAACTTCTTGTACAGTTACCTAATTATCCCGAGTTGCCTGCATGAAGCTGTACATGATAAAGAGACAAACCCTTTTTTTGTTTAAACCACTATTATTTGGGCTTTGTCGCCCTTTGCAGCTGAACTTAGTCTTAACTAATATTTAAGAAAAATAGATTAAAAGAGAAAAGGCATCCTTTCATCTCATCGATGTTCTTTCATTATTTAAAATGAAAACTAGACAAAAACATCCTTACTTTCATACTATCTTTTAAAAAAAAACAACAAAAAACCACAAAACCAAAAACCCTACAAGTAAGTATCACGTTCAATAGTGAGCTGTTTTCCTTTTGTTTTTAAAATCAAGGAAGAAGTCAAGGATCCTGCTGTCAGTTTCTGTTGGATTCTATTCTGGAACTCCTGTTGTTGGATGGGGGGAGTCAAGTACCACTCCTAGCAAGCCCACAAACAACATACCTGAACCCTGCCCCATCCTGTGTGTCCTCATCATCTGACACACTTGAGCCCATTGCTGCAGTCATTGTGTCAGCCCGTCTCATTGACGGATTTTCTCTCCTGCACGGACCCTGCACTTTTCTAAGCATGATGCTCCTTTCCAAGGAACAGCCTCTCTTAGCAACATGCTTTAAGAAGGTTAGACAAAACTTCACCATCTTTGTCTCCTTGGAGCACTCTGGCTGCCCTTCTTCCAAGACTAAAATCCATAGTGATCAAAAGAAAATAAGGGAAAAGAATAAATAATACAAAAAGATGAAGTGGTAAGCTCTGGTGGCCTAGTGGCAAGAAGGTGCACTGCAATCCCAGAGGTGCATGGTTCAAATCCACCAGATGCTCTGCTGGAGAAGGAGGAACAATCTCCTCCTGTCCCAGTCAGATCTGATTTGATGATACACACACACACACACACACACACACACACACACACACACATGCAAAATAATAAAATAAAATTAAAAAAAAATTTAAAAAGGAAATATGAGAGAAAAATACCAAAACCCTCATTGTTTGCAAATGCTTATTGGTATTATATTATTAATTTTTTCTGTACAGAATTTACAGACAATACAACAAAGTTTACCAAAATAAATTAATACAAAATGTAACAAAAAAAAACCAAAAAAAAACCAAAATGTAACAAAAGTGTGTCTTTAAGTTGCATTTTTATACTCTAGCAACACAAATTTTAAAATGTAATTTTTAAAGTAGTTCATTTACAATAGTAACAAAATTTACAGGTCCTTTGAAGTAATATTTTTTAAGAAAAATCCAAATCTTTTCATGGAAAAAGCCATTTTAGACCTAATTGAAAAATATTCAAGAAGACCCTTAAATACTTGTTACTGCTATTAGATGCTGTCAAGTCTATGAAGACGCATGAACAACAGATTGGAATCTTGGTCTGGCCTGATATCACCTGTTAAAAATAAGGAATTATTTTATATTCATGGATAAAAGTATAGAAATTATCAATAACAAATTATTTCTAAATTGATCATTGAGTTCATATCATCCAAGTAAAGGTCCCAGCAGGCCTTTGAAAAATTTTGCATATTTATTCAAATGAGTTTTTAATTATTTTTTATAAAACAATTTATTTAACATTTACAAAATAGATTTTAAATTTTTATATTTTATTTCATATTTAATTTTAACAAAAGTTACAGACAAATCAGATTTTCATGCATTCATTGTTGCACATTTTACCTCTCTCTCTCCTTTGCCCCTCCTCAGTTCACTTTTTTAAAAAAATACTCATTTATTGTTGCACAATTACCTACCTCTTCCCCTCCCCCCAGTCCTCTTTGCCATGTTCCTCTTATTCTCAGCTGTTGTACTCAAATGACTTTGCAATAGAAGAGGTAAGGGTCAGGGTACTTCCCCAATAAAATAGTGAGGGGGCTTGTCCTGCCAGCTATTAAGATGTATCATAATGGCACAGAAATTAAGAGAATGAAGAGTGTTGGCACAAGTTGTAAACCAACAGTGCAATGGGACAGAATGGAGACCCCAAAAATAGACCCTGAAACATGGAAACCCGATAGATGACAGCTGTTTGCAATGAGCAAGGACCATTTACTGAATGGTGCTCACATTATTAATCATCCTTATGGAAGCTGGAATTTCATCCGCACCTAACACCATACAAAAAAAAATAAGTTCCAGGGTGATTAAGGAGTTGGACATGAGAACTAATTTTGGTTTTGTCACTAAATTTACAGGAAAATATAGAAACTTTATAAACTTAAGCTGAGGATAGGAACACAAGCAAATAGACAAGTGTTGGAGGTTGACAGGGATGGGAAGGGAGAGCAGAACAGAGACTAGTGGATGTATGGGTAAGGTGAAGAGAAAGCTAAGGTTCAGAGAGACTTTGACGAGATGTTGTAACAAAACGCATTCTTCTATTATAACTAGTGTTATAAAGTGAAGTGTACGTTAATGATTGCATTGTTATTGTTGAGTGCTGTCAAACCGTAAACGACTTATAGAAACCCTATGAATGAAACACCTGGACACTAACTTTCATCCTTTCTCCATGTTCATAGAGTTTCCGGAGGCAAGCTATTTCGGAAGTGGATGCCACTCCTGCTTCCTGCTCCCAAGCTTGTTTTAATCAGGGAGTGCCACCAAACACTGTCCACCAGTGGTAACACACCTGTGTCACAGTGATCAGCATCACAGCAACAAAACCACCACCAAAGGTAGGGAAGGACTTCCTAAGCAAGTTATTAAATAATACAAACATGATGGGAAAAGCCCCATAAGTTTGACTGAGCTCTTGTGATGGAGGGTGTTCATTATATGTTGCTTAGCTAACCAAAAGATCAGATGTTTGAGTCAGTGGGAGAAAAATGGGCATCTCCTCCTGTAAAGATTTACAGCCTCAGAAACCTGATGAAAGGCTGCTATGAGTCAGAGTCACCTTGACAATACAAAGGATTGACTTGGGTTGAGTTTGAACAGTTGAGAATTTTTATTCTCAAGAAGACACAAAGAAAATAAAAATAAAAGCCACAGAATTGTTATTGCTGCTATGTACCATAGCAGCAACCAACTCATAGTTGAGTCTCCAGGGGGCTTTCAGAG
>NW_006399775.1:16358432-16359881 GCF_000299155.1 Elephantulus edwardii
AGAATCTTTGTCTTCTTGACATTGAGCCTCAGTCCATACTGAAGGCTGCAGTCCTTGACCCTTCGCAGCAAGTGCGACAGGGTAGTTCTGGGAAATCATTTCCAACAATGATAACGACGCTCTCTCTCATCCCACATGTTCTTAGGGTAGCATTCCCCTCCCTAGAAAAGCACAAACTCATGGCCCTTGAAGCAGAACCCACTCATAACTGGTCTTCAGTGGATTTTAGAGGTTGTACATTGCATGAGAGGAAACTGTTCATCTTTCTCCTGAAGAATCACTGGTGGATTCAAACCAGCAGAGAGGCACCATACCACCAAGTTGTTGCTGTTGTTGTTAGGTATCATTATGTCAAGTACAACTCAGAGAGAACCTATTAATAACAGGTATGAATCTTGTTCTATCCTGTGCCATTCTCCTCATCAGTTCATCTCTTTGAGGGTCTTCTCTTGTGCTGACCCTCCACTTTTCCAAACATGATGTCCCTTTCCAAGGAATACCCTTTCCTAGCAACAAGCCCAAAATACGTGAGATGAAGTTTCACCATCCTTGCCTCTAAGGGATAATCTGGTTTTACTTTTTCCAAGACATATCTGTTTGGGTTATTGGCAGTCCATGGAATATTCAGTGCTTTTCCCCAACACCACAACTCAAAGACATCAGTTCTTCTTCTGTCATCTTTATTCATTGTCCAACTCTCAGATGCACAGCAAATGATTTGAAAAGACCATGGCCTGACTCAGATGCACAGCCTGAATGAGATGCATCTTAGTCTTAAACTGACACTATAGCTCTACAGTATTTTGTAGAGATCCCTGACAGCAGACGGGCCTAAGGCAATTTGTTGTTGTTGTTGTCAATTGTCGTTGGGTTGAGCTCAACTCACAGCAACCCTATGAACAAAAGACCTGAAGCCCTTCTACAGCTATCGGCATTGTTTAGGAACTTGAAGCCACTCCTGCTTCCAAAATGCAATACACCTCCTGATATCCTGACTGTGGATCCAAGTAAGATGAAATCATTGACGTCTTTTCAATCTTTTCTGCATCTGTTATATGTGGTGCTTATCAGCACAGTGTTGAGGCTATTAGTCTTCTTGATATTGAGATACAATTAATATTGAAGGCTATTGTCTTTGATATTCTGCAGTGTTTCAAGTTCTCACTTTCAGTAAGCAGTGTTGTGTCATCTGCATAACACAAGTTGTTGATGTGTCTTGCTCTGAACCTGATGCCACATTCTTCTTCAGAGAGTCCAGGTTCTTAAATTATTTGCTCAGTATACAGATTTAATAGATACAAAGAAAAGTTACAACCCTGATCCCCACCTTTTCTGATTTTAAACCATGCATGTTCCCTTGTTCTTTTAGGACAACTTCTTTTTTTTTTCTATAATTATATTTTATTAATTTTCATAAACATTTACAGAGATTTTGGGCTTCCACTCATT
>NW_006399775.1:16360725-16372410 GCF_000299155.1 Elephantulus edwardii
CGTTTGTTGATGGGCACTTAGGTTGTTTCCAACTCCTTGCTATTGTGAACAAAGCTGCAATGAACATGGGTGTGCATATATCTGCTTGGATGTCAGCTATTTAGGACAACTTCTTGATCTAGATATAGGTTTTGTATGAGCACAACTAAGTGTTCTGAGATATACATACTTTTCATCATCTGTGAAAGTTTCACTGTCCATGCCATAATAGCCCAGTCTGGACTCTCATCCTGCCATGCTGTCACTGGCCTCAGCTGGGGCCAGAGAAGACTGTCCTGCACCATGATATTTGTGTGTCTGATTGTCTTTATGATTTGCTGTTAGAGGTGCCATTAAGAAGTAGTGTTATTTTCCCCTTGAACTATGTGGCTTCTGAGACTAGGTCATAACAATGTCATACATTTTAACCCCTACACTCAACTTTTGGCTTTGTTATCCTCCTACCACACCTGCCCTTTTAGTTGAGAAGAGCTACTCAGATCCTGGCTCACTAGATCCCACATCCTAGAGTTTGTTCAGGCTTGGCTTTTTCTAGCTGTCTCAGCAAAATCCTCCTACATGTATGTCCTACCTAGAAACCTGCCTTGGTTCTTGCTTGGGGCCAGACACTGTCTCCAGCCTGAGAGAACTCTCACCTGATGATGGGAAGAGGCATGAAAAACAGGAATAAAGACATACCTAAGATCTACTTGTGTCATGGAGTTAGAGTGAGTGGGTAGGCAGGAGTGATGTCCTTTGAGTATACAGGACAATGAAAGGAGGAGCCATGTCCTCATCAATTGTCTGGCACAGAGGCATGCCCAGTAAAGATGAGAAAGGTTTGGTCATGAAGAGTTCAAGTCATTGTTCTGCCTCTAATGTGCTGTGTGACTCTGGGCATGTCACTTTACCTCTCTGATCCTCAGCTCCATCAGCACCAGTTTCTCTATTCTAACATGGTTGTTGTGTTTCATAACTCACAGAAGACCTTATAATAATATAATAGTATAATAAGGACTCCTGACACAGCCCACACACACATTGTGCCTACCCAGTAACATTTATTCACTCTTCACAACCCAAGCCATGCAACACCCTTCTGTAAGTCTCCTTTGATTCATCAAGCTTTCTGACAGTCTCTGTGATTCTCACCATCACAACAGTAAATTCTTCCCCATCTCAACCATCCCTGACTGAATTCTCTGAACCATCTCTGTGTCTGGGTCCACAGTCCAGAGTGGGTACACGACTGGCCTAGGCTGCTAACCTCAGAAATCGGCCAGCACATAAGGAACTTCTTTCTTCAAAAGGACCCACCAGCATGGTATCAGCCAGAGTAGGAATTGACTCCTGGGGCTTCTTTGAGATCCTGTGTCGAGGTGAGTCACGGGCCCTTGGGTAAAGTCACTAGCACCCAGGCAGTGCTCTTTCAGCCAGTCTCATGACACACATGATACCCATGAGGCCACTTTGTTGATTTCCTCTCCAATTCTGAAAGCCTCTCTGCTGTATTTTTTTTTCCCTTCTGGTAAGATTGCAGACATGAATGAGGATATTACTTGAGATAAATATCTATTTACCTATATCCTTAGGCCTTCCACACCTTGGTCAAAAGGCACACGTGTACTCTCATGTTTCTACATTTTCCTATTATGCACTGCCAGCGTGGACTATCAAGTGGGTTCCTCAGGCCACCTTCTCCTCTCATCCAACACTAATACTAAGGACTCAACCTTTCCAATTTAGCCTGAGCCAAATAAAATATGAAGTCATAAGGTTTTCTCACATATTTAACACATTTTATTGGGTTTTTAAAAAAATAGTCTAGAAAATTATATTTACAGATGAGATTTCATCTTGGGAGTATCTACCTACATTCACATAATGTACACATACATGTGTAACAGATTCAAACTGCAGACCACAAACATAACAACAAAAGGAAGGCAGGCAACTTCATTCTTCCAACAATGTTGAATTTCTATGATGAACCTCCCTTCTCTGTGGTAGGAACTTAATCACAGTCATTTGAAGGTCACCCACATTCTCAATCCACCCATTCCTCCATTCTCCTGTTTCTGCAGGTAAATCTTCAAGTGTCATCTGTCGACAGTAGCGTCCCTTCCTGTCACTCATCTGAGTCTAGATTACCAACCGACACTAACAGTGCACCAATCTGGCCAAGCCTTGTTATCAACCACGTGGCCCTTCCTTTCAAGGGCACCAAGGGCTCTAGGGTGGTCTAGTGGAGAAGGAGTTGCATTGCCAACGCAACGGCGATCTGCCAGCAGCTCCGTGTGGGGGGGAGGGGGGCAGAAATAGATCATCTCCTCCTCTGAAAAGCCACTGGAGGGTCAGCTGTGAATCGGCTCTGACTCAGCAGCAATGGCTTTGAGTTTAGTTCTAGTTTTGACTTTGGGAGTTTTATGTGATCTTTCTGCTTGGGTATCCATCAAGAGGAGCCCAGGAGACTCTCCAAAGGTCTTCCTCGCTTATCACAGCCCCAGGGACCTTGGGCCCGCACCCCAGTGTCCACAAGCTTCTCCAGGGCAGTGGAGCATTCTGCAAGGCCCAGGTTCCCATCTTCCTGCAGTTCTTTCAGTCAGCTCTTCTCTGCTCTCTGGGAACCTCATACGGTAAAAGGAGCCCAGGCTTCGCTCAAAGAGAGGGCACAGCTGCTTGTGTACATGTGCCTGGTCCCCACCACACACACACACACACACACACACACACACACATGAACATGCTCACGCAACACTGAGAAGGCTGATGATGCAGGACCCCTTTGTAGGTACCCGCAGTTCTTCACTGTCCCTCCAGTGCACTCCCTCTTTTCTTGGTCCAAAACACTCCTCTTCTGGTCTGGATTCTTGGTTAACTCTTCATCAGTTGTTCCAAATGTGACGCCAAGTGTCTGACTCCTTTACTGTCTGGGTTTTGTGTCATGTCCTCTTTCTAGGCATGAATACGCAGCCCTGTCCAACCAGGTTTGGAGGAAGAAATGAGGCTAAAGGGGCTATGGAAGAAAGAAAATAAAAATTCATTAATACTTCACATTTTCTTCTGGCTGCATTCATATATTTTGAGGGAGGAAAATGGAAAGAAATTCTAGAGTAGTTTTCCTAAAGTTTAGAGGTTTGTAAAGTGGTTTATAAAGCACCAAAGCAGTTACATACTGAAATACGTCTTTCCTTCAAGGTTTTTTTTTTCTGTATTTCCCAAAAACATCTAACACTGAAGTGTATCATTGTTGTTGGGTGCTGTCAAGTTAATCTCAATTCACGGCGACTCTCCAGGACAGGTTAGAGCTGGTCTGTAGGGTTTCTGGAGCTCTGGTGGCCCATCCCATTGGAAGCCCAGCTGCTAACGCACAGGAGGAAGATAGACAATCTCCTCCTGTGGGATTTACAGCCTCAGAAACCCTGAGGGTTGCTATGAGCCGGAATTGACTCCGCAGCACTGACTCTTAAGTAAAGGGCCTCTGGTTGGCATAGAGTGTTGCATGCTGGGCTGTTGACAGAAAAGTTGGAAGTTCAAATCCACCACCGGTTCTCCCTGGGAGAAAGATGAGATAGGCTGATCTCTTAAAAATTTATCACCTTGGAATCATAGATGAGGGTGTCCATGAGTCAGAATCAACTGGACAGATTTGGATTGGGCCTTTTTGAGTTTCCAAAGCTGAAAGCAGACTGCTACATTTTTCCTTATGGAATAACTGGTAGGTTTGAACCACAGATCTTCTGATATTTTTTCCCCCAACTTGTTAGATAGCATTATATATTTTTTTTCTTTTTAAAAACTTGTTACTGTGATTTGAGTGAAAGTTTGCAGAGAAAATTGATATCCCCCTTTCCAATTGTTTTTGTAATTGAGGAAAAATTGTTCTTTTTCAAAGAATTATTTAAAGGGCCTAATATCAGAGGGGGAAGTGGGTATGAAAGAAACAAAGCTAGACTCACTTGAAGAACGATGCGTTTTCTGTTCGTAGAATATCCTCCAAGCTTTCAACTTCGTAGCAGTCAGTCAGCGAGAGAAATGCAGCCACTGTGGCCGAGAGATTAAAACAGACCAACTGCTCAAAGGATTGCTATTCTTAGGACTGAAAGCAGACAGGAATTTCTGCCAAGGATCTGTTAGACACATATTATTAATCTGTCTTTTCTTAAAAGAGAAGAAACTGAAACATAGAACAGAAAATTATGTACCCAGCAATGCAAGTAGGAAGAGGTGGAGCTGAGACTTGAATGCATAGAATTGCTGAGGAGGGAACTTCTTAAAACACTGAGTCATGCTCACCTCTGCTTAAAACCTCTAACGGATCCTAGTAAGGATTGAATTGTATCCTTCCAAAAGATACCTTGAAAGTCCTGACTGGCACTTGTGATCATGAGCTCAGAGAAATGCTCAGAGACCTCATCTTTTAATATCGTATTCATTAACATGAGATCCTGGTGCAATTTGAGTGGATCCTCACAAAAGAGGAGACCAGAGAGACAGACAGAGGAAGGACAGCCATGTGCAGATGTGTCTAGATTCCAAGGAACACTTGGAACTACCAGAAGCTGGGAAAGAGAAGGATCTTCCTTAGAGCCATTGAAGGGAACATGGACTGGCACCTTGATTTGGACTTCCTGCCTCCCATACTCAGAGACAATAGTTTTCTGTTCATATGAACCACCTAGTTCATAGTATTGTTCTGGCAGCCCTAGAAAGCCAACATAATCAGAGACTGATGTTCGGTCACCCAGCCCTTCATTATTGACTCTACAGATTGTCACTACCTCCCTTTGTTAGTCATAAAAGGTACAGACGGGGTCTGAACATAAATCCCTAACTTCTGGATTACTCCTCAGTCCTAGATTCAGACCTTTTCAAACAGTGTTAATCGTGAATCTTCACTGTTGGGTATTTTATTCACATCTTAACATTGACTTCTCCTCACAGGGCACCAAGAGAGAAACCTCTGTCCCATTTTTCAGGAGAGAGGACAGCAGTGAAGTTAGCCTAAGACCACATAGCTGCGAGGGGGCAGAACTGGGGATCCAAAAGGGCTCAGTCTTGCATGTTTAATTCTCACCTCAGGTTTCACATTCCTTTCTCAATTTCTCTATCTTGCCACCTCACTCCTAGATTGTCTTACATTCCTCTTGAGATTAATTCCTTTCAAGTGAAATAGTTATGATATCAAATAGCCCAGTTTCCAGAAGCCGCTACAGGAGGGACAGGGGCTGAGTGGTGGGGAGAACACACAGGCCCCTCAGCGAGCCCAAGGACTGAGGCCCTGTTTTGAGGTCTCTCCCAGACAGGATCACTGGGTGAGATCACAGGCTGCTTTATTTGGGAGATAGGGGTGTAGGTGGGGTATCTCCAGTCCGGAAGAGGTCCAGACTGACACTGGTCATGGGTCATGATTACTCTCTCCCCTCCTCCCCTAAGGAAGACCATGTCAGCATGATGTGGGCCTCCCAACTCTCTGAAGCACCAGCAAGCAAAAGCCAGGATACAGACAGAGACAGGTCAGAGAGGACCAGGCTGGCCAGGGTGGGGTGAGCCTGAACCAGGAGCCAAAAAGGGCTGTCAGGAGAAACTGTGACTGCCTCTCATCCAGGCTAAGGGAGAGTGGACTTGTGGAGAGTACAGGGAGCTTAGAAGGTAGAACAAGAGCCCACATAGGAAAAAAACAACAACCATAAGAAACAGAACAAAGACAAGGAGAGGAAGACAGAGGGAAAAGACAAGAGGAAAGAACACATAGCGGTACAGAGGAGGAAAATAGACAGAGCTAGCTGCACAGAGACAAAGAGAGAAAGAGAGAGAGAGAGAGCGCTGAGGGGAGAAAGGTTTCCTCCCCAGATGGGGAAAAGGCAGCCAAGACTCAACTAAGCCCTGTGAGGTGGCTGTGGCTCACTGGCCACTGGACTCCAATAAAGAGGCAGTGGCTGCACCCATCTGGAAACAGTCAGCATCCCCTAAGGATGAGGGCACAGACTGAGCCATGTCTGGAAAAGGCAAGTGGCAGGATTGTGCAAAGGCCTGAGTGGACAGAGGGTTGTAACAGAGTCCTCCTGCCTAGACTTTCTTAGTAGAGGGTTTGGTAATTGGGTTCTGCAGAAGAAAGATTAAGTGGATAGGGCTTGTCAGATGGAGGCTCAGCTCCCCTAAACCCACCTTTTTACAGGTGGAAGACAGAAGCCCAAGGAGGGGAAAATGACTGGCCCATAGTTATGCAAATTTCAGATCTCCTATAAATACAGCCCCTCCCTGTCAGTCAGTCTTTTATCCCCTCATTTTTTTCAGCAGGATTTAAGGTGGGCATGCCATGTGTTGTGCACTGTTGAATATCAGATGGCCTCTGCCCTCTAGAGCACAGCCCAATGGTCAAGGTAGGCATGACACCACTATGTGTTAAGTAGGATAAAGAGAAGTTTAAGGCTGTGGAAGCCAGTCCTCAAGTACAAGGCGTTCCCTTGCCACCAGGATTATTGTTGTTGTGTACCATGGAGTTGCACAGGAGGAGATTGTCCATCTTTCTCCTGCTGAGCAGCTGACGGATTAGAACTGTGTGCCACCAGGATTGCAGTGTAGCTCCTCACTGCCGCTAGAGGCAAAGAGAGGAGGGAGAGCATTCAGAACAGACTAAACAAAGTGCGTCCTTTAGGAGCCACAAAATTTGGTTCACCCTGCACTTGTTCTAAGGCCCAAGGGAAGCTGTAATTATTTTGTTTGCAGCTGACCTTCCTCTCAAGCTTCTTAGTTGGGGATTGGGTGGGGTGGGGTGGTGAGAATGACCTAATATCTAGGAGTGGGGAAAGAATGATATAATATTATCGGGGGTCGGGGGCTATGATGACTATTATCTAATTTGGTTAATGCTTGATGATATTCTTGAGCTCTAGTGGTCTAGTGGTGAGAAACTGTGCTGCAATCCCAAAGCTACACAGTTCAAATCCACCAGGTGCTCCTCAGGAGAAGGATAGCCAATCACCTCCCCTCCAGTGCTATTTACACCTTTAAAAACCTGCTGGATTTTGTCAAAAGACCTTTTCTGCATCAATTATAGGATCATGTGGTTCTTGTTCTCTGCTTTCTTAATGTGATGAATTACACTGATTGTTTTTCTTATGTTGAAGCATCCTTACATACCTGTTATGAATCCCTCTTGGTCATGATGAATTACTTTTTTTTATGTACTGTTAGATTCTATTGGCCAGGATTTTACTCAGGATTTTTGCATCTATGTTCATGAGAGATACTGGCTTACAGTTTTCTATTTTGGTCATGTTTTTACCTGACTTTGGTATCAAGGATATATTTGCTTCATAGAATGAGTCTGGGAGAATTCCATCTTTTTCTATTTTCTGAAATTCTTTATATAGGCTTGGTAGCAATTCTTCTCTGAATGTTTAATAAAATTCACTTATAAAACCATCTTATCCAAGGGCTTTTTTTGATTGAAAGTTGTTTTATTATCTATTCAATTCCTTCTTCTATAATGGGTCTTAAAAAAAACCCTGCTGGAGGGTCAGCTTTGGGTTAGTTCTGACTCGACAGCAAACAACAACAGCTGATACTCAGCATGTGTTTATATATAAACTTACCACTGCTTAGGTAGCTTCTGCCTCTGCCTGCCTCTCCAGCCACGTGTGGTGAAGGTGAGGGGTGGAGCATGGGGGCAGGACTTAATGTGAGCTAAGGTGTGCAGTGGTCCTGAAGAGGAGCACAGAGAGATCTTAAACTGGCCTGGTGGCTGAGGTCTCCAGCCCAGGCTACACCCCCAGCAATGGTCCTGGTTGACACGACTATCACTGAGACTTTTCTTTTCCTGAAGTCAAAGGAAAATGTACCCAGGTCCCCAATCTGGTCGCTCTCTCTTGGAAAGAACCAAAACCAAACTGTAGCCATTGCTTCTGAGTGGATTCTAACTCAGTGTGACACAATAGGACAGAATAGAATTACCCAGTAGGATGTCCTAGGCTGTAAGCCTTTATGGAAGCAAACGCCTCTACCTTTCTCCCACACAGCAGCTGGTGAGTTCAAACCACTGACCTTTTGGCTGGTTAGTAAGCACTTTAACCACTACTCTGCCAGGGTACCTTCCATTAGGTAGTCCAAAAAACTCCCGCCATCAGGTCAATTCTGACTCATAGTGACCTTCCATTGAGTTACCAAGGCTGTAAATCCCAACTGAAGGAAATGTTCTTCTTTCTGCCTCTGAATGGCTGATAAATTTAATCTGTTGTCCACCCTTTAGATAACAGTCTAATTAGTCATATTCTCAGTCAGTTGTAAAGCATCCTTGTCTAAAGAGTTCCTAGCACCATTGTTCCCTGCCACCTAGAATCACAGCCAAAGAGAGGAAGACCATCAACTGGTAGACTGACGGCAGCAAGGGGCTCAGAGATTGTAAGATGGCACAGGATAGGACAGGGTTCCTAACTGCTGTTCATAGAGTCACTATGATTCATGCTCAACTCAATGGCTCATAACAACAATAACAACCACCTAGTGTCACCACCTTTGTATTTCCATACTTGAAAACTCAACCTGAAACAACATATGAGCAAGAGCCTATGGTGATGAAAGAAGAAGTTCAGGCTGCTTTGAAGGACATGGCAAAAAGTAAGGCTCCAGGAATAGATGGTATACCAATTGACATATTTCAGCTAACAGATGCTGCCCTGGATGTGCTCACCAAGTTGTGCCAAGAAATCTGGAGAACAACCACTTGGCCAACTGACTGGAAGAGATCTATATTTGTTCCTATCCCAAAGAAAGGTGACCCAACAGAATGTGGAAACTACAGAACAATCTCACTGATTTCACATGCAAGCAAGATTTTACTGAAGATTATCCAAAAACGACTGGAACAGCACATCAGCAGAGAACTACCAGAAGTCCAGGCTGGGTTTAGAAGGGGTCGTGGTACTAGGGATATTGTAGCCAATGTTAGATGGATCTTAGCTGAAAGCAGGGAATACCAGAGGAATGTCTATCTGTGTTTCATTGACTATGCAAAGGCATTTGACTGTGTGGATCATAACAAACTATGGCTGATTCTGAGAAGAATGGGAATCCCAGAACACTTGATCGTTCTAATGTGAAACCTATACTTGGACCAGGAGGCAGTCGTCAGAACAGAGCAAGGGAACACTGCATGGTTCAAAATTGGGAAGGGCGTACGCCAGGGATGCATCCTATCTCCATACCTTTTCAACCTATATGCAGAACAGATTATCCGGGAGGCTGGGCTCTATGAGGAGAAATGTGGGGTCAAGATTGGTGGACGATTTATCAACAATCTGCGTTATGCAGATGACACAACCCTGCTTGCTGAAACTGAAGAGGACCTGAAGCACCTGCTGCAGAGGGTCAAGGACTGCAGCCTACAATATGGATTGAGGCTCAATGTCAAGAAGACAAAGATTCTCCCCACTGGACCAATTGGCAGCATCAGGATGGATGGTGAAGTGATTGTTGTACACAGCTTTAGTTTGCTTGCCTCCACAATCAAGTCTTGGCACCAGCAGCCAGGAAATTAAAAGGCACATTGCCATGGGAAAGTCTGCTGTTAGGGACCTCGCCAAAGTACTGAAGAGCAATGGTGTCTCTCTGGAGACTAAGTTGCGTCTGATACAGGCCATAGTCTTTGCAATCACCTGTTATGCATCAGAGAGTAGGACAATGACCAAGGAGGATAGAAGGAGAATTGATGCCTTTGAGCTGTGGTGCTGGAGAAGAGTATTGAAAATACCATGGAGTGCTAGGAAAACAACAGATTTGTCCTGGAAAGGGTTAAACCGGGTGGCTCCTTGGAGGCAAGGATTCTGAGGCTCCATCTAACATACTTTGGACATGTTGTGAGGAGAGACCGGTCCTTGGAGAAGGACATCATGCTTGGGAAGGTGGAGGGACAGTGCGGGAGGGGAAGGCCCTCTATGAGGTGGATTGATTCAGTGACTGGGATAATCGGGATGGGAATGTCAGAGGCAGTGCGATTGGCACAGGACAGAGCAGAGTTTAGGGCTGTTGTACATAGGGTCGCTATGACTCTCAAGCGACTCGACGGCATATAACAACAACAACAAGTGTCACCACCAAGAACCTCAGCTTCCACAATATGATGACAGAGGTGCCACCATGTCTCACACATGTCTCACCATCTTCTCTCTCAGGCCACCATATCCTCACTGGGTCATCTCACTGCCTCCACAGCAAATCTGGACAAGCCTGCTCTACACTGGGCTTCTCGGTTGAAAGTTTTCCTCTTTGGGTCAAGGCCATGGACAGTTGCGAAAGGGCAGGATTTGGCCTCCAACTGTCCCTTTCCTTCTATGTGAGGGGTCTGACAGTCTTCTTTTTCAGCCCACAGAAATACGAGTCTCTAATTACATTCCCTTCCCCTGATCACACTGCTGATCCCACCCAGAGAGGGTCATCGCCATGCCTCCCTGCCCTCCCCTTCCAAAGACTGCTTCTGTTTCCCATTAACGGAGAAGAAGCCTTTCCAGCCCTGAGAGGCCAGCCCATGGTAGTGAAGCTCTTCAGGGTCCACTTTCCCAGTCTCTATTCCCAGGGAACACCCCCAGAGAACAAGCTGAGCCAAGAGGTCTGGATTCAGTTTGCTCCTAGGACCTTCCTTCTCAAGAGCTCTGAACCACTGCCCCCTTCATCCCAAGGACCCCTTACCCTGCCTACAGCATCCCAGGGGTCTTAAGGTTACTCTTACTTAACACTTCATTAAAGAAGATTTCATTTCATACTTTATCTGTGTAAGGAGCCCTGACGACGGAGTGGCTAAACGCTTGATTGCTAACAAATGGTCAGCAGTTCGAACCCACCAGCCACTCCACAGGAGAAAGATGAAGCAGTTCTCTTCCATATAGACAACAGCTTTGGGAACCTTGTAGGGAAGTTGCTGTGAGTTAGAAAGGACTCCATGGCAGTGGATTTCTTTTAAGGTCATCTGTACTCCCTTTGTCAATCTTTCTTTTCCACCAAGTTAAGATTGTGTGACTGTACATATGGTTTTGTTTTCTATGCCTTAACGTTTGACCCTGTCCCTTGGTCAGTGGGACCAGTGTGCACCCTGGGCTGCAGCAGGATGAGGGAATCAGAGGGCTGACAGCTGAGCCCAACAGCTAGGCACTTATCTATAAGCTTGTTGTTGGTCGCACTGACGTCATCTCCCCCTGGAGGCTGCTCCTGACCTCCTGAGCAAGTACAGTCAGCTTCTCTTTGGGGCTTCCCCACTCCCTGTAGCTTCCCCACCCGCTAGGTCCAGTAGGAGAGGGTCCTACTGTTTCAGCTAAGATAGGTCTCCTAGTGTTTGGAGGGGAGGAAGGGATTGAAATGTTGAGATTCAAGGCGATTAAAAGTCCAAAGGGCAGGCTATTTTCTCATACCTTCTATTGCTTATCTGAAGCTTAAAAATTATCAGAGGGTGTGGAAATGGCAATAGCTTCATGGGATAAGGATGAGAACAAAGAACACCTCCATGTTTTGTTCCTGGGCACAAAACAACCACCTCAGGAAATCCCCGCCCTAGAACTGAGCTGATAGGTCAGAATGAATATTGACCTGTGCTTCAGTATTCCACCTTATCTCCTCTGACTCTCAGAGCAATCAGATGAAGAAGAAAGAGTGTTTTACAGGTGAGGAGGCTGAGGCTCAGAGAAGTAAAATACTTGCTCAAGATTATGCAATGGA
>NW_006399775.1:16373140-16399507 GCF_000299155.1 Elephantulus edwardii
TCCTCATACATGTTTTACTAGTTATCTTTCTGTTTGCACAATAATGATCTTATATATAGTCTTTGTCCTTCTGGGACTGAGTTAACTCACTTAGCATAATGATAACCCAGTCCCCTCTCAAGTTAGGAAATGATTTTCAAAATCATTGCTCCAAGTTAATTCTATCCTTGCTTTGCTCCTAAGTCCACTCCTGGTTCTTCATTTTCCCACCAGGCTGGTCCTCTGAATGGATGAAGCAGAGATGGGCTTTACTATGAAATCTGAGTAAGGCTTCCTGTTGCTTTGAGTGAGACCCAGCATGTTTCTCCAGAACCTTGACATGAGCCTTGTCCCTCACTTTTCAGCCCAAAGAGCTCGCTCGAGAACTGGCTGGAAGCCTTTTGGCTGAGAGTTGCTGAAACAAGCAGTTGGAGAGCCACCGGGGTCCTCTTTTGAAACTTGAACCTGGACTCAGAAACTGACAGGCCTGTTACACATCACTGTTATTTGGTTGGGCTTTTGGTTGTTGTATTGTTGTGTTTTTTTTTTCAATTCAGTGAGGATCCTTGCACAAGCAGACCTTGCATGGATTTTTGCATTCAAGTCTTGCTCACACTTCACTGTCACAGTCACACCCACAGTCACACATATTCATAGCCAAGAATATGTAACCCGAGGAGTATCTGCTAGCAAGTGGGGGGCTGGGTACAGCCAGCAGCTGGTGGGCAGGGCACATACTGTTATATGGGAAATATCATGGCCCTGCACAAGTGGGGCTGTGTTTCAGACATGTTCCACAGCAGAAGGGAGGCTTCCAGCTGGAAAGCTTTGGTTTCCTCCCATCACAGCAGAATGGAAGGCTCTGGAGTCCCATGACCCAAGCTCAGGCTGGAGAAATGAGCTGCAACATACATTCAACAGAAGGGGCATTTGCATAATGCAGGTTGTTGAAGAATTTTCTCCAATCCTGATCTACCATTTTTCTTCATACAGTCCAGCTTCTTTAATTATTTACTTATTATTATTATTATTTAATTTTTCAATAACCACACAGATTGAAAATGGTATGGTAAAAGAATACAATCCTGACACACATCTCTCCTGATTTAACTGCTTCTTCATCTATGTACAGGTTCCTTATAGAACAATTGATGCTCTGGAATGCCATTATTCACAATGTTATCCATAATTTATGATGATCCACACAAACGAATGGCTTTGCATAGTAGTAAAATACAAGTAAGCATCTTTCTGGTACTGTATGCTTTCAGCCAAGATCTATTCGTCATCAGCAATGATGTCTCTCACTTCAGTCTCTACTGATTGAGCTTGGATTTCTGGTTACACAGTTGATGTACTGTTTCTGCTGTTTTTTAATTCACTTCAGCAAGATTTCACTTGTATATAATATTGATTCTTTTCTATAATGGTCATACTCTGTTGGATCATCTTTTGTAGGAGAGGGTGGACACAAATACGAAGCTCTTCTGATCAGTTGGTCAGGTAGTTGCCTTCCAAATTTCTTGACAAAGAAGACTGAGCATTGTCCAGGCCTGCATCCACTTGGTGAAATGTTTCGTTTGGTATCTCCTGCAGCCCAGTTTCTGCTAACAGTTTCCATGCAGCTGCCTTCAGTAGCATTGACTCTTGGTCATTTGCTGCTTCCTAAGCAGTTCAGTGTCAAGCAATTCTTTCTGGTACAGTGACTCTGTACATTGCTTTCATCTTCTTGATAAATCATTCAAAATTTTGCCTATAGAATTCTTCAGCATTGCAACTCCAGGCTTGAATTTGCTCTTCAGTTCTTTCAGCTTGAAAAATGACAAGTGTATTCTTCCCTTTTGGTTTTCTAACTCTACTTTTTTGCATATTTCCTTATAAGACTTACTTTGCTTGGTCTTCTCGAGCTGCCCTTGGAAATCTTCTTTCATAATTTTTCCACTTTAGCTTTTCTACTTTCTCGAGCTTGTTTCAGAGTCTCTTCTGACATCCATTTTTGTCATTCATTTTTTTCTTTTTTAATGATTTTTTTCCCCATGTATAATGTCTCTACTGTCATCTTACAACTTTCTGGTCCACAGTTTTTAATCTGCTTAGTCATTACTGTGCATCAAATCAATTCTTGAGAGGGTCTCTAAACTCCAGTTGGATATATGCTCAAGGTCATATTCTTGCTCTTATGGTCTTCTTTTCTTTTTCTTCAGTTTCAATTTGAATTTGTATATGACCAATTGATGGTCTATTCCTCAGCTAGCTTCTGACCTTGTTTTGACTGATGGTACTGAGCTATTTCACTTTCTCTGTCAACTGATATAGTCAGTTTGATCACTAAATATTCCATCTGGCAAAATCTATATATGTAGTCACCATTGTTGTTGCTGTTGTTCTTATGTGCCATTGAGTGGACTATGACTCATAGTGACCCCATAACAATGGCTCTGAACCTTTCCCTATCCTGAGTCAACCTCACCATCTCTTGACACACCTGAGGCACAGTCGCTGTGTAAATCCAGCTCACCCAGGGTCTTCCTCTCCTGCACTTACCATTCACCATTCATGATGGCAATCCAAGAAATGGCCCCTCCTGACAACCTGTAGGATGTGAGATGGAGTTCCAAAATCCTTGGCTCCAAGGAGCAACCTGGTTTCACCTTCTCTAGAACAAACTTGTTGGTTCTCTTTGCAGTCTGTGGTATGCTCAATACTTGCATAGATTCTTCTGTAATCCTTAGCCATTGTCCTGCTCTCATATCTATAGCAAGCAATTGAGATCAGACACACCTTAGTCTCTAGACTGACACTGCTGTTCTTTAGCATTCTGGAGTCTTAGTGGTTTTTAAAAGATATATTAACAATAAGTAAATTGTTGGTAGTGCATGCAATATCTGGTCTTTTATTCTACCATGAAAGACACATTTTCTGACTACCAGTCCATCTTCTTTGTTTCTAAATTTTACCAGTTATCAATCACTAGTTACCATTGATACCTGTTGAGTGTATGTTCCATCAGTTTCAGACTATAGAAGTTGGTAGAAATTCTCAGTCTCTTCATCTTTGACTATAGTAGTTAGTGCATAAATTTTAATAATAGTCATATTAACAAGTCATCCTTGCACGTGTATGGATATTATCCTATTGCTGATTGTTTTGTACTGCTGGGGACTGTAGATCTTGAAGTATCCTTTTTGACGATGAAGGCAACACCATTCTTCTGCACTTTGCTATTCCCAGCATAGTAGAATATTGTTTAATTCAAACTATCTTTGATCTTTGTGTATTCCATTTCATTTGTGATAACTTCCAATGTTCACAGATTCATACTGCATCTAATCCAACTATTAATGAATATTTGCAGCTGCTTCTGCCTCATTTTGAGTCATTTCTCATTTTTAGCAAATGGAAGACCTTTATTGGGTGGCATCTGTCCTCTGGTGGTATCATTAAGGCCAGTTGTAATTTGAGGAGACAATTCTTCTTCCATCATATTATGAGTGCCCTCTAACCTGAGGGCTCACCTTCTGGTGTTAAATCATACAATGTTTTGCTGCTATTTATAAGGGTTTTGAGGGCCCATTATTTCTGAAGTGGATGGCCAAGAGTGCTTTCTAGTTTTAGTCTCAAGGCTCTACTGACACTAGTCCACCATCAGTGACCCTGCTGGTATTTGAAAGATGTACAGCTTCCATTATATAATATCCTTATTCTGTCTATCTGTCTTTTTGGAGTGCTAGTGGTGTAGTCTATAGGGACTTGGGATGATGAGTTTCTCTGTCAGTTCAAATCTATCAGTGGTTTCACAGGAGAAAGGTGGACAATCTCTTTCTTAAAAATCCAATAGACAGTCATCTATGAGTGGATTCCAACGAGATAGAGAGAGAAACTATCCATATTATTTATACATAAGGAATTATTTTCATATCCAATAACTAAGAGCTTTAGTGGCTTAGTGGTAAGAGTTGTGTTACCAACCTAAATCCAGGAGGTTCAAATCCACCAGCTGCTCTTCAAGACAAAGATAGTCAATCTCCTCCCAAATGATTTCCAGCCTCTGGAAATCTCCTGGAAGGTTGACTATAAGTCAGTTCCAATTCAATGGAAATGAACAAGCACAACTACTAGAGAAAGAAGTCACATTGCATTCCATTCTTGCCAGGCCAGAAGAAATGAGACTGGAAGCGAGTGGTGCATCACTGTGTATATTGGAGGGGCCAGGGCCTGGAGCAGTGATTACAGCCTCTGCCTTGAAAAACTGAACCAAGAGTGGACTTCTTATGACTGACCACATGGCACCATACTTGGATGACAGGTCGTGAGGTTCTGAGTTGGAACCAAGCTTATTGTTATTGTGGCTGCCCTCAATTCACACCTCACACACTGCCCCGTCCTGTATCATCTATGATTACTTACAGACTAAACTGTTGCAATCCACGGGTTTTAATTGCCTGCTTTTCAGAAGGAGATCATTAGGCTCTTGCCTCTAGTCTATCTTGGTCTAGAAGGTCCACTGAAATTTGGTCAAATATGATGAGTTTCAGATTTGTATCAGCAACACCTAAGCCTCCACTGGTGCCTGTAATACAAAGTGTATTGATTGCGACTCAAATCTGAGTCTCCTGCATGGAAGATAAGAAGAATTCAGCTGCTGAAATGTTACTATCCTCTAATATGATTTCTAACTTTTAACTATTAGACAAGTTGGGTTTACAAGAGGCCATAACATCAGGGTTATCATGGCTGATGTCATATGAATACTGGTTGGAAGTAATACAAGAAGAATGTCTATTTGTACTTTAGCGACTATACAAAGACATTTGACTGTGTGGGTCATAAAAATTGTGGCTAACATTGAGAAGAATGGGAATCCCACAACACTTACTAGTGCTCATGCAAAACCTATACCTAGACCAAGAGGCTGCTGTACAAACAGAGAAAGGGAATACTGTTGTTGTTGTTTACGATAGAACCCTCCAGTGGGTTTTCAAAGGCAGTTAATAACATAGGAGATTTTCCATCCTGCTGATGGCCTTGAACTGTGTGCCTTCGGGATTTTAGTGCAGCTTCTTTGTCACTAGGCCACCAGGGTTCCCTAATGGAACGCTACATGGTTTAAAATAGGAACTACACCAATGTTGTATCTTTTCTCCATACATATTTAATATATGTGCTGCACAAATTATTCGAGAAGCTGGACTCCATGTAGAAAAATGTAACATCAGGATTGGAGGAAGACTAAATAACCTTCATTATGTGGATGACACATCCTTGCTTGCTAAAAGTGAGGAGGACTTGAAGCATTTGCTGCGGAGGGTTAAACACTGAAGCCTTCAATATGGATTGCTTGTTAATGTCAAGAAAACAATAAGTGTCACCTTTGGACCAATAAGGAACACCACAATAGATGGAAAAAGATTGATATTGTCAAAGACTTAATCTTACTTGGATCCACAATCAGTACACTTGGTACCAGCAGTCAGGAGATCAGAAGTATTGTGCTGGGAATGTCTGTAGTCAGGAACATCTCCAAATTACTGAGGAACAAGGATGTCAGTTTGAGGACTAAGTTGCACTTGATTTAGGCTATTTCAGTTGTCTGCTATGCATCTGAAAGATGGACAACAAATAATGACTAGGAAGAAGAAGAAGAAGAAGAAGAGGAGGAGGAGGAGGAGGAGGAGGAGGAGGAGGAAAGAAAGAAAGAAAAAAAGAATACCAGAAGAAGAATTTATGCCTTTGAACTATGGTTTTAGAGAAGAGTACTGAGTATTCCATGGACTGCCAAAAGAATAAACAGATATGTCTTATGGAAAGTGTAGTCGGAATTCTCCTTGGAGGCAAGGATGATAAAGCTTTGTTTCACATACTTTGGGCATATTGCTAAGAGAAGCTATTCCCTGGAGAAGGACATTATGCTTGGAAAGGTGGAGGGACAGCAAAAGAGAGGGAGATCCTCAACCAGGTGAATTGACACAGTGACTGCAGCAATGGGCTCTAGTGTATCAGAAACTGTGAGGTTGGCACAAGATGAGAGGCTTCAGATTTGTTATTCAGAGAGTCATCATGAGTTGTACTTGATAGTACCTAACAACAACAAATATTAAACATGTGGTTTATGGTCATCCATGTGACCTTTTACTTCTGCTCCACACATGGGCAAGTCTGCATAAAGCCTCTGGTCACGACTCCCTAGAGACCACCTCCTTTCTTTGACACCAACTTCCACAGGCCCTGTAGCCATCTTCATATCTTTCTCTGCCCTAGAGACTGATATCTAGCAGCCTGTAAGATGGCCCCTCAGTGGACACATTGCTACTCCCTCTGGGCTGGAAATCAATTTGCTACTTCAAAGCCACCTTCCCTTTGTTATCTTCTCTATCTCCTGGGGAAGGAGATAAGGAGAGAGAGAAAGTAAACATGGACTCTGTGTTCCCAGATCCCTTCCAGCCAGGTCACTGAGGTCAGCTGCATCCTCTCCCAATGAAGGCTACACAGTTCCTGCCAGATGCCCTCTCTACAAAGCGACCCAACCCAGGTCTCTGGACCTGCTCCCTAATCTCTATTTGGCCTCATAGTTGAGTAAGTGGATAAAGAATGTCTGTAATGTCTACTAACTGTGCTTTTCTACACTGTGTGAAATTGTGCATGTGTGCATATGGAGAGGGGGTCTGCCTTATGTGTCTGTGTGTGTCATTGGGTGAGAATGTATTGCTGTGTGTCCTGCTCTGTGTGTCTGAGTCCCTTGATCTGTCCATGTGTCTCTTCTAGTTTGTTGCTCTTGCCACCATTGCTGCCATTTCTTTCTTTCATCTCTTCAACCTTGTAAGTGTTGGCTAACCACCTCTCTGCTCTGAGATAGGTACAGGCCAGGTGTGCTAGAGGAGGCTTCAGACCTTTAGGAAGCTCATAGCCCTGTGCAGAGAGGGTTCAAAAAATAGGATCAGGGAGAGGTAAGGAGAATGTAGAATGGTCATCTGTCTCTCAATCTGCTCCTTCATCCACTACATCAACTCAACCCTAAGCCTCAGCTTCCCCATCCATAAAATGGGAAGGAAAAGCCTGACACCCTCCAGACACAATCCTATCCAAGACCAAGACACAGGCTTCCCACAATTATCTACTGCACCCACTTCCTGACCTCTAGAAACAGTGGGATAATAAATGTGGGATGTTATACATTGCTAAATGTGAGGATTCTAATGTTCCACAGCAATGGCTATCTGATACAATCCTGGTGCAAGGGTCAAAAGCAATAAACAAAACTAGAAGTTGGCTTTCTCAGAGGATCAATAAAACTGACAAGCCACCAGACTAGCAAGAGAAAAAAATAAGAGGGACATTATTGAATTAAGAAATTAAATTTGTGACATTACAGTTGATACAACAAATATAAAAATAACCATAACTGTGATGAAAAACTGAACTCTTAGGTAAAATTAATATACTCCTAGAAATACATTTTTTAAACCTCACTGCCATCTAGTCCCTTCCAACTTGATCGTTTTCTTCAAACCTTCGCACTTAAGAAAAGCTCACTGTAATGATGTGTATTGCATTGAAACAGATGAGGGAGAGAACTGAAGGCTGCATAGTGGAGTGGACTTGGGGGGGAGGGATTGCATAACAATGAAAGAGTTTTTCTTTTTCTTTTCAAGGAGAGGGGTGAATTGGGTGGGTGGGGGTGGGTAGGGAGAAAAGTGTAACAATGAATGACTGGAAACCCTAAGTCTCTGTAAACTTTCATTAAAATTAACTTTTTAAAAAATAAAAAAAAAAGCAATAAACATGCAAGTGCTCTGTAATCCAGGAGGTGGTGCGCACATGGGGTAGAGAGGAGGCTGGGGTTTGGCAGTTGTTTATGTCTATGTGTCCCCTATGTTGAGGCCTGGTTGCGAAGTACATTATGAAAGGTCGATAATTTGAATCTACCTGCTGCTTCATGGGAGAAAGAGGAGGCAGTCTACTCTCATTCAGATCTGTTTAGATTTACAACCTCAGAAATCCAATGCAGGGTCACTGAGTGGAACAAGCTGGCAGTGGTTCTTGGTTTTGTTGTTTGCTTGGATTTGTTTGTTATATGTGAGACACACTGAGGTGTCGGGCTTAGAGGAGGGCTGGAGATGGAAACCAACACCCCTCACATATACATAGGTGAGCTCCCACCCACCTTGCCCAGACTCCTGGAATCAGTCAGTGCTGCCAGCACCATTAACCTCACAGTGCGTCAGAGCGCGCCTGGCAGGTAATGAGCTCAGCTGGGCTTTGGTGTAGTAATTAAATCAGGACCAAGGGGAGCAGGTGGGAATTGAGTGTAAGGAAGTGAGGAAGGTCCTGAGGGAAAACAGAAGCACTGAGTCATTCACAGGGGCCTGGGCAAAGCTCTGTGGATGTCACTGGGCTGTAGGAGACAATAGTCCTGAGCTGCATGGTCTTCTCTCTGACTCTGGGACCTCAGAGTAGCTCCAATGGCCCCAGTACAGCTTGGAGGCAAGGCTCAGAGGGAGACAGAGACACTGCAGAGAACACAGCTAAGCTTGAGGGACCAGAGCCAGGTCTTTTGACGAGTAAATCCTGCCCACCCTGTCGGGCCCACTATGCACCTTGGGAGCCCTGGAAGTTCTAGGGCTGTGATTGGTTTCCCATGTGGCTGGAACTTGTTTCTTCATCAAGACAGTGGAGTTAAGGAGACCAGATGTCTGAGACCCACCATAGCCCCATGCAAGACCTTTTACCCCACAACCATAGCTTCCATCCTCACAAAGAAAGAGAAATACAATGTTAAGAATGATAAATTCCATTTTATCTGAGACCAACTGAGGAACTAACAACCTGGGTCACACAATTGAGGCTGGGATCAATTCCTGGCTCGAGTAGGAACTGAGTCCCAATGCTCCTCGGGTCCCCAGCACCCATCTCAGATCTTCTCACAGAAGCAGCTTTAAAGATCACTAGTTAAATGAAGGCATGAGCAAATGAAGGAAGCAAAAATGAAATGTCTGTTTTGTTTGGAACATAGCCACAGCAGAGCCGACAGGTTTGAGAGGAGGTGGATGGTGTGCAGTGCAGTATCTCTTCCATTTACTCCTCCTGTCTAGCTTTTACCTGCTCACTCTGAGGGACTGCATCAACCTGCTGCCGCGTGTTCTTGCCTTCTGGTTGGATGAACTAATGGGCAGCCCAGGAGGAGACAGGAGGAAGGAAGGAGGAGGGGCAATTATTCCCTCATTCCCCAGAATCCTTTCTGTGTTGTGTCTCAGGCTGGTTCAGCTGTGTCTTTTAAGCAAAGGACATTTCTGTTAGACGACCTTTGATAGATGACTCTACTTCCCAGTTTCCATTAATCTTTCCATCTCCTCATTTCTTTGGGGTCTGGGTCATATTAGCCTTACTGTTCCTATCACCAGTGGGGCATTACAGAACTAAAGATCTCAAGTCCAAGAAGGTTCTAACATCTCAGTGTCTAGCATCCTGCTTCCAGATGATGGATATCAACCTCTGCAGAGTAGAGAATGATGCTCTCCGGGGATAAAGACAGCACCCTCTGATGGTTAAGGTTGTGACTCCTAGTTATGATGTAATACGGCAGTCACCTCCCATTTTGTGATCTGATATAATGCAATCATCCCATTGATTATGTCTGATATGATGTAATCATTGCCATGATAAGATATGGTGTAATGTAATCATCTCCACAATGAGTTCTACTATGAGCTGTTAAACAATTGAAAGGCAGTGTGGTCTGCAATATATATATATATATGTGTGTGCATGTGTGTCTATGTGTCTATATATATATATATATATGCCTTCCGGCAAAGTTGGCGTTTTGCTTACTACTCTGGATCCTTCATTGGACTTACCATCATCCGATACCTACTTCCTGTGATGTGAGCCAACAGTCTATCATCTGACCTGCTGGTTTTGGATCTGTCAACCCTACAGGCTATGTGAGTCAGAAGAAGCAGACACCTGGCCCACAGATTTGGCACTTACTCAACTTGTAAGTAAGGTGCATCTGATTCAGGCCATAGTCTTTCCAATTACTTGTTATGCATCTAAGAGCTGGACAATGAATAAGGATGACAGAAAAAGGATTGATGTATTTGAGCTGTGGTATTAGAGAGGAGCGCTGAGTATGCCATGATGTCCAAGAGAACAAACAGATATGACTTGGAGAGAGTGCAGCTGGAATGCTCTTTGGAGGCAAGAATGATGAGGCTTTGTCTCACATACTTTGGGCATGTTGCCAGGAGGGGCTATTCCTTGGAGAAGGCCGTAATGCTGGAAAGGGTGGAGGGTTGGCAAAGGAAAGGAAGACCCTCAACCATGTGGATTAACACAGTGACTACTGCAATGGGCTCTTGTGTGTCAAGAAATGTGACGATGGTGCAGGACAAAACAGGGTTGAGACTTTTTGTTTATAGGGTCACTATGAGTTGTACCTAACAACAACAGCCTCTACTACTGTGTGAGGTATTTCCTTGAGATATATACATATACATGCACACACATATTGTTCTTCTACAGAGTGTGGAAATGATCAAACAGTATCATTAATATCACGTGCAAGCAAGATTCTGCTAAGATTATCCAAAAACACCAAGAACAGCAAGCACATCAACAGAAAACTGCCAGAAGTACAGGTTGGGTTTAGAAAGGTTCGTGATACTAGGGATTTTGTAGCTAATTTAGATGGATCTTAGCTGAAAGCAGGAAGTACCAGAGGAATATCTATGTTTCATTGACTATACAAAGGGTTTGACTGTGTGGACCACAACAAACTGTGGCTGACTCTGAGAAAAATGGAAATCCCAGAACACTTGATTGTGCTAATGTGAAACCTATACTTGGACCAGGAGGCAGTCATCAGAACAGAGCAAGGGAACACTGCATGGTTCAAAATTGGGAAGGATGTATATCAGGGACATGTCCTATTTCCGTACCTTTTCAATCTATATGAGGGACAGATTATCCAGAAGGCTGGGCTCTATGAGGAGAAATGTGGCATTAAGTTTGGAGGAAGACTCATCAACAATCTGCATTATGCAGCTGATACAACCCTGCTTGCCGAAACTGAGGAGGACCTGAAGCACTTGTTGCAGAAGGTTAAGGACTGCAGCCTTCAACATGGATTGAAGCTCAACATCAAGAAAACAAAGATTTTATCTCTGGGCTGATTGGCAGCATCATGATGGATGGTGAAGAGATTGAAACTAAACAGCTTTAGTTTGCTTGGCTCCACAATCAACACTCTTGGCACTAGCAGCCAGGAAATTAAAAGACATATTGCATTGGAAAAGTCTGCTGTCAAAGACCTCTCCAAAGCACTACAGAGTAATGATGTCAGTCTGGAGACTAAGGTGCGCCTGATACAGGCCTTGGTCTTTGCAATTACTTGCTATGCATTAGAGAGCTGGACAATGATTAGGGATGATGGAAGGAGAGTTGATGTCTTTGAGCTGTGGTGCTGGAGAAGAGTATTGAATATACCATGAACTGCTAAGAGAACAAACAAGTTCATCCAGGAGAGTGTGAAGCCAGACTGCTTCTTGGAGGCAAGGATTCTGAAACCTCATCTGACATACCTTGGACATGTTGCAAGGAGGGATCAGTCCTTGGAGAGGGATGTCATACTTGGGAGGGTGGAGGGACAGAGCAAGAGAGGAAGACCCTTGAAGAGATGGATTGATTCAATGACTGGGGTAATGGGGGTAGGTGTATCAGAGACAGTAAGATTGGCACAGGATAGAGCAGGGTTTAGGGCTGTTGTACAGAGGGTCGTTATGAGTCACAGGTGATTCAATGGCACATAACAAAAACACGTATATGTACTTTGATAGCCTAATGTACAAGGAGTCATGTTGTCAATCCAAAGGCAAGTGATTTGAAACCACCAGCTGTTCCAAAGGAGAATGATGGGAAATCTCCTGTGTGATTTACTGCCTCTGAAACCTGCTGGAAAGTCAACCATGAGTCAATTCCAACTCAATTGCACATAACAACAACATCTACATGGATAAACTTCATTGGTTTTGCTTCCCTAGAGAACCAGTGTAAGATATATCTTAACCCTCATTAGCCTCTTTGGTGCTATTCTTAGGATGCCTTTGTTTTTGGCCAACCTTAGTCCTTCCTTCTTTTACCTATTAGCCAAAGAGCCCCTGATAGCATCTTGGTGCCGGCCTCATTTAGACATAGGAAACACCCAGATGAGCCAGCCTCTATATATTCTATCTTTCTCCTTGGAGTGCCTCTTCAGCACCTGACTTCTCCACCAGACCGGGATCTCCCTGAAGGCAAGACCCCCAGTTGCAAAGGACACAAGGGAGAGTCTTGCTAAATAGCTATTCAGTGGTAAATAAATGAACGACTCCACAAGGATACTTTCCATCACAGTGTGTTCACTGCTTCACAGGCAGCCCATTTCCCTGGGGGAAGGAGTTAGAGGGAGTGAGCCAAGTGGAAGCAGACCCAGCTGGCCTCGCAGATCACCTTCGGACACCAGAAGTGCCATCTATTTATTGCAAAAGCCCCACTACCCAGAGCCTTCCCACATGGTCCTGGCCCCAACCAGGAGTAGAGGATCCCCAGGTTTGGAAATTCCCAGATGCCTGGCACTGGGTTTGTACCACCCCACCCTGCCTCCACAGGGCTAGACAATCCCAGCCGCACTTCTTGGATGGAGACATTGGCTCATAAGCAGAAGTTCTGGAATTCACTCCAGGAAGCAGCCATCTGGGTGAAAGGACTCTGAAGAGTCAAGAATTCCAGCTTCTGATTCCCTTTCCGACAATTACAGGCCTGGAGTCAGGGTCAGATAAGCCTAGGTTCAACTCCACCTCTACCGCCTAACAGTTACCTGATGCCTGGCAAACTACTTACCTCATTGAGCTGTGGTTTCCTCTTTTTAAAAAGAGATCATAGCATCTGTCTCAACAAGTTCCTGTGAGAATTCTCCAAGGAACCCGTAGCTGACAAGCAAGAATTCTAATTTACTGTTCAGTAAATAACTTTGAGTGCCCTCCCTGGGAATGCCCCTCCCACCCCTATCAGGATCCTGGCATGGGGTAGGGGGCTGCTAATGACTCAGTAATTAAAGGATTGACATATAGCGCAGCAGGAAGTCTCTCCCTAGAGCCCTAAAAATCCTTCTGATTAGTTGGAAATAAAAATAAATTTGTTGGGTCTGAGGAAGTGCTTTGTAAACTTCCAAGTGCTAGTTAATCCTTAGATCCACATCTCCCTCTCAAATTCATCTCCTGATCAGAGATTCACCCCTACCTCCTGAGCCCTCCATTTAGATGTCCCATGTCAGCCTATCACAAACCACATTAAGTCTTACCTATTAAATCCATCCTAAGGCTTGGCTCTACTCTGCCCAGCTGCTCCAGGCAGGAACCTGGAAGGCTCCCAAGACCCTTCCCTACCCGATTCCCCTCTCCGTCTGCGATTCTGTTTCCTCTAAGTGCCTACATCTGTTCCTCCTTCCTCATGCCCTCATCATTCCCCCTGCCCCCTCAGTCAGGACGGTCTCTGGGCACCAACCAATCTCTCCCTCCACTTCCTCTTCACACTATACCCAGAGCCAACTTCCCCAAGTGGGCATCTCTCCTGCTCCAACCCTCAAAAAAAGCTGCCTCTGAGATGGATTTTGTTGACAGATTTGAGTGAGGTGTGTCTGCAAGATCAGCCCCTGTGGGGGGAAGGAGATTTGGGCTGCAATGCAGATCCTACAAAGGCTCAGCCAATGTCTCGAAGTTCTAGAGAAGAGTGACTCTGCAGAGTTGTCCCAAATGGAGCAAAGGGAGCCAGCCCTTTATACTCCCATATGGACCAATACCATAGGGGCACAGTGTCAATCCAATAAGCCAGGTAAACATGCATCCTCAATAGTCTGTAAGTCCCTGCTTACTTTGCTAATTGGGTGATTCAGCCCTAGAAGGGCATATGACATTGGATGAGGAGGGTCTTCTCACCCTCAGAGAGGAGTAGTCTGAGCTGCCAGCTGTCCACCCTTCAGCTGCGGGAACAAAGCTCTGGTCCCAGGGAGCGAAAGGAAGGGGCAGGGAGAGAGGGGGAGATGGGGAGAGGAGGGAAGAGAGAGAGAAAGAGGGAAGGGGGCTAGAGAAGAGTGGTATCAGCGTAGCTCCTCTTGACTGGCAAAAAAAATAACTCCCCATTGCTTCAGGATAAATTCTGAACATCTGATCTATCATACTCGACTCTTTATGATCTCCCCTCAAACACCCTCTCCACTCACTCCCATCTCTCATCCCTCCTCCATTGCTCTCAACTTTATAACCATATTGTGCTTCTTGCAGTTTTCCAAGCTCTCGACATGCTATTTCACACCTCCCTGCTTTTGCACGTTATTTCATCTGCCTGGAATGCCTTTAGATGGAAAAAGAAATCCTATTCTCTTCTTCCAGCCAATTCCAACTCCTTCACCATGACTCCAGCTAAGCTTTGCCCTCCCCCCACCCAGGTCCCCCAACCCTATTAATTCCTCCGAAGCTACAGCTGCCCCCCTGCACCCCACACCCAGGGGCAGCTGTTGGATGTTTATCTGTGGAGATCCCTGGGGTGACAATGGGACTGTTTAGTTTCACATTCACAAGATTTGCCACTTTGAGGGCTCTCAGTCAGTCAGAATGTATTCATGGCACTAGAGTAGGAAGAATCTTTCCAAAAGGCTATCCAGAATGATGAAACCATAAATGCAAAGGCCTGTACGAGCCAAAGTACCCAGCATTTTGGCATTCAACAGAATTGTCCTCATCATTTCCCCTCATCATCATTATCTTTCTCCTCATCTTTCTGGTTTCATTGTGGCCACACTTGTTGAGCGCTTACTGTTTACCATGTTCTATGCCAAGGGCTTTGAGGCACCCTTCCTTGCAACCCTTATTTTTTTTTTAATTCATCTTAATGAAAGTTTACAGAGACTTAGGGTTTCCAGTCATTCACTGTTGCACTTTTTTCCCTACCCACCCCCTCCCCCCAATTCACTCTTCTCCTTGAACAGAAAAAGAAAAACTCTTTCATTGTTATGCAATCCCTCCGCCCAAGTCCATTCCACTATGAAGCCTTCACTGTGGACTTGTGTAATGACAAGAATACCCATTCATATGTCCCTTTTAAACAGTTCTCTTCCTCATCTGTTTCAATGCAATATATATCATTCCTCCCCTCCTTTTCTGTCTTCCCTCAACCCTGATGTCAGTCCCTTTTTACAACAGTGACCCTATGCAAAGTTTTCCTTTTGTGACTTAGATATTTCACTCAGCATAATGTCCTCCAGGGTCATCCATTTTGCATAACATTTCATGAGTTCCTTGTTTTTCAATGCTGCATAGTATTCCGTTGTATGAATATACCAGAGCTTCTCTATCCATTCATTTGTTGATTGGCACTTGGGTTGTTTCCAGCTCTTTGCTATTGCGAACAAAACCGCAATAAATATGGGTGTGCATATATCTGCTTGGGTGGCAGTTACAGTATTCCCAGTAGTGGAATTGCTGGGTCAAATGGTATTTCTATTTGCAACTTTTTGAGAAAGTGCCATACAGCCTTTCATAGTGGTTACACCATTTTACACTCCCTCCAACAGTGAAAAAGGGTTCCAGTTTCTCCACAACCTCGCTAGCATTTGATGTTTGCTGTTCTGTTGAATTTTGCTATTCTTACTGAGGTGAGATGCTATCTCATAGTTATTTTTATTTGCATCTGTCTTAGAGCTAGGGACTTTGATCTTTTCTTCATGTGCTTGTTAGCCATCTGAATGTCTTCTATGGTGAAGTGTCTGTTCATATCCTGTGCCCATTTTTCAATTTGGTTATTTACTTTTATCTTGTTGTGATGCTCGAGTATTTTATAAATTACAGATATAAGTCCCTTGTCAGACATGTCATTACCAAATATTTTTTCCCAGTCTGTGGCTTTCCTTTTTACTCTGCTGGAGAAGTTTTTGGATATGCATGCAACCCTTATTCTATCTCCACTCTTAACAACCCACAGAAATAGATACTATTATTATCACTATTTCCCGGATATGAAAACAGAGAAGTTCTGGAATTTGACCAGCTCTTCCCAAGGTCACATAGCTGGTTAATGGTATATCTCCTCTGAGGAAGGACTTTCTGTTTTTGCCATCCACCAGGCAGTGAGGCCACTCTGATCCCATCCCTTCCAAAGTGTACCCTCCTGCCCCATCACCTTCTTTGGGAACTCCTTTCCTACATGAAAGGACACCCTGCTGAGAAAATGCAGGGCAGACTCCCATGCAGTGACCACAAGGCTTGGGAGTGTGGCTTTGTTGATGAGGGAGAAGGGTAGTGAGGGAAGATATGACTCAGAATTACATATGCTCTTCTAGATCAGACCAAAACAGGGTTTCTTGGAGATTTTGTCCTGTTGCCTCTGCAAATAAGGTATCTGAAGTTTCAAAAGGAAATGTTTTATCCAAAGTCACCTCTAATGTTGAGAGGGCCAATAAGAGGTGCATGCTATGTACTGCTAAGGTGTTTCAGCAAAGGCTAGGTTTAAGATGGAATTGCTGGCCAGATGCCTGGAATCGCTCCTTCAAAAGCATTAGACCATGAGCTCTGGGTGATGATACCCCTGAAGCTTGTTTCCTGGGCTCAGACACAGGCTCTGCCCTAGCTGGAACCCCAGCACTGGCTTCCTCACTATAACGTCTGTTTTCAGGTACAATGACTCCAAGTCATATCTCCCCTCACTACCGTTCTTCCTCGCAACACAAAGTCGCTCCTAAGTCTCTTGGCTACTGAGGAGGGTTCACCCTCCATCTCAGTGGGGTGCTCAGGAAGCATAGAGTCAGAGGCTAGTTCTGAGAAGGCTATGGAAGAGACAGACCTCAAATCCAGCTATAACGATGGCAGATGGCCAAAGACTAGGCAGGAGAGACTGTGAGGGTGGGCTTCTTAGTCAAATTGGTTTTAATCAGGTTCTGATCACATCCTTGGCTCCAAACACAGGGTCACTACCACATGACCTTTGAAAAGATAGGTGATTGTTCCGGACCTCAGTTTTGCCATCTACACCATGGAGACAAGAATTACCACATGGCAGGATTGTTGTGAGGACTCGGTGACCCGGGTTATTGATGGTCTTGGAGCAACCACAACCAGGGATCCAGTGTGGAGAGTACATGGCAGATGGGATTGTTATTGAATCAGGGTGGATTTGGAGTGAATTTGTTCACATCTCTCCAGCCCTTGCTAGACAACATAGAAACCTCTCGTCCTGGTACAGACACCCGTCCTGCCCTCTCATTTCTCTTCACTCATCTTTGTCTCAGCATTCTGTTTCCCACCCTAAGCTTTGGGTAATTGTAATTACATGTTTACTGCTCTGTCTCTCCAACTCGACCATGAAGCCTCAAAGATAATGACTATTTCAGGTTCTCCTCCATGACCCTGGTATCCAGCAAAGGCTGGGTCTGTTGAGTTGTATGTTGGGTGGCCTCTGAAGACACAGAGTTGTCTTCAGAGTTGACAAAGTTGCAGGAAGGGGAGACCAATATGAGGGAAGCTTTTCTTCTAGAACTCTCCACAGGCATAAGGAAGTTGTCAGGGATGTAGTGAAACCCCTGGGATCATTCAAGCAGAGCCCGAGTGGACATTCAGCAGTGGTATGACCTTTAAGGTCCTACAGAACTGGGAGAAAGTCTTGACCTTGAACATTTCTCAAGTCCAAACTCCTTGACAGATAAATGGGGAAGCTGAGTTCCAAAAAAGGGAGGAATGGACTTGCCCAAGGTAAGGTGATGCCAAAGAAGAAGAGCAGATGTCCTGGCTGTACAGAGAGTGGGCAGCTGCTATCACAAACACTGCATAAAAGGGGAAACTAGAGTTCAGAAGGAGGCAGAAACTTGCTGAATGTGTCAGAAAAGTCTCTGGCTAAAACATGAGAGTCTGTGTCAGCTCAAATCTCTCTCTGACTTCTGGGTTTCCCAATCACCTGCTGGGTTTAAAGGCTCCTGACTGGAAGAATAAGAGTCAAACGCCTAATCCCCAACCTTTACAAGGGCAGAATGAGCTAGGCTCCCTGGGGTCCCTGAGCTGCATCTTCTGGGAAAAGCCACCATCCAACCACATATTGAGCTTCTTCTTTAAAATACCAATTCTGGGAGGAGGCGGCTGGGGAGGCCTGTATTACCCACCAAGGAGGAGACTGGGCTCAGAAAGGGGAGTGGCTGCTCCCACATCCCACAGCCACAGTGGCCCAGCTGGCCTTGGCCTCCAGCCTGTACTCTCTCTCAGGAAAGAGGCAGAGGCAGAGCAAGCCAGAGATACCATCTCAGAGTGGAAATTGAGATCACCTGGGGAAGGTGGCACAAGACGGAGGGAACATCCACCACTTGGTAAACAGCTAGCTGTCCCACCTCTCAGTATGCAGGAAGCATAAAGAAATAGCTTGGCTTTGCACACTCTTTCAACATGCTCTGCTCAGACCCCCACTGTTCCCTCCAGCCCCTCTCTTAGCCCTTAGCATCCATTCTCCCAGCCACTGTGCACTTGACTCCAGCCTCTTTACAATGTCAGATTCCCGTTACCTCACCCTTCTCCCACCACATGCCTCTCTGTATGTCCATCACTTGGCCGATCTTTCTCACCTCTGTGCCTTTGCACATGCTCGCTGCCTGTCCTTGCCCCTCTGACTCTTACTCATCTTTTGCACCTCACTTGAGGCTTCTCTGATAGACTTCCTAGGCCCTCTTATTAAAGCTTCTCATACTCACCTGAACTGGATCTGACACCACCTGCTGGCTTTCCTGCCAATCCAGGTGCTTCCTTCCCTCCTGGCTCTGGTCACGTTAGTGGTCACCAACTATGCCGATGTCTGTCCCCCAATATCAGACTGGAAGCCTCTCAACAACAAGGGTGGGTTCTGACTTAATGCCATGTCTAAACATAGCTGGCCATAAAGATCCACATGTCCCCACATTCCTTCATTTCCCAAATCATGGCCTACTATATGCCAAACAAGCACTGCTGGAGACACCAGAGAGGGAGCAGTGGGCATCATAGACCACAGCTCTGCCACTTGGATCATCATTCTAATGGTGGTAAAAATAGAAAAGTCCAAATAAGTTTGGATGGGCAATGATACTTTGAGAAAGTAAAATAAAATAATTTCCTTTAGAAGTGAGACAGGGTTTCAGGCAGGTACAGTGAGCCAGGGCAGGTAAATTCCAGACTCACCTGCCCAGGAGATCCCTCCTTTGCATCCCTCTCAAGGGCTGCCAGGAACTGAGGGAGGGAGGTACATGTGGGAAGGAAGCCCTGGGGCCCCTAGAAGTGCCAGACTTCTCTCCCACCCACGGATACACTTCCTGGCTCTCCAGGAATTTGATTGAGGAACAGTAACTGAACTGCAGTTATTTTACAGTCACAATAGCTACCATTTATTGAGGGTATGGAGAGTTCCGGGGCAGAGATGGCCTCCCTTCCTCACTGATCCCTTCAAGTCCTGGCAGAGCTGACATTGTGAGCCTTCACTGAAGGAGGCTTAATGAGCTTGCCCAAGGGTGCAGAGCTGGCATTTGAATGTACCCTGTGACTCCTGGGTCCATGTGAATCCCACTACACTCAGCAGCCTCCCAAAGCCTTTGAAGGGCAGCTAGTGGTCTGGGTGGGTGGTGGGAAGAGCCAGGAGAATCCAGAGACTGGGGTCTTAACCCTTGTGCAAATTATTTCAGATGAACCCTTTAACTCTTCAGGGTCCCTTTTCTTTTCTTTTCTTTCTATTAGTTTCTTTCCAAAATTCGAATACATATTTGAGCAAATTCTTTTCATTTTCCCTCACCACCCCACCCATCAAATTGTACAACCCAATGACTAATCCCCCCTTTCCCCTGTACATCCACATCCATCTGCTTCCAGCATCTCCCACCCCTCCTGGATCCTTATACTCATTCTACAATAATGGTTTTATACAATATTTATCCTTGTGGGACTGAGTTCACTCAGCACAATGCTCTCCAGTCCCTCCCAAGTTAGGTAATAATTAACAAAGTTATTATTCCTGCATGCTGCATAGTATTCCATTGTGTGAATGTACCATCATAATTTCTCATACCTTCCGTTTGTAGTTGAACATTTGGACTGTTTCTATGTTCTTGCATGGCAAATAATGCTGCTATGAACATTGGTGTACAAATCTCAGTTTGTGCCTCAGTTCTCATATTCCTAAAGTATATTCCAAGTAGTGGAATAGCTGGTTCATATGGAATTTCTTTGTTCAGCTTTTTTAGGAAGTGCCAAACTGCCTTCCAGAGTGGTTACACCATTTTACAATCCCAACAACAATGTTTAAGAGTTCCTTTCTCATCACATCCTCTCCAACACCTATTACTTGCTGTCCTTTTAAACTTTGCTGTTCACATCAAGAGGAGTTCATTGACTGGAAAGCATTATGCGGAATGAACTCACTCAGTCTAGTAAGGACAAATACTGCCCAAGACCATTATTAGGATAACTAATAAAACATGTAGAGGGGTTCATCAAGGAAGGGATGGGAGCAGAGGGGTGAGGGTGGGCTGGTAGAAAATCACAGAGCTGCACAATTTGATGGGTGGAGGAAGGGCATAAAGGAAGTGGGAAAGATCCAGCAAGCACCTGAAAAGACAGGGTAACAGTGGGCATAATTCAATGGGGGTTAAATTTATAAAGCACAATTTACAGGGATGGTGGTGAGGAAAATGAGAAAGAGCCAGTGTGAAAAAAACATGTATACAAACTTTGTAAATAAACTAGTATAAAAGAAATAATTTTTAAAAAGTCATAAACAGTAACTTTACATATGGATTTCACCTAATGGGCTACACAGGAATCAGGATAGGTAGAAAGAAACAGTATTAACTAAAAAATTAATTAACTAATTGAAAGTCAGCAGTTAAAACAAAGACCATATTTACATGCAAACTAAAGGTAAATAAAATAAAATTATGTGCATGAGAAAAAAAAAACCCAAACCCCAACCCATAGTGTATGAGAACGATTGTGTAAAACAATGATTGAAGGAAAGTGTGAAGCATGATGTATACGAATTTTGTATGCAAAATAATACAATTTTTTTAAATAAGAAAGAGGATCTCATTAACATAGCCCACCTAGAAGGGTGCCTGTGAACCTCTGATGACATACAGGTGTGCACATATTTTGGCTACACCCACACACACACACACACACAAGGCAGTCCCTTTGCCACTGACCTCTAGGTCCTTCTTCTCTAGGCTTTTCTCCCAACTCCTCCAAAGCCTAGGAAGCTCTGATGGTCTAATGAGTAAGGAGTTGCACTTTCAACCCAAAAGCAGGCAGTTCAAATCCACCAACTATTCCCTGGGAGAAAGATGGACAATCTTTTCTCAAGAGATTTACAGTCTCTAAAGGGTCAGCTATGAGTCAGTTAACTAGAAGGCACATACTGACCTCCAACCCTGTCTGCTGTCTATGCCCAAGTTGAGCTGGTCAATCATTCATGACATATTTGCTGCTGAGTGTGAGCTGAGGTAGCACCTCTATGAACTCTGCTCACCTCTCAACCTGGCAGACAGACTGCCAGTATCAAGACAAAAGGTGAGGCTAATTGGGAATCTGGGGAAAGTTGAGGATCAACTCTAAGGTCAAGGTTGGTTTGGTTCATGCTGAGACAGGATGACTCAGGAACATCCCATCCCTACCTCCCTGAAAAGAGCCAGTATTTCCTCAACATACAAAGTGTCTAGTGCATTCTTGGGCCTTTCCTCATTTAATCTCTTAACTTGAAGGACAAATACGTTCCAGGACTAGCTCAGTGCTATATGTTTGAGGAAATGACAGAGCCAGGCTTCAATCTTAGGTCTTTCTGGCTCAAAAATCTCTCCTGTGACTGTCAAATCATAGAAGACTTCTTCTTCTGCCCTGAACCCCGGAATTTCTTGTTGGTCTGCCCTGAAGGCATTGTTTACTCTGAGTAACTACTGCCCAATGAGAACCTGACCAAACCAGCTGTCACTGAGTCTGTTCCCCCATGGTTGTCCCATGTTTTTTAGAGGAGGCCTGTGCTCCATGGACTTCTCAATAACTGATTTTTTAGAAAAAGATCCCCAGCCTTTCTTTCTAGCCACCTCTGTATGAGCATGAACTGGTAATCTTTTAGTTAACAGCCAAGCACATTAACCTCTTGCACTACCCACAGACTCTCCTGCCTAACAGCGGCTTTATCTTCACTGTTTCATTAACAGAAAGACCCTGTGAGGTGGGTACTATGAAGAAACTGAAGCTTAGAGATTGAAAGTGGCCTAAGTGCACGCAGGGAAGGATTAGTGGCACAGACAGGACATGGATCTGTAGGTGTCTGACCTTATGACTTGTCACCCTGCCTCTCCTTCCAGAACAATAGTCACACTGTTTAACCACAGTAAGTCAGCGCAGCACTGTGCTGTGGATGCTAGCCTCCCTGGTTGCCAGGCATTAATCTTTTAATTGTTAGAGTATCAGAACAGAGAGGGGAGCATTGTCTTAGGAGAATATTTACTTACTATCCAATATGGAAGTGTACCAGGATTTTCACAGCCAGTAGAACCATTCTTGTGTGGATAGTCTGAACACCTGTTCTGTTCTCTATCTTTAGTCATTCCTGTGAGGTTTAGGGCCATTGCTAAAATTGTGATTTAGCTAGGGAAAGTACAAAAGCTGCTAGGAACTGCTGTTGAACTAGAAGGTGCTTGACAAGAGGGAGTTTCCTTCCTTTGAGAAAAGAATTCACGTCTTAGGAGAAAACTCAGAGCAAAGCTCGCAGAGTTGGAAGGGACAATTAGCATGTTCAGCCTCGTCACTGTGCAAACAGGGAGATTCATGCCCAGGGCAGGGATCTGCCCAGGTTTGTACAGTGAGCTGGGGCAGAACTGGGCTGTAACCCCAGGCTCTGGCCTTCCTGACCACCATACCCCCTCCCGTGTTCACTCGTTGCCTGGTCCCATGAGAAAAGTGTTGAGCTCAATAGCTTCTCAGGATATAGGCTTGTTGGGAGACAACACAGGCCAGAACTAGACAGGGCGCCAGAGTTCTCTGACATTCTCCATCCTGCCCTGGGCTAGGCACAATGACTTGTCCATCCTTCTGTCCAAAGCTGGTCCAGCCTGATCACACTGTTCACCTCAGGGTCCTGGGTCCCAACCATGAGTGAGGATGGAGAGTCACATGGTGTTCCTGGAGTCTCCTGAGCCCTTATGTAAATAAAACCATTACTCACACCAGATAGCCTGGGTTCAAGTCTTCGCTTCACCGCTAACTAACAGTAAGTGGCTTAATACCTCCATTTCCCTCCCTGTAAAATGGGATGAGAGCAGTAGTGCCTTCTACATATTACATATGCTATTGCCAACTTCAGCTAAGGGCTAATCGCTTTATTTTCTAAAGGCATAGTCACAAGTACCACCAGCCCTAGGCCTAACTTCAAGCCCAGCTCTGCTTCTATCTCACTGGATGACCTTGGACAACTATGTTCATCTCTGAGCATCATGCAACCATAGCATGTACACCAGCCCTACAAACATGCGCTTCCCAGAAATTGTCATGAAACACCTTGTTAGATGGTCTCCGTTTATCTCTTTAGTGCAGACCTGCTGTAGTTCCAAGGATAGGACTTAAAGTTTTGGTAGTGTAGTCCGGAAGATGTTGCTCTGCTAACCAAGACTGTGTCTCTGGAGGTTCGAATCTGTTAGATGCTTCAAAGAGGAAAGATGGTCAGTCTCTTTCTCTTGCAGTTCACAGCCTTTGAAACTTGGTGAAGCGTCACCATGAGTTAGAACCAACTGATTGAGTTGTATTTGTTGGTTCGGCTGGTTGCTTGAATGTTTAGGTTTTATTTGGGGCGTTAGGAGGCAGGTTATTGAGTGGGGAGAGAGGAGCACGGCCAGCCACGGACAGTGCACTGACCTTAGTGACCACCTCAGGCTGACGCAACCCGCCTTTGCAAAATCACTCCTGGAAGTCTGTTCTGGTTACATAAAGTCCACAGCTGATGAACTCCTCTTGCCCCGCCTGGCAGGGGACTGCTTTTGTTGAACAGACACAGGAGCACACATCCTCACAAAGTAGCTATGACTCAGGGGCCTGCTCAGGCCTTCAGCCTTTCACTTTCTCCAAATCCCTCCTGCCTGGTCTCTCTCCTCCTTCGCCTCCCTTTCTCCACTTCCTGCCTCTCCAAACTTAGACCAGCCCACTTCCTCCTCACAGACACTGGTCTGGAAAACAGACTTGATCACCTTGGTCCTAAGCCTGTAACTAGAGACTTCCAGATCTCAGTCTTTGGGGATTACGGGCGCAGACATTCCAAGTGGTATAACCTCCAGAGCTGAGTATGTAAACAGCCACCGGGTGAAAAGCATAGTGTCTGGAGGCCTGTCTTTCAGGTGACATCATTGGCTGTGTTTGGGAGGGGGTTGTGGACCTGTGATGGGATGTGAGCTGAAAAGGCAAGCAGGATCTTTGGAGACTTTGTGGTCCCCAAAGAACAAGAGGTTGAGGCTAGCAGAAGTAATGAGGCAAGCAAGGGATGATTATTCCTGGAGCCAGGGTCCTCTCAGAGGGCCTAGGACAGACAAGATGGGGTACAGAGGTCCCCTCGGCAGAGAGAGCATAGACTGGAGAACTAGAGTTGAGCTCAGCTCTATGAGGAAAGCTCTGGGCTGGTGTGAGTGTGGAGAGGCATGTCCAGTGTTGGTGAGTTCATGAGTGCAATAAGCGCAGGTTGAAATCTTGGCTTGGCTGCTCGCAAGCTATACAGCCAGAGCCAAGTCACTCTCCTCTCTCAGCCTCAGTTTTCCCAGGCACAAATTCAGGGTAAGAATGTTCTCTCCGTGGGGTTTTCATTGGCTAGTCTTTCTGAAGTGATTGCCAGGCATTTCTCTGGAGGCACCTCCAGGTGAACTGCAATGGTCATTTAATGACAAGAGTCTTGCCTTTCATGTGGAAGACTAAGGTTGTAATCGCAGCTCCTGCACCTCGTGCACAATCCACCACTTGCCTAACAATTATGCTGAGCAGGTTTCAACAGAGCTATTAGGCTAAGACAGGCTAGGAAGAAAGGTCTGGCTGTCTCCTTCCAGAAACCAGTCCATGAAAACGGTATAAAAAAAATCATGATAGTCTGACTCCATTGAGCAAGGTGGTCACTGCAAATTCAGGGCTGATTTGACAGCAGTTAACAACCGCCGTATGACTCTGATTACAGTGGTTTATGTCTGGTCACACTGCTACTCTCCTTTTCTAATGCTGGATCTGCCTGTGATTCTAACATTCTTTAAGTCTAAAAGCCCATTTTGTAACAAATATTCATTGCAGGTCTGCTATGTGTGATGCCATGCACACAGCATAAAGCACACTGAATCCCTAGACTCACAGAGTTTACAGTCTGGAGGTGGGAAACACAAATATGAGACAATTAATGACAAACCAAAATCAACTCATTACACAAGCAGAGCAGATGCCAAGGAGTCAGAGGGCCAAGGGACTGAGGGGCCAATGGCCAGGGCCAGTTACGTAAACCAGGAAACTGGGACATGGATTCAAGCCACCTGCCTTTAGGTAGGCATCATAACTCCCTATTCAATAAGTCACCAGAGAAAGCCTGGTAAGAAAGCTGCAATTGCTCCAGGAGTTCTGAGTGGAGCATCATAGCCGTGGCTGGAGGTCAGAGAAAGCTCGTAGAGAGCTGCTGCCTAAATTGTGATGGGAAGAGAGTGGACTTTACTCAGTGCCCTACTTAGAGAGAACAGCATGTACAAATCCCGAAGAAGAAGAAAAAAACCACCTCCTTGTCCAAAGCCCTGATAGTGGTTGCATGCGACGGCAACAGAGATACAGGAGAGGTGGAGCAAGAGAGGTAGGCTGTGCCAGGTTATGCAGAGCCCAGCCTCCTCTAACTTCATAATGGGGAGAGAAAATCTAACACCAGCCATTCTCCCTGAAGGCAACACACTCTATTTCTCTGCTGGGTTCTTAAACCTCTTGTAATGGCCACACAGAACTCATAGATAATGCTCATGATTATTTTATTAGGGAAGGAAGAGGTTACAATGCAGGGTCAGAAATGACTCAGGCTATAGTTTAGATTCAGAAGCTCTGATGCAGAAGATCAAAGACTACAGCCTTCAATATGGATTGCATCTCAACATCAAGAAGACAAAAATCCTCACCACTGGACCAATATGCCACATCATCATAGACAGAGAAAAGATTGAAATTGTCAACAGTTTAATTTTACTTAGATCCTCTATCAACACCCTTGGTACCAGAATCTAGAAGATTAGGACTTACTGCATTGGGAACGTCCTCTGTCATGGATCTCTCCAAATACTGAGGAACAATGATGTTAGTTGTTGGT
>NW_006399775.1:16403877-16410951 GCF_000299155.1 Elephantulus edwardii
CCTTTCTCTGTTTGTCCATCTCTCTCCTTTTAGCCAACCAGTCCTTACTACTTTCTTTCCTCTTTGCTTTTGGTCTTAACTACCTGACAGGGACCAGATTATATCTTACCACCATGCTCTGTAGCCAGAGGTCTCAGCTGCAGGCCGGGTGCAGGACTCCAGTCCTGGCCTTGCTGCCAACTGGCCCAGATCAGGAAAGCTTTTTAATAACAGCATGCAGCCGTTACAGGGCAGGCTCTGTGTAACAAAGTCCTTCTGAATCATTTCACATGGGCACCCCCAGTGGAGAAGCTGTCCCACGTACATCATGGCCCTAAAGTCCCATGAACCCAGGGGAACTTTGTTATCAGGTTGAGTCGCATTATTGAGCTCAAAGGGCAGTGTGCTCACTTTATTACTTCTCTCTCAGGGTAAGAATCACAGAATGCTACTCCCAGAGACGTTTACCACCGGAGAACACCAGATCACTCCTGCCCCTGCAAAAACAAATGCTAATAAAATTTGCAGGGTTTTTTAATATAACTTTTGGTAAGAAATAAATATTATCATACAACTCTGGATACAGATACACATATATAAAGCTTGAAACAAAAGTTGGGTTTTTCCTTTACCACTTTACCACATATTGTGTATATACACACAGACACACAGACACAGACAAACACACACACACACACACTGGTATTTTCTTTTCCAGCCTATTCCATTAGGAATAATTATAATGGTTGTAACCTAGTCAAATTGATTTCACTTTGACTAACAAGTTTCAATAAGAAGTTTAAACACTTCTGCTTTGGAGTCTTCCATGTTAAACCAAAGTAGGCTCTTCCTGCCTTATCTTCTCAACTTTCATATCTCCTCATCTTCCTCTTTTCTATTTTTGAGGAACCTAATCAGGGAATCCCTTATCCCACTCTCCCTAAATCCTTACAAGATCCAGGCATCTAGCCATGCAATATGTGTTCTGTTTCAAGCTAAGTGGCCCAAACTATAAACTGAGAAAAATCACTCCCTGACCCCACTGGTCAACCCTCCAAACAAGGTCCAGTCATGATAGATGGTAAAGAGATTGAGATTGTTAACAGCCTCAGTTTACTTGGGTCTGCAATCAACACCCTTGGTACTAGCAGCCAGGAAATTAAAGACAAGTTGCATTGGGAAAGTCTGCTGGCAGAGACCTCACCAGAGTACTGAAGAACAATGATGTCAGTCTGGAGACTAAAGTGTGACTGATACAGGCCATAGTCTTTGCAATCACTTGCTATGCATCAGAAAGCTGGACAATAACTAGGGATGATAGAAGGAGAATTGATGTCTTTGAGCTGTGGTGCTAGAGAAGAATATTGAATATACCATGGGCTGCTAAGAGAACAAACAAGTTCATCTTGGAGAAGGTGAAGTCAGACTGCTCCTTGGAGGTAAGAATTCTGAAGCTCCATCTGACATACTTTTGACATGTTGCAAGGAGGGACAAGTCCTTGGAAAGGGACGTCATGCTTGGGAAGGTGGAGGGACAGTGCAAGAGAGGAAGACCCTTGAAGAGATGGATTGATTCAGTGACTGGGGGAGTGGGGGGAGGTGGTTGGAGATAAGATTGGCACAGGACAGAGCAGGGTTTATGGTTGTTATACATAGGGTCGCTTTGAGTCACAGGTGACTTGAGAGCACATAACAACTCCTTAAAATCTCTGCCTGTTTTTTTGTTTCTGTGTATTTAAGTTCAGGCTTTGCTCTGGTCTCTCTCCCCTATTGTTAGAGTTGTTGTTGTGTACCACAGACTTGCAACACATAGCTGAACCCTCTAACAAGTTTTCAGAGGAGACTGCCCATCTTTCTTCCACAGAACAGCTGGTAGATTCACACTGTGTGCCTTCAGGACTGCAGTGTAGCTTCTTGCCACCAGGCCACCAGATCGCCCTAGTGTCATAACCTAAAATGAAGCCATCCTGGGCTCTCTGATGTGGTGTTGTCAGGTGCTGCTATCAGGTAGGCTCTGGCACATAGCAACTGATGTAGGACAGAATGAAAGCCTGCCAGACCTTCACATCACACAGTTGTTGCTGTGTGTGAGCCTGTTGTTACAGACACTCTGTCAATCCATTTGAATGAGGGTCTTCCTCCATTTTCACTGCCCTCCTACATGATGTCCTTCTCAGGCATGGGTCCCTCCTGATAACATGTCCAAATTAAGCAAGATAAAGTGTCACCACCCTTGCTTCTAAAGAGCATGCTGGTTGTGGTTTTTTTGACAGATTTGTTTGTTCTTCTGGTAGTCCCTGGTCGATTCAGTATTCTTCACAAACACCATAATTCAAGTGTGTCAATTCTTGTTTGATCATCCTTTATCATTGCCAAGCTGCTGCATGCATGTCAGGTGACTGATGGTTCAATTTCTTCCTTTTAAAAAAACAAAAGCAAGAAAGGAAGTTTATTTGGAAATACAGTGTAAAGGGGGGCGGGGAATAGATAGGTAAAGAAAAGAGAAATTGTGACTACCAGCAGGACAGCTCCTCCCGAGACCCCTGGTGCAGTCTTCTTTCACATACCTAACAACGGCTGCAGAGTTCAAGCATGTGACACTAAGGACTGTCACCTCAGCCTGACTCCTTTGGGGGCTTCCACGCCCTATGACTTGCCCCCTTCCAACGTGCCCATACCTTCATTGCCAGCACCCCAACCGCACTGAGCCACATGCTGCCCACATTCTGGCCAGCAGGGCTTTGCTGAGGTATGTGACTTCTTCCTCCGAAGACGCACAAGTCTCTCCCAGCCTGCCTCCCCCAGTAACACTTTTCCTGTCTGTTCAATGACATCTGATCTCTCTTTGCTCTGAGTGCTCTGTATACATTTAAAAAAAAAAAAACAAACAAAAAACAAAACCATTTTTATAATAGTTTGCTTCAATCATTCCCATGCATTATGTTTTCTAAAATGAATCACCATTGGACTGTGCCCATCATTACCCTGTCTTTTCAGGTCCCCACTGAATTTTTCCCCATTTCCTTAACCCCCTCTCTCCACTCACCAAATTGTGCAATCCTATGATTCTGCTGCTACCCACCCTCACCCCTCTGTTCCCACCTCTTCCCCCTTTAGGTCCTCATTCATGTTTTTATTAGTTAGCATTCTATTTTTTAACAGTAATGGTTTTATGCAGTATTTAACCTTTTGAGACTGAGTTAGTTCACTCAGCATAATACTGTCCTGTATCTCTCAAATTTTGTAGTGTTTTTAAAAATTGTTGCTCCTTAAAAAAAAATTGTTGCTCCTGTCTGTATATATTTTTATGTGAGGAGCCAAACTCATTAAGATACGCTTATTCAACCATCAACTGTGGACTCCCAGCGCCCAGCACAAGATCTAGCATGTATTAAAGCTTCAATAGATAAACATTTGTTGGACAGACAGATAGCAAAAGAGTACAAACAACAGGAAAGACAGAATGGGTGAGGGGGACTGTGTAGTTAATGTTGTTTGTTGTTGTACTATGAGCCATTAAGTCAGAACCAACTCATAGCTGGGCCTCCAGCAGATTTCCCAGAGGCCATAAATTGTACAAGAGGAGACTGACCATGCTTCTCTTAAGGAACAGCTAGTGGATTTGAAACACCTATGTATCTCTGAGTTGGAAGCATAACTCCTTATCCCCCAGACTATCAGAATTCCTTTTAGTTGATAAAGAGGTAGAAAGAATACCTAATGAAGAGTCTAGTAGTTTTCTTTTTCATTAGTTCTGTGACCTTGCAAAGTCATTCTCCCTGCCTGGACCCCAATCTTCCACCTGTAAAATGGGAGAGAAGACAGGCTACTTAATGTCTTAGGACTCTTCAGCTATCATGCTGACTGCATGGTGGCAAGGGTGTCACATCGTTCTAGATGTACAGGTCAACTTAAGTCTTGGATGCAGGAGTGGAAGCAGCTTCCGGGTCAGTGGAAACCTAGGACCAAGGTAGGGAAGTGTACCATCTTAGCTATGGATCCAATTGGGAGGCAGGAGATCATCCTGCCAGTTGCTCAGGAATTGATTTGTTCCTGAGCCCTACTCCTCACAGCCACCACCAAACTTGGAAATCTGGAAGCTGTGGCCTTGGTAGATTTGATCAAAACCCTCTGGCTTTTTGCAAGTCAAGTCTCCTTCCCGAAGAGTGAGCCAAAGATCATAGTTGCAACTTGGGGACTTTCCCCCTCTATTGTGCACCCCATATTTCCCTTATCCAAGGCCAAACCCTTTTTCTCCCTTTCCCTAAGAGAAAAAAAATAACAACTTTTGTGCCTTCCAAGGCCTCTCCTAACCCCTCTAGCCTGGAATCTCCAGGGCTGGCCTAGCTCCATGCCCCATGCCAGACCCATCTCGGTCCTAAGCCAGGTCCCACTGGGCAGCAGACAGAATGGCCATCTCAGTCCAAAGGAGTGAATCCTGCTGCCAAATAACGGGTGTCTTGGACAGCGGGAAAAGCTCAGATGCCCAGTGTCCATCCAGTCTCCCCGCCTCCCTGCCCCCATGCTGCTTCTCCTGGGTCATACAAGCAGGCTCCAGCCTCAGTTTCCCATTCAGCTGCAAAAATAAAACCAATAAATTAATAAAATCATAATAGCTATAACCTGACTTATTAAATGCTTATTTTATTTCAGGCACTATACACATATTTTATAATAGTGACTTCATTTAACTCATACAAAACCTTACGACAGAGGCCACATATTGCCCACAGACACTTTGGGGCTGGAATTCTAACTGGAGTGGTTTGGCTCTAAAATTTTCACTTTACCAGAGCGAATGAAATCAACTAAGCAGCAATTAATAAATAGATAAATTGTATGAAGGGAAAGGCAATAGACACAAGTTTTGATTAGACATTATAATGAATTAAATACATTAATCAAGTGTAATTGATGTTTTAGAACAAGATGTCTATGAATGGCATGATTGGCTGAACAAATAAATAAGAAAACTTGTTCAAAGGACAGTATTCACAGCATATCTACAAGCACAAAGGAAAGACCTGTAATAATCGAGTTAGAGATTGGGAAGAATAAAAGAGGTTTCCCGCAGGAAGTAATCCCTGAGTCGAATTTTGAAAGATGATTCAGAGATGAGGTGGACAGAGGTGTGCTCCTGCACAGGGTATGGCAGGAACACAGGCACAGAAGTGCAGGATGCCAAGATCTGTGGGGAGCCCCAGCAGCTAAGACTATTGAAACATGAAGTCACAGCAAGAGGGGGGCTGGAGAGGAGTGTGTACCATACAAAGCAAGCACTTCTGGCTCACAGAGAAACTGTGGGAATTGGACATGCATATGTGGACGAGGGCTGGGAACACAGTGAGGACTGCTGTTAGGACATAGACTGGGTAGAAAAAGGAGTTCCAGGCAGGGGAAACAGCAGGAGTAAAACCATGATGGCAGAGTTGTTGTTGTTGTTGTTATGTGCCGTCGAGTCACCTGCAACTCATAGTGACCCTATGTACAACAGCCCTAAACCCTGCTCTGTCCTATGCCAGTCCCTCTCACTCTGACACACCTACCCTCATTACCCCAGTCACTGAATTGACCCACCTCATAGAGGGTCTTCTTCTCCTTCACTGTCCCTCCACCCTCCCAAGTATTATGTCCTTCTCCAAGGACTGATCCCTCCTTGTAACATGCCCAAAGTATGTCAGAGGAAGCTTCAGAATTCTTGCCTCCAAAGAGCAGCCTAGCTTCATCCTCTCCAGGATGAACCTGTTTGTTTTCTTAGCAGTCCATTGTATATTCGATACTCTTCTCCAACACCACAGCTCAAAGACATCAATTCTCCTTCTATCCTCCCTAGTCATTGTCCAGCTCTCTGATGCCTAGCAAATGATTGCAAACACCATGGCCTGTATCAGGCACACCTTAGTCTCCAGAGTGACACCATTGCTCTTCAGTATTTTGGAGAGGTCTCTAACAGGTGACTTTCCCATCACAATACATCTTTTAATTTCCTGGCTGCTGGTGCCAAGACTGTTGACTGTGGAGCCAAGCAAACTAAAGCTGTGAACAATCCTAATCTCTTCACCATCCATCCTGATGCTGCCAATGGCCCAGTGGTGAGAATCTTTGTCTTCTTGATATGGAGCCTCAGTCCATATTGAAGGCTGCAGTCCTTGACCTTTTATAGCAAGCATTTCAGGCCCTCCTCAATTTCATCAAGCAGGGTTGTGTCATCTGCATAATGCAGATTGTTGATGAGTCTTCCACCAATCCTGATGCTACACTTCTCATACAGCCCAGCCTCCCGGATAATCTGTTTTGCATATAGGTTGAAAAGATATGGAGATAGGACACATCCCTGGTGTACACCCTTCCCAATTTTGAACCATGCCGTGCTTGTTCTGTTCTGATGGCTGCTTCCTGGTCCAAGTATAGGTTTCACGTTATCACAATCAAGTGTTCTGGGATTCCCATTCTTCTCAGAGTCAGCCACAGTTTGTTGTGCTCCATATAGTCAAATGCCTTTGCATAATCAATGAAATACAGATAGATATTTCTCTTGTACTCTCTGCTTTCAGCCAAGGTCCACCTAACATTAGCTACAATATCCCTAGTACTATGACCCCTTCTAAACCCAGCCTGGACTTCTGGCAGTTCTCTGCTGATGTTGCCGTCCCAGTTGTTTTTGGATAATCTTCAGCAGGATTGTGGGAAAGAAAGAGTTGGGAAAGCATCTGATGTGGCAGGAGGGGAGGTGTGTCCAGCATGCAGTGATTGCTTGTGCACTGCTGGAGAATGGGCAGAGTTATCTCAGTGAGCTGGTTTTAGGGTCCAGCTGTATGAACCTAGGGAGTTCTTGGGGTGAAGTCTGTAGGGAATCATGCTGCTGACTAAAATGGCTCTCGTAATTCACATCCACCAGCTGCTCTGCAGGGGGTGGAAATGGGCAACCTCTTATAGTGCAATATACAGTCTCAGAAACCAATGGAGGGTCAGCTATGTGGTTCTGACTCTACCGCAATGAGGTGTTTTAAGAGTTATGTATGGGAGGGCGTCGCAGCGCGAGGGCGAGGCCGCCAGACCGGGGAACGCTGGGGGAACGCACGCCGCCGCCAGCCG
>NW_006399775.1:16417667-16470422 GCF_000299155.1 Elephantulus edwardii
TTAATAAAATATAATTATAGAAAAAAAAAGAGTTATGTATGAACCCAGATAAGTAATTTCTGAATGTCAGCTCCCACATCTATATGATGAAGGTGATAAGTGACTGCCTGAAAAATGCAGTCAGAAGTTGAAAAGTGAGAATGGTGGTGGTGAAAAGTGGTGGTGATTGGTGGTGGTGGTTATGTACCCCTGTAGAGTCAGAAGTGACTTAGATAGGTGACCCTCCAGTGAATTTTCAGAGGCTGTAAATCACACGGGAGACTGCCCATCTCTCTACTGCGGACAGCTGCTGGAGTCCAACGCTGTGCCTTTGAGTTGGCAGCACAACTCCTTATCCACTAGGCCATCAGAGCTGGATCTTGAATGCCCTAAAATATTCTGCCATGCCCCCTTCCCAGTCCCCACTCCTATAATGACATCAGAATCATCAGGGAAGTTTTTTTAAAAATACACTCTGCTAGCCCAGATCCAGAGAACACTATAGGCACTGGAGATTCATTCTTTTTCCTCCAGCTCTTCTTTCCTATTGTTTCCTTTAGCCTCTCCAGCTTCTGAAGGCTCAGAAGCAGGAAATGCAACGAGAAAAAGAATTCAAGATCCGTGAGGTTTGTGGAAATGCTTTGGACTTGGAGAGGTTTCTGGCTGAGGTCTGACAGCTATTATGTGAGAGAAGACAAGAAGATTTCTTAGCTTTTTCAAATTGCGGGAATGAGCAAAGCAGCCCAGAGACTAATGGGGCCCTTTGACCTCTAGTCCAATGAGTTCTGCCAGAAAAAAAAAAAGGATTCTCACCCAATCACCCTTCAGTTGCTTCAGTTGTGGTATGGCTGCTCCCATAAATCAATGAAAAGTACACAACACCCTACAGCTACAGCTTATAACATCTTGGCATCTGTATTAATTAATATTTTTAAAAGTTGCTGTTGACCCAAAGCCAACTCAGGGTGAGACCTCACATGAGTCAAAGAAGAACTTCATTCTGTAGCGTTTTCAATGGCTGTGGTCTTACAGCAGATTGCATGCAGTGCTGCTGGATGGATTTAAATTGCCAGGTTTTTTACTTGTATTCACTCAGTGTCATCACATTGATTCTGAATCACCATGACCTACAAGATAGAGTAAAAGTCCCCCACCGAATTTCTGAGGCTGTATACTTGAACTGGAGCACACCATCCATTTTTCTCTTATGAAGTGGCTACTTACTGATTTTGAACCTCAACCCACTATGCTACCAGGATTATCAAACCATCTGCACTAATTCTGTGGTGGTTGTGGACTGCTGAGTCTGAACTGACCCCTAGCTGACCCTTCAGCAGGTTTTCAGAAGCAGTTAATCACATGGGAGGAGACTGCCTGTCTTTCAGAGCTACCTGTCACCACAGAGCAGTGGTGAATTCAAACTGTGAACCTTTGCATTGGCAGCACGATGAATCTCAAGTGACATGATGGCACATAACAACAATAACAAGCCACCAGAGCCAGAAACACTTATTGTTAATTCAACCTCCCAATATCCCTAGGCTCTGGTGGCCTAGTCCATAGAGAATTGCAGGGCTAATCCGAAGGTGGCACCTCTTCCAAAGGTTGAAATCCACTAGGAGCTTCATGAGAGAGAGATGGACAAAGTTTTCCATGTAATTTACAACTTCAGAAAATCTGCTGTAGGGTCAGCTATGAGTTGCTCTGGACTCAAGGGAAATAAGTTTTTTGAGTTATTATCCCTGAGAAATAGCATTTCTTATTTTCTCCATTTTACAGATAAGAAAACTAATACTCAGTAGAAACAAGGGACTTAGCCAAAGTCACACATCCAGTAAGGAGTCAAGAGATGATTTGAACCTGTGATCCTTAAGTTCCTCTTTACCATTTTACACTCTGCTCCTCATAGAGACTGTAACATGATGGGAGGGGTACTTAGTTTTCCTTCCAGCTCTGCAGAGAGCACATTAGACAACCTAGAATATATCTCTTTCCTTCTCTGGATCTCACTCTAGAAAGAGTTATCAATCACAAAGGGTGGTGGCTGTTGGGATTAAATCATATAATAATCATCAAGTGTCCAGCATGGTCCCTGGCCCGCAACAGCATCCAGGACAACACAAGAAAGGTGTAAGGAGGAGTGAAAATTATGGTGCTTATGTCCAACGTACCTTCTCTGGGCCCTTTCAGCCTACAGGCCCTGGCAGACAAAGGAAGAAGTTCAAGCTGCATTAAAAACACCAGAAAAAAAATAAGGTTCCAGGAATCAATGGGATATCAAAAGACATATTTCAACTAACAGATGCAGCCTTGTATGTGATCAGCAGTCTGTACTAGGAAATTTGGAAGACAGCTACCTGGCAATTGCATGGAAGAGATCCATATTTATTCCCCATTTCCAGTAAAGCATTCCTATAGAATGTGGAAATTATCAAATGATTGCATTAATATCATGTGTAAGAAAAATATCACTGAAGATCATCTGGAACAGGTAGACCAGTAGATTAAAAGATAACTGCCAGAAGTTCAAGTTGGTTTTAGAAGAGACCATGCACCAAGGATATCATTGCTGATGTCAGATGGATCTTGGCTAAAAGCAAAGAATACTGGAAGAATGTCTATTTGTGCTTTATTGACTATGATAAGGTATTTGTGTGATCATAATAACCTTTGGTTAACACTGAGAAGATTATAAATCCCAGAACACTTAATTGTGTTCAAGTGAAATCTATACCTAGACCAAGAAGTTGTTGTCTAAACAGAGTAAGGGAACATCCTATTCTTTAAAATCAAGAAAGGAGTGTGTCAGAGTTGCTTCTTTTCTCCATGCCTATTCCATTTCTATGCAGAGCAAATCATTCGAGGAGCTGTACTTTATGAAGAAGAATGTGGCATCAAGATTGGAGAAGATTCATCAACAACCTGCATTTTGCAGATGGCACAGCCTTGATTACTGAAAACAAGGAGGATCTGAAGTGTTTGCTGCAGAAGATCAAGGAATACAGCTTTCAATATGGATTTCATCTCAACATCAAAAAGACAAAATTCTTCACCACTTGACCAATAGGCAATATCATGGTAAATAGAGAAAAGAATGAAGTTGTCAACAATTTCATCGTACTTGGATCCACAATCAACATCCTTGGTACAAGCAGTCAGGAGATCAGGAGACATATTGCACTGAACAAATCTACCGTCAGGGACCTCTCCAAAGTCCTGAAGAGCAGTTATGTCAGTTTAAAGATCAAAGTGTGCTTGATTCAGACCATGATCTTTTAATCGCCTGTTATACATTTGAGAACTAGACAACGAATGAAACAGATAACAGAAAAAGAATTGATGCCTTTGAGTTGTGATGTTGGAAAAGTCAAAAGAATAAACAAGTATATTTTGGAGAAAATGAAACCGGAATGCTACTTAAAGCCAAGGATAGTGAAACTTCATCTCACATACTGGGCATGTTGCTAGGAGAGGCTATTCTTTGGGAAGGGACAACATACTTGGAAAGGTCAGTGAAAGAGAAAGACCCTCAATGAGATGGACAGACACAGTAACTGCAGCAATGGGCTCATGCATGTCACAGATGATAAGGAGGATACAGGATAGGACAGGGTTCAAGTCGGCTGTTCATAGGTAATTATGAGTTGTACTCAACTCGATGGCACCTAACAACAACATGTATAAAGGGCAGGAACCCTGGTGGTGCAGTGGTTAAATGTGAAGCAACCAGCCAAAAGTTTAGTTCAAACCCACAGCCAATTCAAGGGTAAAAAATGAGGCAGTCTGGTTCTGTAGAGACTTACAGGGTTGGAAACTCAATGATACAGTTCTACTGTCTCTTATGGGGTTTCTGTTAGGTCTTCACACTGGACGTAAGGCCAAGGACTCAAGAAAGGGACCAGAGAAGGAAAGGAAGCTAAAGAAGCTTTTTTTTTAAAAATTTTTTATTACTTTGTGTGCGTGTACCGTCAAATTAGATCTGACTGGTACAGGAGGATATTGTGCCTCCTTCTCTGGCAGAGCATCTGGTGGATTTGAACCGTGTTCCTCTGGGATTGCAGTGCAGCTTCTTGCCACTAGGCCACCAGAGCTCCTAAAGAAGCTTTTTAAAGAGGTCTCCCAGGTGGGATTCCTTGATCTGCAGAGAGAGAAACAAGCAGAGGGACAGATCAGGGAAATACCTGCACCCTAAAGTGGATTAGGGCAAGTTTTATAGTACAAGGGTCTTTAAGGAGAAGGGAGAGACATTCCATTGCCAGGTGGGTGGTCTTCTAGAGAGGGAAGGGAGGGGTATCTCATGGTAGTTGAGGCTGTTCATTCCCTTTGTTGACATGTTGATATTCCTTGAATCCTTTGTTCTCCCTTTGATCTTGGTCCCGGCCTGACAGTTTCTACCAATCAAAGTTGACTCCAAGGCATGTATGAAAAGCAATGGCAGAGTAAGAAAAAGAGGGACCAACTTGGCAAGACAAAGGGCCTTCAGGAGAAAGGGACACTGAACAGAAAAGTAAAGAATGCCAAGGCGTTCTCCTTCCCCACTGAAAGGCTGAAGGAATCCTACTGGGGAAAGTATTTTCATGTGACTAGAGTCCAGACGTGTAGGATGTGGGAGAAAGGATAGCCAGAACTGAAGCTAAAGAGGTGTATGAAAAGGGACCAGACCACGGGTCTTGAATGCCAAGCTGAAGAGTTTGGCCTTTGTTATTTAAAGGTCTTAAGTAGGCAAGTTGCAGTTGCACAGTTTAGAAAAGTCCTGCTTGTAGCAGTGTGGACAGTAGAGAGGAAAGGGAAGACAGAAAGATCAGATCTTCTGTCAAACAGCAGGGACACCAGAGAGAAGGGGGGTGGATAGGACTGATCCAGGTGGTCCTTTCAGAGATCATCTTCCAGCTAGGGAAGATCAAAGCAGATGATGAATCTGGAAGCTCAGCCAACAATAGTGTGAAAGGTTGCTTACCAAGCTCTCTAGAAGGATCTGGGGCCTCCAGCCCACCAAGTCCAGACCCAGAGCAGAGCAGGGAGTTAGCAGCTCTGAGTTTCCTGGGAGTTGAGAACTTTTGTCTTTTTTTTTTTTCTTTTTTTTTCTCAGATTCTAAATTTAAGTCTCACTACTTAATTCCATGTTGTGAGCAGGGCAGTTTGCAGGGGGATAAAAGTCCTTCAACCAGAGGCAGAGGGGAAAGTCCTTCAGAAGAAGTGACACCTCTACCCTCTACCCTTTACCACTCATCTTACAAGAGGAAAGAGGAAGGAAAGAGGATCAGGTGGCCCTTCCCTCTTCCTCCCCTCCCAGACTTCCTCCGGTGAGATTTACAGCCCCTGAAAATCTACTGGAGGGTCAGCAATGAGTTGATCTGACTTCAAAGGCACATAAAAACAAATATAATACAGAATAGAACTCCCCATAGGGTTCATGGCTGTAAATAGTTGGACTGCTTCATCTTTCTCAAATAGAGCTGCTAGTGGGTTTCAACCATTGACCTTTCAGTTAGCAGTTGAGTGCTTAACCACTTAACTACCAGAGCTCTTTGATAATGCAACAACAACTACAAAACAAGGTTTTGTCAGTCAGGGTGATGCTTTCTTCACCTTAGATTACCACGTTAACTGCACAAGGCAACCTAGTGTACAGTGGTAGTCTCAGGTTAGATAATTTGTCCAAAGTTATTCAAAGCTGGTAAACTGGAACTAGTCTAAGATTGGGACCTCACAGAGCGCTGGCAGATTTCGGGTGTCTCTGCCCTCCAGGCAGCAGGGGTGGAGCAGAAAAGCTCTGAATCGGGCCCAGAGCCCCCAGCCTGGCACCATGTAAAGGGAATCATTAGGGGATGCAGAGTTGAATCAGCAGCAGCCGGTTTATTAAGCCCTGACTGCGAGGGGGACGCTGGATACAAAAGGGCCTATGGTACAATTTCAAAGATTGTTTGATGAGGAGTTAAGCTGGATGGTCCCCGAAGGGCCTCTCACTTCTGCAAACTAGGATTCAAACTGGGGGAGGAGGATGGGCAGGCCAAAGAGAGGGAAGCTCCTCTGTTCTTACTCCAAGGAAACTAGACCCCCAGTCTTCTCACAGGCAGAACCCAAGGGCCTCGCCCCCTCCCCTCCATCCCGCCCGTGACTCCCCACCACTACACACTGCCTCCAAGTGGCTGGAGGAGAATTTGCAACACTGCTTTTTTCTCTGAGCAACATATTAGCCTTTGTTGCCCTGAGAACTGGGGCAGTGGCTTCCCATCTCATCACCTCCCAGCTTGCCTGTCTCTTCCTCCAGAGAGGCATAAACTCGAGTCCAAACAACGGGTTTTTTAAAAATTTCTTTTAAAATAAATATATTAATAAAGAAGACACAAACGAGTAGGTGTGCAAGAGAGGGAAGGAGTTGGGGGACGAGCATTACCCAACCTCAGCACCCTTCGGTTTCCTTCCACAGCAGCAAACCTTGCTCCTCCCCTTCACCAGATAGGTGTCCCGTCAATGCCTGAGAACCCCTTCCTCATCCCAAAAGGGGTGGCCAGCATGTGGGTGTGCAGGCTGGGATGAAGGCTCCACTAGGTAATTTCTTCCCATCAATTCCCACTGTAAAAACTTCTTTGGATGTTTCCATACCCATTTTACTTTTAAACAGAGAGGATGGGCTGTACTGGGAGGGATAGGTTTAAATGGCTTGTAGTCAAACACAGTGTCCCTTCTTAGAATTCCAACTCATTCCCTAAAAAAAGACAAAAAACCAACAAAAACAAAAAACCAACAACAAACAAACCAGGATGGAAAACTCTATTGACTTTCTCTGTTCTCATCCTACCCTGCTGCCCAAGTCTGGCATTCTCCTCTCTGTGCATTTTTCTTTCGGAGCTTCACATTTTAGGTCCTTTCATACGTGTTAAAAATGAGGAGGGAGTGTGAACTTGGGAAGAGGGAGCGCATATATACTACGTATCCTATCTTTGTCTTAACAACAAGTCTTTCTTTAAAACATACACAGACACACACACTCCAGCGACCTCCAGATGTTCTGGGCCATGCGGCCATCTGCTCAGATGGCTGGAGCTCACAGACAGCGCCAGGGGAGGGCAGGAATCTGGGATGCAGGAAGCTAGGAGCTGGGCGGATTGGAGAGAACAGAGCTGCGCACTTTGGAGACGCTCCCTAGGGTGGAACCCGGGCTCTCCTGCGGGCGGGGGGCGGAGCGGGGCCCGGAAAGCCCCAAGAAAGGCCGGCACTTTGGCGACGCTCCCTGCACAAGCGGGCCGCGGGCCGGCTCAACCTCTGGGCGCGGGTAGGCGCTGGGCGGGCCCGGGACTCCCTGCGGCGGGCGGGGGCGGGCCGCACGGCAGGCAGAAAAGCACTGGCCGCAGAGCCCGCCGCCGGGCCGCCGAGGTGAGCGTGCCGAGGCGGCTGCGGCGAAGGCTTCCAGGTGGGTGCGGGTCCCCGGTTGGGGCGGGAGCGGGCGCTGTGAGCGAAGGTCCGGAGCCCCAGCCCCAGCCTTGCCACCCCATTAGGGGGCATGCGGCGCGCAGTGTCGGGCGGGGCCGGGGTCCTGCCGGGCCCCTCAACTTTTTCTGGACCCAGGACGGCGGCAGACTCCCGGGGTTCAGCCGGAGTGGGAGACCCGAACTCGGGGGAGAAGGCTTCGGAGAGACAAAGACTGCGCCGGGGGGCCGCGGGCGTGGGTCTGCGCCCCCAGGGTCTTTGTGTGTCTGCGTACACGTGCATCTCGGGGTTATAGTTTTTGTGAATTTGAGTCCGCTGGACGCTCATCTCTCCCCAGTGCCTTTGTGGTCTCCTGGACGCGGCTCTGTGTGTCTGTTCGCCTCTGCGCCCGGCTTTTGTGGGTGCTCATTTGACTCTGGGTGTTGGTGGGCGCATCGCTCGTCCGCGTACGTGATCTGGGGTTATCGGAGTTGGGTGTCCATAAAGCGGGTGAGCGCCAAGTCAGACGCCGCCCCAACTTCTCACTCCTCTGCTGTCCACTCGGGCCTCCGACTTGGCTTCAAACTTTTCCCCTGGTTCCTCGGGCAACAGCCTGATCCTGCCTCCCGCAGCTGCCCGGGCAGGGAGGAGGGGGCTGGCAGCCCGCCCCTCTTTCATCTCGTGTGGTCCTTAGGACCGAGGGGGAGCGCCTAGGGACTGGCGAGGCTAGGCAGGACGGTAGACACCCCACCGAACTGGCTGGGAGGAGAGAGAGAAGCGGGAGGAGAGAAGGGGAGAGTGTGTGTGTGACCAGAGAGAAGTGTCTGCGTGGCCAAGAGGCTGCACCCCCTTCAGCTCCGCTTTGAGATCTGCTCGCATTTGCATCCTGCCCACCCCCACCCCCCCGCCCTCCCATCACGAAGGTGAGAAGGCTGCCCTGTGAGCATCCGGATCTGGGATGCGGGTGGCTCCAGCCCCCAGGACTCCTAAGTTTTGAATGAAACGGCCACTGGCCCTCTGGCCTGCTCTGGACAAGTTGGGCAGCCTCTAAGTGGCTGTCACTCTGTTATGGACAGAATGAGCCATCTTTCCTCGAAGCGCTGAGGGAGCGTGTGGTCAGGGTAATCAGCGGCTGAGAGCAGTGCCCGCCCACACTTGGCCCAGGCCAGGAGGTGACTCAGGAACTTCTCCAGTCCTTGTCGGCGCTTCCCTTTGGATAAGCCCAGACTTGCAGAGCCCAGGACTAGCCCAAGGAGGAGGCTTCAGAGAGGCTGGCGCCTGCCAGGCTTTTAATGGGAGGTGGGAAAACTAACCTTTATTTTCCCCGTCACTCATCTGTATCCTATAACTTTGCCAGACAGTGAAGTTTTAAGGGAAGGACACTGGCCATTCACCTGCAGAGAGACAGCATGGACCCTTTCCTCTCCTGCTGTGGGCCTCAGTTTCCTCATCTGGACCCACAAATGCACAGCTTCTCTATTCGCATACCTCATTCTGTCTTTGCCAGTTCCTACCCATTCTGCTCTTCTGAATGGGTAGAGACTGACTTTCAAAGTTGAGAGGTTGCGGGGCCATGGGTCTGGAGCTGAATGACAAAGGAAATGCTAGGATGCAGTGGTAGCCTTGCAAAGATTGAATGCACTACCTTCTACCTATCCAGCCACTGGGTTGGAAGACAAAAGCTGAGGTCAAAGTCATTGCTGTGGAATCCAAACCAGAGCTGTAAATCACATGGGAGGAGATTGCCCATTTTTCTCCTGGGGTGCCGCTGATGGATTCCCACCACCAGAGAGGCCTTTAAGTTTGCAGCATAATTCCCTACAGTTTATACCACCAGAACCCCCTTATCACACCAAAAGCTGTGTAGTGGCCTTAAAATGAGGTGAAGGAAAGAGATTGGCAGGCATTTTTTCTCCTTTGAGCAATAGATTGTGACTAGGATCTGGATTACTCTTTATTGTAACTTTTGGATATTTTAAGACAAGACTGGGCAGGACTGAGCATGGTAAAGATAACTCAGCTTACTCTGGAAACCCCTTGGCCAAAGCAGGTTCAAAGAAAGAGAAGTGTCATGGGGACACTGGGGAAGGGCCTTGCTTTTACACAGGTTTTGAAATTACTGAAATCCAGGTGGAGAGCACAGGATCTCCTCAAGGCTGTGGGAGCAGCATGCTGGGGGCTCCTTGTGCTTTAAAAATAGCAGGGGTGGTTAGTATTGTGGACTGTCAGATGCAGGGTCTTGGGGTTGGGGAAATGGAATTGAACCTGAGGCTGGTATGGCAGGAGCACAAATGGCCAGCTCACAGGGACCTTGCAAGCCTGGAGTGGAAATTGGCAGTGGGGAGCACCTGAAGATCTTGCACAGGTACAACAGGGTGGACAGTTCCAAGAAACCTTCCAGTGTTTTGTGGATGGTACTGAAAGCATTGAAACTAATCTGGAGAGTCAGCTTCATTCTACTCCCTCTCCACTGCTTTCTAGTTCTATGGTCTTGGGCCAGTAACTTAACCTGTCTCTCAGTCTTCTCATTCTTTAAGTAAGGATAGTAATTACTGCTGTTAAATAGAACAATGCATTGCATGTGCTGAAGACCAAAACATACTTTAATATGTACATTAGCGTGCAGACTTTGTTGAGTTGTGCTGATAGTCGAAAACAGAGATGGCATCTGCTGTGGTCTGAAACCTGATTTCATCACACGGTAAAGCCCTAAGTATCTTGCAAGGCCTAGGCCAGTAGTTACCCTTCTCAAGCAGAAGGAGGCCTCTGGCCGAGCTTCACTCATCTGATTATCCCCACCTTATCAAGGTCCAGGAGAGTAGCTGGGCGGCATGAGGTGCGAGGGTAATGGAGACTCAAGATAGTGACTTATATTCCCAGAAGTAACTGGTAGATTTTATACCAAGTCTTTATTCTGTTGCAAGCACCTCAGCTATGTCAGCCTGTTTAGGCCCCAGCAGATTTTTCCAGCTCCCTCGAGCTAAGCCTTCCCTTTGTCTATATAGAGGCTGGTCAGTACTTGGTAGCCCTTGTAGGTCCTGGGTTGTGCATTGAGAGAATCCATGGCTTCAGGGGATGAAATTTGGATTCTTCTCTATCCTCTGTCCTTGCTTTGCTTTCCTCATCTGCTAGGGTCACACCTTCTTTTTCTTTCCTTACCCCTGAAATCATCTCTTGGGTTTGGGAACCAGTGTATCTTGAGCACCATTGTGTGCCAGGCTGACTAACCCTATGAGAGGTTACCCACCATGTAACAGATGAAGACCCAGAGGGGCGAGGGCATACCCAAGACTTGTAGCTGGAAGGTAGCAGGAAAGCCTGGTCTGGACTGCCTCTTCAGGCCAGAAGGAAGTTTAAATCTATAGACCAAAGAGAAGAAGAAACATTAGAAGGAGAACATGGTATTGAGAGCGTTGCCTTTTTTCCTGAAGACTATGCTCCTTGGAGCAAGCTTGTGGGACTTCTTCCCAGCCCCATTTTCACTGTGGGTGATGCCATGGAGGAGACACTGACAGAATACCTGGGTTCTCCACCCAGTCTCTGTTCTCAATGGCTGTGTGACATCGTGCAAATCACTGTCCTTCCGTGGACTTCTTTATGTAGCATTAGCCACCAATCTGCTGATCAGGGTAGCTAAAGGGTAATGGTTGAGGAAGCACTGGATATGTTGTGTGGTGAGGTGGTGGCTTTCTAATGCCTGATATGTCTTTCTGTGACACCTTTTCTAGGCCAGGACCAGTGCTCAACACCAAGGACATACATATAAACCTGACCCCATCATGTCATAGCCCAGCATGGGTTGTACTAAGGTATCATCTACACATCCATTTGTAAGTTGAGGCAGTAAGAAGAAAATAGATTTAGAGCTAAGACATCTAGATTCTAGTCCTGGTTTCCTGCACTACCTGTCTAAATTACCTCAGTTTCCTTATCTGCAAAGTAGGCCCAGTAAGCCCATGGCCAAAGATCATGGTGAGGCAGAAATCAGATCTGTATGTGGAAATGTGTGGTACGCTGATGTGTTTGTACAGATGTGTGGCATTAGCAATGCTGCTGGAGAGATCCAGCCTTGAAGATCCAGGAGTCTGACCCTGAATTCTTTCTGCCTTGCGTTTCCAGAGTTGGCTAAGTGGCTAAAAGGCAGGACGTCTGTGAAATTTCCACCAAGGGATTTGTGGGCGTCAGCTTAAGTGAGATCATGGTGAAGGGAACCAGGGTGGAAGGGAGCACAGCTCTGGTGGGGCAAAGGCCCAAAGAGGGGCTAGGACCCTGGTCCAGGCCCACATTCAGCTTTCCTCCCGTCTTGTTCCTGTGCTAGGGGCTCTGTTGAGGGAACAGGAGTGGGCAGATTCTGGGGAGGTCAGAGCTGGATCCCCTTGCCCCACAGAGGCCTGGGAAAGTGATTAGAGAATGTCAACACAAGTCACCACATCCCCACTGGGTGCCTGGTTCTGCATCACACACTTGGATGAAGAAGAACATCAAGAATAACGTGGCTTTTGCCTTTGAGAAGCTTAATAAATTTCCATCATCACTGTCTACCATGCATTAAGCACTTAACGTTCGGCAGATTCTGAGCTGAATGCTTCACGTTTTGTCATTTATTCCTTTTGAGAACCTAGTGGTATTTTTCCTGTTGAGGACACTGAGCCTCAAGATGGTTGAGACGACCCATCAGGATTAGAGGTGACAGATCAGAGTCCTCCCAGGAGGACTTGTCACTTAACTGGTTGGCTTGTCACTCTCCCAGTGCTGTGTACCCACTGCCTTCCAGGTATGGCTCTGACCCCTGGGGGAGGTGAAGGATGTGTAAGTGAAGAAGGCTAGTCAGCTGCCCTAAGTTATTAATACTCCAAGTAGGGAAACAAACAGTGGAGAATGTACTCACTAGATGTCTGAAGGAGGTGTCCAGAGTGTGTGGTGTGAGAGGCCCAGGGATCGAGAAAGGGAGGGAGGGAGAGGCTGCTCAGGAGCCTAGTGGACAGAACCGCCTTTGTTGCACTGTGGGGCCAGAGCAGGTCTGGTGGGGGGGTGTGGTGCTGGCAGCTATACGAGGCATCAGGATTGGGGGTTTGGGTCCTGCTCTGCCGTTTGCCTGCCCTTCCGCCCCTCTCTGGACCTCACTTACCCGTGATCTCCATGGTACCTTCAGCTTCTGATCTTGGCTCTGGCGTTGGGGAAGTGTAAACAGAGGCTGAGAGTTGTTTCAGAGATCATTACTGTGAAGGCTCTTCCTGCCAAACTCCTATGAGGGATTCAGTGTGAGAGACTAGGAACGAGGATGGGACCACCTTTGAAGCCTCTGTACCAGAGAGAACTTGCTACCTATGGGTACGAGTAGAACCCAAAAGGTGTTTTTTTAAGCCAAAGGAGTGATTCAGCTACTGTTTTAGAGAGGTATATCTTGGCAGGGTTGGGTGACGTGATAGGAAACCTGCCTGGTTGGATGACGTGATAGGAAACCTGCCTGTTGTAGCCACACTATGTTACTCTTGTTCTTGTAGGTGATCCACACACCTTCCTTAGAGTCACTGTGGACCTGGTGCCGCAGGCACTGCATTGACTAACTCGTAGCCCCTTTACCTGGAGGACATCAAGCCATGGCCTCTCAAATCAGGGTGGATGCAGAGGGAGACTATATTAATACAGTTTTACAGATATTAAGCTCAGGTTTGCAGAAATAAAACTACAGCTGTGTCTCACAGCTAGTGGCAGAGCTAGGACTAGAACACTCATCTGCTGGGCTCCAGGGTTATGTGTTATCTAATGTCCCCATTACTGGTCTGGTGCCTCACCCACAACATGGCCCAGTACAGTGGCTCTGCTAGGTTGAGATTTAGAAAATGTTTCTGATACATTTTAAAATCCTAAATCACTGCCAAACTGTCACCTGGGACTTGTCCACTGCCAGCTTTAGTTACTCTGCCACCTCTCTCATGCCCATAAAGGAGGTGAAGATGGAGGGTGGTTCCTGGATGCCCAGGCCAGCGAGGTGGGTGCTTGTAGCCTAGGAGAGACATACACCCAATGACTGCACATCTGCCAGATTCCTGGAACTGGGCATTTTACACATGTGCTCTGTGCTTGCTGTCGTGCAGCTTAAACAGAAGTGGTCACTTCCTGAAGTTGAACAGTTTAGCAAGTGACTCTTGCTCCCTGGCACTGCATCCCTAGCATTATAACTCCTTCAAATCACAAAGGAAATAAAATCTTGAAGGAATTTTCATAGAGGCTTTCTAAAGCACAATGTTGAGAAAGAGTTCTGAGGTCTCATCCAGATTCAACAGGAAGTATACTATGATTGATTAGTGATGTCTGCATTGGCTATAAGTGTAGAGAGTGAGGCAGGAAATGCATTGTCTTTCTATTATTTGGCAGCTTGTATCTGCAGCAGTGTCTGGCTTCTCAGGGTGATCTTCACAGCTGTCCTTTCTGAGGACAAGACCAGCATTGCCATCCAGAGTTAGTGCTGAGGGAATTGGTCCAGAGTGGTGAAGTGACTGGCCCAGCTCATGCTGTCGGTTAGTGTTTGAGGTCTCCTTGCTTTCTGTGAAGGTCCTTTCCACTTTATGGAGCTGAGGCTGGTGGTTTTGTTAAGAGGAACTCTTTTCATTCATATCCCAGACCCACCAGCCCTCTTAGGAAACATATCACATTGTGGTCTTCAAAGTAATAACTGTCCTGGGAGGATGCTGATAACAGCATGTTAGATATGTGTCTTCTGAAGGGAAGAGGAAGAAGAGTGTTGGGGTTCAGGCCCACCCCTGGCCCCTACCCCCGCCTCTCTGGAGGAAAGCAAGGTGACTGATAGTGAGCCCTCCTGTTAATCTCCTTTCACCTTTACAATGGCCTTGTGTTGTGACTGATTGTATTTCATTTTTAAAGATAAGGTGTCTGAGGCTCAAAGATTCTGTCTAGCCAAGACCAGAGAAGGCAGGTATGGCCAGTGAAGCAATTCTGTTAGGCACCTTTTGGGCTCAGTGTGGTTTAGATATACTTATTCTAAAAGTGGAAATAGAGGGAGCTCTGGTGGCCTAGTGGCAAGAAGCAGCACTACATTCCCAGAGGTACGTGGTTCAAATCCACCAGATGCTCTGCTGGAGAAGGAGGGGCAATCTCCTGTACCAGTCAGATCCGATTTGACAGTACACACATAAAGATAATAAAAATGTAAAGGGGGGGGATTATATTTAAGACATAATTGAATAATTCTAAAGAAAAACCATTATTGATATACTTCCTTCTAGACTTTGCAAAATTAGGATTTTTTAAAATAAAAATGCATAGTTAACATTCTTGGGCATGCAGTTTATCCTACCTAGCATGGCATCAGCCCTCCCTGTAAGGTTGTAAGCTTTTCTGGACATTTTTGTTGAATGCTTTGTTCCTCAGGAGAGCCCAGCAATCTGTGGAGTGGGCTGCGGGGACAGGAGACCAGAGTGTGAGCACTAGTCCTGCCTCCACCTCACTTGCGGGTCTGCAGACAAGTCAAAATCTCTGGGCTACAGTCTCCTCGTGAGTAGAGCTGGGTCCCAACCCTTGCTCTGGGCCCCTCAGAGCGTGAAACAAGCAGAGGCTTCTTTGAATGAAATAGGGCGGGGACCTTTGGTGCAGCTGAGTTCTCTTCCCCTAGTCTCCTCAAAAAGTTCTGTCTTCTCCTTGGTTCCTACGCCTTTTTCTTAAGGCAGGCTTGGAGCAGCAGTGCCAGAAGTCAGCCCCTCTGAGGACCTGGCAGAAGGCATTCACAGTGAGGCCTTTGAGGGAAGCTCCCACCATATAGATCCTCCCAAGGAAGGCCCTCCAAGGAGATTTGAGGTGTGTTCTCTCAGGACTCTGAAGAACCAGGAACCACACAGCTCAGAGATAACTGCCTGCCTGCTGCCATCATTCACATTTTGGCCTAGAAATTGTGAGGCTTCTTTGGGGCTTCTCTCCTCTTTTCCCAGCAACCTTCACTCTTCACAAGGTCTAAGGCCAGGTCCACCTCTGCAATAGCTGGGCATGGAGGGGCAGCCAGCCAGCTGTGAAGCCCCAGGAGAGGCCTCTGGGTTCTCTGTGACCCTGGGAAATCTTTGGAGTCATTTATACTGAAACACATTTTAGCCACTTTCTTCACAGCAAGTCACAGCAGCTGTATCCAGCCTAGGTCACTGGGCACTTAGCTGTCCTTTCCCAGCAACCTACAAATGCATACCGCCCGGTGATGTCCAACAGCAGTGCCAGTGATAAGATTAGATTAGAAAGACACAAGTTCAGTTCCTGCCTCTGCTGCCTCTTTTTTGTGACCCTCATTGTCCTCGGTGTAAATGAGGATAATACTGCCAGCCTCGTGAGGATTGAGTACGAAACTGTGTGAGTAGCCTTGCCAAGTAGTGAGGCTTGACGGGCCTGGTGCAGAGCAGGGGCCCGGGAAGGGAAAGGCAGAGCAAGGACCAATTCCAGTGTCCCCTGGACGCACTGCAAGCCGGGTCAGGATGGCAGACGGGGCCTCGATCTTGCTCACCTGTGCCCTCTACATGTCAGCTTGCCTCCAGTTCTGCAGTTTTGGCAGCCTGGTGAAGGCCATCCCGTGCGCATGGGCATGACTCTTCACCGTGTGCAGTGCACTCCAGTGAGGGCTGAGTGGATTGATGTGAGGAGGGCAGGGTAGACGTCAGCACCCTGTGGTACAAAGGATGAGGGCTAGAGAGGGGTGTCGAGGGGCCCTCTCTCCGGAGGGAGAGTGTTTGAGCTGTGTAGGGCTGCCAATTGCATAAGCAGGAGCTCAGGAGGGACCACTTGGCATTTTATGGGCATATTGTATAATTGCTTTTGGGAACCCAAGAATAATCTCAGGGCCCTGGGTGGGTGTTTGGTTAAACCCCAGGAAGGGTGGGCGGGAGCAGATTGGCTCTGTGGGGAAGGAGGGGCCCTCCTTGATAATGAGCCCGGCAGTGAGGAACTCCCCCAGGGGAACAAAGGGGGCCTGAAGCAACTTAATATTTTCCCTTTGGTTCCAGACATTGGAACACTCTGTCCTGCCTCAGCTGGGGCCAAGCCCAGGATGCACCTGGGCTGGATTTAATCCTCAAATTGGCCTCTACAAAAGAAAGGGGCGGTAGATGGGGGCCCAAGTTGGGGAAGAAACTCAGCTTCTCCCTGCCCCTGGGCAGAGCCTTCTTGCAGATCAAGTGGCTACCCCTTTAAAGTTTCATGTAAAGCTGGTAATGCTATACTGCTGCTCTCCCTACCCTACACCAGTGCACAAAGTCCCCATCCCCCATCCCTGAAGGCCCAAGGGAGGGAAGGTGGGAGGGATGAGTGGGAGAAGATGCCAGGGGGACAGCGGATGGCCAGCAGGGCCACTCAAGATAAAGGGATCTAAAGTGAGGCAGATGAACTTCTGTCTCCCTGGCTCAAGTGACCGCTGTACAGGGGAGAGGAGTAATCATAGACTGTCCTGTTAGACATCCTCATTGTTAATTCCTCTCCTGTTTTCATGTTGCCACACTGGGAAGAGGGGCAACGTGGTCCTAGGGAGCTATAGTGGCCATGGGTACAGCCGCAGGCCAGTCAGATGTGGTGAGAGGCAGAATATGACATGTATGTTGTGCTTAGCATACATGGCAGCTTCTGTTACAATCATAAAGGGAAGGGAAATCCTAAGAGGTCCTGGAGGAGAAATGGTTTACATCTGAGCCTGTGTAAGTAGGAGAAGCCCCATGAGACTCTGTCCGCCAGGCATGGAGAAGGAATTGGAATCGTATAGACCTCATCTTGTCCTGTGCTTTACCACTTTGGGCCAGGACCCTTTTCCTTTCTGAAACGTGATTTCTTCATCAGTATAATGGAGCAGGAGTCCTCAGATGGTAAACATGATTAGTGGCTTGGATACTAACTGAAAGGGTGGAGATTCAACTCCACCTAGAAGTGCCTTAGAAGAAAGGCCTGGAGATCTACTTCTGAAAAACAGCCTCGGAAACCTCATGGAGCACAGGCTGCTCTGGCACACATGAGCCACCAAGAAGGTGCAATGGACTTAACTGGGTTTTGGTTTTTGTGTGTTTTTTATGGAGGGAAGCTGCTCAGCTGCCCTCTCTAGGTAAAAGGAAGGACCAAAGAGAGTGACTGCTGTCAGCCAGAGCAAGGGAGAAAGGAGCTTTGTCTCCAAACCCCACCTGAGAGTCTAGAAACGGAAGACTCACTTGTACCTCTGGGGGGCAGGCCAGGTGAGGAGGCTCAGGCCCCTGGACCTGCACCTACAGGCACTGTGATATGTGATGGCAGGCCGTGTTTGTACTGTGTCAGACTGGAGTCTGGATTCCACTGTGCGCCAGTTTCTTCATTTCTCTGAGTTTCAGTTGCTTTTTGTGAAATGGAAAGAGAAAGCTCTGCCATGGAGGGTGATTAGGATACTGTGCCTGAGATGGCTCAGGAGAGGGGAGCAGAGCACATGGCCCCACTATCTGACTGCCTCTGCCTCCCCCTCAGCATGAGCCCTGCCCTCAGTATAGGGGGGTGGGGAACACCTGGGCTAGAGCAGCCCCTGAAATTACCTAGCCTGAGTTCCCAACATCCAGTGGCAAGGGGACTGCTCCCTCACTTCAGCTATTGTAGGTGCTTCTTTTTAAGAAAGGGTTCTTTTGCTTCCAGCTTAACCTCCAGCTGGGAATTGTGTGAGGAAGGTTCAGAGAAAGCATCCCAGGAGAAGGGGAACAGGTGAGGTGTGTCCTCTTTCCCCAAAGGTCTGGGGCAGTTTTCTGCTGTTCTTGGGGATAACGGCTCAATTTATGGGATGGTGTTGGTACCAGTACTATCTGGTTTGCAATGCCAGCTGCCATCCCTAACCTGTGACTCTCTTCTTTTAGCCCCCAACATGCTGTGGCCCCTGTTACTTCTCCTGGCCATCACCGAGGCACAGACCACCCAGCCTTGCTTCCCCGGGTGCCAGTGCGAGGTGGAGACCTTCGGCCTCTTCGATAGCTTCAGCCTGACACGAGTGGATTGCAGCGGCTTGGGCCCCCACATCGTGCCCGTGCCCATCCCCCTAGACACAGCCCACCTGGACCTGTCCTCCAACCGGCTGGAGATAGTGAATGAGTCAGTGCTGGCAGGTCCCGGCTACACCACATTAGCTGGGCTGGATCTCAGCCACAACCTGCTCACCAGCATCTCCCCGACCACATTTTCCCGCCTTCGCTACCTGGAGTCACTTGACCTCAGCCACAATGGCCTGGCAGCCCTGCCAGCCAAGAGCTTCACCAGCTCACCACTGAGTGATGTGAACCTTAGCCACAACCGACTCCAGGAGGTCTCCGTGTCTGCCTTCACCACCCACAGCCAGGGCAGGGCACTGCACGTGGACCTCTCTTACAATCTCATTCACCACCTTGTGCCCCACTCGCCACGCTCCGGCCTGCCTGCACCCACCATCCAGAGCCTGAACCTGGCCTGGAACCGGCTCCGAGCTGTGCCCAACCTCCGAAACCTGCCCCTGCGCTACCTCAGCCTGGATGGGAACCCCCTGGCTACCATCGGCCCAGGGGCCTTCTCAGGCCTGGCTGATCTTACACATCTGTCACTGGGCAGCCTGCAAGGACTTCCTCAGCTGGAGCCTTATGGGTTTCAAGAACTGTCAGGCTTGCAGGTCCTGGACTTGTCAGGCAATCCCAAGCTCAAGTGGGCAGGACCTGAGGTATTCTCGGGCCTGGACTCCCTGCAGGAACTGGACCTGTCCGGCACAGGTCTGGTGCTCCTTCCTGAGATGCTGCTCCACCACCTCCCAGCGCTGCAGCACCTCAGCATGGGCCAGCATGTGCGGTGCAGGCGCCTGGTGCGGGAGGGCGCCTACCCCCGGCAGCGTGGCTCCAGCCCCAAGGTGGCCCTGCACTGCACAGGCACCCAGAGATCTGCAGCCAGGGGCCCTGACACATTGTGACAAAGGTGTGGCCTGGGGCCACCTAACAGACTGCTGCCCTGAGCTTGCTTGGGTCCTGGGTAATTTATATTTTCATGTGCCAGTGCCAGTAGGGACTCTGCAGCCCATGTGGGAAGAACTCTGAACCTGGGGCTGACACCTAGGAGCAAAGCCTTGCCCTTCTGTCTCTGTTGCCTCCAAAACCATGAGCTGAAGGACACCATTGCCAAACCAGACTCTGGTTCTTGCTGCCCTTCCTGACCTGTCCTCAAAGTGCCTTCCCTCAGGCTTGGGCCACCCTGATCTGTGACAGGAGGGTTAAAGGGCGTCCCCACTGCAGGGCAGAGTTCAGTTCCAGCACTCTGTACCCTCCAGTTACTCAGGGGCACCAGTTTCTCTTATGACCACACCTCTCCCATCACCTTGGGCCCAGGGACCCGCTCCATCTCTTTCCCTGGAGCCCAGAGTAGAGTCTTCATCTTGAAAAGACTGGAGATAAAATCAGGTTTACCCTCCACACATGACAACTGGGGAAACTGAGGCCTAGAGAGGGGAAATATAAAGGGAAGTCCTAACAAGGGCAGTGGCGTGACTGGAATCCAGTCCTCTGCCCCCTCCTAGCTAGGACTCTGCACTTTCCCGTCTTCCCTTCCCAAGATTCCCTTTCCTGGGCTCCTCCTGCTGCTGGGCCCCATATCCATATCCGGATGCTTCTGCTCATTCCCCATCACTCCCAGGAGCAGAGGCATTAGGCGGGCAAGGGCCTCCAAGGTAGACTCTGGGCCCATTGGCTGGTCCCTAGACTAAAGCCAGTTGATGCCTCAGGGTCTCTCGAAGCTTGGGTATGTCATTCCATTCTTCACTCTGGCTTGAGGTCCCCCAGCATCAGGACTGATGGTGTGTCCACTGGCTCACCAGGCACTGGTTTTCAGCCAGAAACTGATGCATCCCTGGAGCCCCATTGGCCACTGGAGCTCTGAGGGTCTACAGAGATTCAACCCTATAACCTGGCAGGCCCTCTCACCCTCTTGTGAAAGCCATGGAGGAAGCAGGGTATCCACTACTCATCTCTCCTCCACCCCCAGGGTGACCTCTCAGCTTCCCAGCCCTGGGCTGGTTTCTTTGTCTTCATTTTATAACAGTTGCTGCCCTTTTTAATGGACTGCAACATTCAGCCACCTCCCTCCTCCACCCCTGCAGGCAGGGGACCAAAAACAACATGCCGTTTGTAAAAGAAGAAAAAAGTTGCATTTGTTCATGTTCGTAATACTGTGTCCTAGGATGTGTTGGGGGGGGGGCATCGATGGGCAGAAGCCAGTCATCAGAGGTCATGTGAGCATCAGCAGCTGATCCTGAGGGGTCCAACATGTCCGATCAACCCCACCCAGCACTCCACTGGTCCTTGGTTTAATAAACACTGCAAAGTGTCCTTCATTCTGTCATTCAAACATCAGTGACCTGAAAAAGGTCAAGCCCTGTCCTGGGCCGTTTCTTCTCCCTGAAAAACTGAATCTTGTAGGAGTTAGAGAATGAGGAGACATGAAGTCAGGAGCTACTACTTGGAGGGGTGGGCTGGACCTTCTGCAGCCTACTCCTGACTAGTCCTCATCTCCCTACTCTCCACACCCCCGCTCCACCCACCCCATTTCAGGAGGAGACACGAGCTTACCTGGCCCTTGCACACCTCTGTGCCCTTCACCTCTGGCTATTAATTGGTGAGACACTTTGCCTGATACCTGACTCAAACTTCCCATCCTAATAGATCCAGTCCTACCTCTCGGAAGCCTTCCCCAGGACTCTTCCATTTCATTCTCTTCTCAGAGTTCCAATAGTTCCTTGCTCCTCTGACATTTGGACTGCCATGTCTGGTGACACTGCAGCTCATCCAAATGACCCGTCACCAATATGGACGATCTATAGGAATGCCACCTTCAATGGCAGACTTTCCATGAGACCTATATGCTCAGCCTACACTGGGCAGGAAGATGAACCTGCCCTAAGAGGGTTCAGGACTCTGGGGTGGGGGAGACAGCGTGAGACCCCTGGCAAGGATCAGAGCCCTTTCCTGGAGGCAGCTCACCTGCACAGCTCAAAGGGACAGGTGGGCCTGACACTTGTGAGCAAGGGCACACAGAACATTCAGGACAGGGTGGGCATCATTGGCAAGGAGCTTATCTCAGCACACACTGGAGTCGCAAAGCCCAAGGTCAGAAAAGATAGAACTGGTGTGGGGGGAGGTACAGGGGCGTGGGAAGGGGTCAGAGTTAAAGGTCAAACCCCCAGGGCCCATGTTCTTCATCCTTCTCATTTCCCCTGGCGCCTCAGGCTTTCAATGATTGGGTGAGGAAGTGGCCCTAGAAACTTCTACCCCGTGGAGCAGGGTCACAGAGTCCTAATTGAGGAAAATGTCCTTCAGGGAACGCAGGAGTCTTCCAGTGCACGCTGCCCAAGGAGAGGCAGGGGGTCCTTACAGGGAGTGGATTAACCCTGGGCCTCCTTACAGAGCTGCAGCGTCTTTATCAGCAAAATGAGGCAGTGGTGGCTCCCCTACTGCACTGTCACCCTTCATCTCAAGGGTACGACCCCGCACTCCTAGCCCAGGTTACCCCAGGGCTTTAGAACTGAAGCCCCGCGGGGCAGCCCGCCTCCTCCAACTAGATGTCCACTAGATTCCGCCAGCCCTGGCTGGAGGCGCCCGGGCCACAGCGCCACCTCGTGACCACGTGTGGCCAGGTGCCCCAGGCCGGAGTCCTCTGGGGATCAAAATAGACCTGCGCAGTTTGTGAGGCCCGCCCCTTTTCCTCCCAAACCAAGTCTCTGTCATCCAGCCATACTCGGCTTCCTGGAATCCTGGAGCCTACAGTGAGGGTATTTGAACCTTACTGAATCACAGATATTAGTATAAAATTGTTAAAATCTTGGTTGCACTTACCAGTTCTATCTATGCCTTTGGCCAAGTAGCTCTTCTTCTCTGAGCGCCATCTTTCCTACCTGGAAAATACGGATGAAAATGCCCTCACCGGGTTGCATGAGGAGCAAATGAGGTAACATTTGTAAAGAACCATGTAGCCGTGCAGCCTTGGAGCTCTGGTGGCCTAGTCCATGAGACATTGCTCTGCTAACCCAAAGTATTTCCCTGTCTGGCGACTCAATTCCACCCACGGCTCTGTGGGAGAAAGAGGAACGATCCCCTCCCTGTGATTTACAGCCTCGGACACCAGCTTTGAGGCAGTTCCGACTGGACAGCAATCCGTTTGAGATGTAGTCATAAGATCATATTTTTGACAACTGATATACAACTGACAAATTCTAGAATTGCTGTGCAATAAACTGCGGATCTTGCACTGTGTCCCTGGTGTGGAATACAGGATTCAAATACATGTCATTGAAGTTTCTCACTCGCTTACTGCCATTGAGTTAATATCAACTGACAGTAACCATCCATCCGGTTTCTGAGACTGAAAATCTTAACGGGAGGAAACTGCCCATCTTCCTCCTAAGGATTTGAACACTCAGAGATATGCACACTTCTGGTTAGCAGCACAACATGCTAAGGATTATGATGGAAGCACAGTTTGCCATGCATAGGCAAGGCCACAAACATTTCCTTGCATTTCTAGAAGTACACAGTTGCCATTTACCGGGCTTTTGTGCTCCTTGGACTTATGCACATTTATATCATCATTTCCTCCTAAGAACTGTGCAAGACAACATCATCACTAGCAGATCAGGAAACCAGCCTGGACCTCGCTTCATCTGTTAAATACTGATTTCTTCATTCTCACCTGTCTTACTCAGTGGTGCTCTGAGAAGCGAGAAAGCCCTGGGATTCCATTTTTCTGTTGGAAATTAATTGGAAAGACGTGCTGCTCTAAATCTCTCCAATAGGATTTATTCTAGAGCCTAGAGCAGTAAACATGAAAGCCAAAGTCCTTCTCTTCTTGGCCCCCTTTCACAACCGAAGAGACATAAGTCCAGGTAGGAGCAGCTCACAGTTGCATGAAAGGGGGTCAAGCTCTGTACTTCAGAATTGCCCACCTAATTTATGAGTCCAAAACATAAATCTAAAACTCCTTATTAAAATAGGAACTGTTGGAGAATTATTCTGAATATCCTATCACCTTCCAAAAAAACAAACAAATTTGTTTGGAGAAAGTGCAACCAGGGTGATCCCTGGAAGCGAGGATGGTGAAGCTTCACCACACATGTTTTGGGCATGTTGTTAGAAGGGCCCATCCTTGGAAAAGGGGAAAAATTTGGAAAAGTGGAGGGTCAGTGAAAGAGAGGAAGGCCGTCAATGAGATGGATTGGCACTGGACTATTACAATGAACTCAAACATATCAGAGATGAAGAGGACGGCCCAGGGTAGGGCAAAGTTCAGATCTATTATTCATAGATAGGAGTCACAGTCGACTAGATGGCACCTAGAAACAACAACAGTGGCCTCATGGTAAGGAATTGCATGGTCCATCCAAAGGTAGGCAGTTTGAATCCGTCAGTTGCTCCATGAGAGAAAGATAAACAATCTCCTCCAGTGTGATTTGCAGCCTCTGAAAACCCACTGGAAGGTAAACTATGAATCAGTTCTGACTCAGTAGCACAAAATAACAGCTGGACAAAAAATGTCTTGAAGATGGGATGGCAAAACATTTACCCAAGCTCAGGGCCCCTCCAAGTATGGAGGGCTCTGAGACTGCACGGACTGCACTCCCATAAAGTCAGCCCTGCTGTGCTTTCATCGTCAAGTTTCTTTGCAGAGAAGAAAGGGACAAATGCCCAGACAGGGTTGGTCAGGATTCAGAAGAGAATCTGTTTGAGTTTCTATCTAACCCAACTCTTCTGTAGCTCCAAGAGCTAATAAAATGCTTCAAAAATCATGAATGTCCCTCAGTGGGTGTCATCACACTGTGTCCTGGTTTCCTCAGACTTCTGTGACCAGCGAGCTTTTAAAGAGAGGTAGCAGAGGGAGATACAGGTACTACCATCCACCAGAGGCCACTAACCAAGTTGTTGATATGATGTTTCCATTGATAAGGCTAAGGGTGACAGAAGAGTTGATGCCTTTGTACTGTGATGTTGGAGAAGAATGCTGAATATCTCATGAACTGCTCAAAAGAATAGTCTTGGGGAAAATGCAGAGTGCTCCTTGGAGGCAAAGATGATGAAGCTTTGTCTCACATATTTTGGCCATGTTGGTAGGAGTGGTTATTCATTAGAAAGGGACATAATGCTTGGAAAGGTGGTGGGTTGATACAATGACTGCAGCAATGGGCTTGAGTGTATCAGAGATTGTGAGAATGACACAGGCTAGGACAGGGTTCAGGTCAGTTGTTTATAAGGTTACTATGAGTCATACTTGACTTGATGGCACCTAACAACACATTGACAAGACTTCCAGGAGTACATGGGGCAGAAGTCTTCCCTCTTCTCATATCCAATGTCCACCCAAGGCCAATGTTGATGGCAATAAAAGTTACAATTTGGCTAATATGATTTTGCCTATCAATGCTCATTGTTCCTTGTTAACTAATAATGTTCACCAGGGAGTAATGCACAATAATCTAACTGGGATACAGTTAACATGCTCAGATGTTAACAGAAAGACTGATGATTCAAGCCTATCCAGAGATGTCTCAGAAGAAAGTTGACATTTTTGACATCTGCTTCCAAAACTTCACAGCTTTTGAAACTCTATAGATCTCTGATGCACACATGGTGTTACCTTGAATTGGAATTGACTTAATGGCAACTTTTTAAAAAAGGTATCAGTCTCTAATATGCATTGATGACAGACAGCTCTCATCAGTGGCTAATAGCCACAAAGGGAAAATGCCCAATCATGTCAATGTCAGCTGCTTCTCAGTGTATACCAACCCCCAGCCCAGCATGTCAGAGATAGATAATTGCAATTATAATTGCATTCTATGCATCAGTACCTAATGTCAGTTCGTGCAACTGTTGTTGTTGTTTTATCAGGTGGTGGTGTGTTGGTTCATCTGCTTGCTACCCACTCCTCTTCCTATTCACTGACCTCAAGTCAGCACTGCCACATGGCTGACCCTCCATTGGGTTTCCAAGGCTTTAAATCACACAGGAAGAGGCTGCCTATCTTTCTCTCGAGAAGTCATTGGGGGATTTGGACCACCAGAGATGCATTTCCTTTGGGTTAGCAATGCAACAGATTCGGTCACCAGTGTTCCTACAGTAAGACTAAATCTTTATCCCGTCAAGTCACATGCCCTATGTGTATTCCTCTCTTTCATTTATTTGTGCATTTGTGGTTATGTTGCGTTTCTGGGGATTATTATGTTTGTTGAGATTGGCAGGAAATTCCTCATGTGTTTATAGTGCTGCGCTCTTTAATTCCCAAAGCTATTTATTATTTTGTTTTCTATATCCATTAGATAGTGAAAGTATTCTGAACTGAAAGTATGAACTTATGTTCATTTTTTTACGTGAACACATCTTTATATGTAACATGTATGTATGTGTGTATGTGTATATATATATGTGTGTGTATGTATACACACACACACACACACACACACACACAAAACGATGTCCGTCTAGATACAAAGGTGCACCTAATTCAGGCCATGATTTTCTCAATTTCTTGTTATGCTTCAGAGAGTTGGACAATGACTAAGGATGACAGAAGAAGAATAGATGCCTTTAAGTTGTGGTGCTGGAGAAGACTCTTGAACATACCATGGACCACCAAGAAAACAAATAGGTCTGTCTTGGAGAGGGTGAAATGAAGTCTCTCCTTGGAGGTTAGGATTTTGAAGCCTCGCCTCACTTATTTTGGGCATGTAGCTAGGCAATATCGGTCCTTGGAGAAGGACATCATGCTCAGAAGGGTGCATGGACAGAGCAGGAGAGGAAGATCCCAGATGAGATGGATTGCTCCAGTATCTGGGGCAATGGGGGTTGGTGTGTGGGAATTAGTGAGAGTGGATCAGGAGAGGGAAAGGTTCAGAGCTGCTGTACACAGGATTGCTATATATCACAGACGACTCAATGGCATGTAACAACAATAACATACTATGACAGGTTTTGGAAGCAGGAGTGGCATTCACTTCTAAATAACATGCTTCTGGAAACTCTATGAACTTTGATAAATGCCTATAGTTATAGAGGGGCTTTAGGCCTTTTGTTCCTAGGGTCGCTATGAGTCATCCTTGACTGGAAGGCAATCAACAACAACATATTATAATTATTATATCCATGATACTTGTGATCTAAAACATAAATAAACTAGTTTTGGGCAGGAATATTAATGCAGGAGTGTGGTAATCAGTTGATTCTTAGAAGCAGCAACTTTTCTATTAAGTGGTGAATTGAGGGAGCAGTACTACTGATCAGAGCAGCAGTGCCCAGAAGACGAAGAGCCCTACCTTTGGCTGGGGGATGGAAAGAGGGCAGGTACGTTAGAGGTTAAGGCATGGACTCAAGAGCTCTGAAAGACAGCATGACTAGTGGTTAAGGTGTAGACTCCAAAGAGAGGTTGCCCCATCTCAGAGTCAGACTGTGATGCGAGGGGCAGAACTGTGAAGCCCATAAAGAAAGTATGGAAGAATAGGGAATTTTATGTATGCTCTTTTCTCTACCAGCCAGCTGCCAGATGTCATAGGGTAAGCCACTCGATCTCTATTTTAGCCTTAGTTTTCTATATCCATAAAATGAAAATACAGTAGCTGCTTCATACTATTGTTTTGAGGAATAAATAAATAAATAAATAGATTTACATCAAATCTTGAGAACACCCCTCACCTGAAAAAAAGCCAAACCCACTGATCTTGATTCATAGCAACTCTATGAGATAGAGTAGAACTGTCCCCTTGGGTCTCCAACTCTAGAACTGACTGCCTCATCTTTCTACAGTGTATTTGCTGGTGGGTTTGAGCTACTGAATTTTATGCTTAGCAGCCTCACATGTGACCCTTTGTGCCAGCAGAGCACCTTAGAACGACACCTAGCTTAGAAGTGTCATGCAGGCAGTCCCCGAGTTACAAGCATTTGACTATTGACAACACCTACTTGTCCTCCTACTCACCCTTTGCTTTTGTTGTTGTTAATGCCATTGAGTCAGCTAAGACTCATAGCAACCCTGTAAACAATGGATCTGAACCTTACCCTGTCCTGGGCCATCTCCATCACCTCTGATACACTTGAGTCTATTGTTACAGTCACTGTGTCAATCCCTCTCATTGAGGGTCTTCCTCTCTTTCACTAACCCTCCACTTTCCAAATATGATGTCTTTTTCTAAGAACTGGCTCCTCATAACAACATGTCTAAAATAAGTGAGATAAAGTTCCACAATCCTTGCCTTCAAGGAACACTCTGTTTGCACTTTCTCAAAGACGTATTTGTGCTTTTTGGTAGTTCATGGCATCAGAACTCTTCTCCAACACTGCAGCCCAAAGGCAATAATTCGTCTATCATCCTTAGTCATTGTTCAACTTTCAGATTCATAACAAATAATTGAAAAGACCATGGCTTGAATCAGATTCATCTTAGTTTTTCAACTGGTATCATTGCTTCCTAACACCTTAAAAAGGTCCTTAACAGAAGATTTCCCAAAGCAATGCATCTTTTGCTTTTTTTAAAAAAAATTTTTTTATTTTATTATTTTTGTGTGAGTGTACCGTCAAATCAGATCTGACAGGTACAAGAGGAGATTTTCCCCCCTTCCCTGGCAGAGCATCTGGTGGATTTGAACCGTGCACCTCTGGGATTGTAGTTGCAGTTCCTTGCCACTAGGCCACCAGAGCTCCCCTTTTGCTTTTTTTTAACTGCTGGTGTCAAGGGTAAATTTGCCTTCATTTAAAACACTGAACAAGCCCCTACTCAGCCTATTTTTCATCAGTCACCTTAACTCAATGCATGTGCAACTTTTAAAAGCTTGAAAAGCCTTCAAGCCTTTTCTTGCACTAAAGGCTAAATAAGATCCAGTTGATCTACAAATTTAATTTAAAAACACACTTAAGATCTTGTTCATACTGTGGGGACTGCCTATATACATGAAATGTATACATGAAATATTCACACATCAGTTACCAGCTGCCACTGAGTCAACTCCTGGTGGCCTCTCCACACCATTACACTTCAGTATCACCCAGTCAGTCACCCAGCTTCCTTCTTACCCAACAGTCTTCAACACAAAAACCTCAAACTCATTGACATCAAGTTGGAATTGACTCATAGCTAACTCTCCATTAATAAGCCGTGGGCTGGAAGCTTCTTGTTTAGAACTATCAGGGCCTGGTGCACAGCTCTGAATATGTAAAAGTTGGCTGAGTCCTGACTGAGTGTTCTATTTGGAGGCTCATGTGTGAAGCCGTTGGATTCTGAAAGTAGGATTCTTCTTGTTTTGGGCAAAGGTTGGTTGTGGACTGGGTTTTATTTCATTCACAGCTGTGTGTGAGCTGATTGGATTTGAGGGCTGGAAGCCTCTTGTTTAGAGCCAATCAGGGCCTGGTGTGTGAGCCTTGTATTTAAATGGAGGTTGGGCCCTCTGCCCTTGTGTTAATTGTGTTTGGAATGAACATTCTTCTAAGTGGTACAATACTGATTTGTCAGTTTACTGTACTGAGGTAACTTGAGGTTGTTGTGATACTGAAAACTGTGCCACTGTGTCAACTGACATAATGGTTACCCATGGTGTACAGGGTTTTATGGAGCTCCACAATTAAGGCTTGGATGCAGGAGTGGCATCCACTTTCTAAATAACATGCCTCTGTAAACTCTATGAACCTAGAGAAACGACAATAGTTATAGAACAGAGTTTAGGTCTATTGTTCATAGTGTCACTATGAGTTTTGCTCAACTTGATAGCACTTAACGACAACAACTACCCTCCTTTGGGGTTCCAAGGCTTTGAATCACATGACAGTCGACTCTCCATCTTTCTCTCCTACAGTTGCTAGTGGATTTGAATGGCCAGGGAGGTGAGAGTACTGCATTAGTGGAACTCACCTTCAATACAAAGGCCCTTCCTGAGGTGTGTTTACCACCATCTTCCCAGGCCTGGGGAAATGTTAATTACAGGTGAACTGGGTGGACTTCTGTGACTGGAGAGATGTAAGGAAAGCTTCCACTCTCCTTACACTCCTTAAGTATGATTGTTGTCTCATGTCCACTTTAACAGTACTTTTTTTAAAAAAAAAATGTATTTTATATTGGTTTGCTTACAAAGTTCATATACATTGTGTTTCACACTCTCTTTCATTCACATTGTTTCATACAATCATTCCAATTCATTATATTTTTAATTAATCAGCATTAAACTATGCCCACCATTGCCCTGCGTTTACAGATTCCCACCGGATCAGTCCCATTTCCTTTACCCACCCTTCCCTCACCCATCAAATTGTGTGAGCCTATGATTTCTCCCTTGCCCATCCTCATCCCCTGCTCGTACCCTCCCCACCTTGGAGCCTCATACACAGTTTACTAATTATCTTTCTATGTCTACAATAATGGTCTCATACAGTATTCGTCTTTACGGCACTGAGTTAGTTCACTCAGCATAATGATCTCTAATCCCTTCCAAGTTATGTAGTAATTTTCTAAAACATTGCTCCTGAGTGCAAGTATTCCATCGTATGAATGTACCACAATTTCTCAATCCATTCAATTGTGGTTGGACATTTGGGCTGTTTCATGTTCTTGTGATGGTTTTTTAAGACAATAAATTAATGTAACAGATGTTAAGACTATGATATTAGAGACAAGAATATGAGACAGCTGGAGAAGGTAGTTGAAGCATATTTCTTCCAACTGTTACATTCATGGTCCCCAATGAACCATACCTCTTGATTTAACACTCTGTATAGTCCTGTCTTCTTGAATTTGAGGTGAGCCTAAAACTTGCTTTAATCAATAGATTTTAGCAGAAGTAGCACCACGACAGCTCCAGACTTGTCATAAAAGTCCCGAGACCTTTGCCTTTGCACTCTTGGGATCCCTGAGCTGCCTTGAGTACACAGCATCATATAAAGGCCTTAAGCCCCTGTAAGGAGCTCTGGGAGCACAGCCTGTAGGGAGCTAATGCACTGCTAACTCACTGGCAGGGGCTGACCCATTGTCTTCATTGTCTAATGCTGCTACGCAAGAGCTACTAGCCAGTATCAGAGGTGCTGCTAAACTTGAGCTGCCTTGACTGCACTGCTGGAGAGCTCATGTAAAGAGAGGCCCTAGGCGTCTATGACGGAACTCAGATGGCGTAGCCTGTAGGGAGTTACATCGTTTACCTCAAGGCTGTGCCTCTCCAGTGGTTCAAATCCACCAACAGTTCTATGGGAGAAAAATGGGCAGTCTCCCTCCATTTGATTTATGGCCTCAGAAGCCCGTCCAAGGGTCAATTCTGATTCCACAGCAGTTCCGCATCTTGGTTGAGCTCTGATACTAGCTAGCTCACTAGTGTAATGCACACTGGTAACCACAACAAAACTGGCAGAAGAACCAGCCTGCTGATCCCAGCCCAGTTTTAGAATCTTAATTCCTCCCCGCCAAGTCCACTCCACTGTGCGGCCTTCTTTCTGGACTCCTGTCATGACAATACCTTCTTTAAAAAATAAATAAATAAATAAATCATTCATTGTTGTACTATTTCCTCCCCTCCACACCTCCTACCCTATTCTTCTTTGCAACATATTGTTGTCTTAATCTGGACCATTGTCTTACATATAATGACTAATCATATATTCCTTTAAACTGTTCTCTCCCTCATCTGTGCCAATGAGGTGTTCATTATCTATCCACTCTTCTTATTCTCGTCCCAGCCCCCATGTCAGTACTGCTTCGTAGCAGTGGGTAATGCAGACTTTGTCCTTTGAGGGGTTTCTTATGTAACCAAAGCCACCTACATCTCAGGTTCATGTTCCCAGGCCCCAGGCCCCTCCACCACCCATTCTGCCTTTCACAGTAAAAGAATTGCTCCCCTAGCTGCAGGGGCAGTGGAGATGCAAAGGGGGAAAGTCCAATGGCTGGATCCTCTCAACGATGGCCAGTCTGAAAAGAGGGGCACAGGGGGACACCTGAAAGGGAACAGATGCACCTGGTGCTAGTTTCTGAGCTGTGTCCCACACATAAGCTCATCCCTTTTTACATTTTTGTCTCATAACCACATAGCTGGCTCAGACTCTTTCCTTTTACACGCATCATTTTCCTAGTTCCTCCCCTAAGTCACACAAATGGTTTTGAGGTTCTCAGCCAGACTTTCCCATCCTTGGGCCTCCCTTTGGTCTCTTCCTCTATTTCCAGGCAGGGAACTGGAAGAGAAAACCTGCTTCCACTCTCTGGCCACAGTGTCTTCCCCTTCTCTCGGGGGCTTTCCTCTAGACCACTGGGCTCTCAGGAGAATTCAGACTGGGTGAGGTCAGTTCCTAGGTGGGCCAGTGACAGCTGCTCAGAAGGAAGGTATGTAGAAGTAGGTCTAGGACAAGGTGGAGCTCCCAGGGACCCTGGCAAAGGCATAGCTTTTGGTGCATTCCCTAGACTGTGGGAAAAGTAATACACAGTATAAATTTAAAACACTTGCTCCTCATACAAACACTGTAATTTCCTGGATATGTCCCACCCACCAGTAAAGCTCAACATCCTGTGCAGACATGTGAGGTGGGGTCAGGGTTGGTAACTGCCAGGATGAGTGTCCCAGGTGCTCTGAGCAGACCTTTCAGGAGTGACTACACAGAACTTCCTTTTGCTAACATGTTCCTTGTGACCTTGGAAGAAGCATGAGGGTGGAATGAAAGAAGAGACTGAGTGCTCTGGGATCCCAACACCCACTAGCCTGATTAGCTCCCTCCCTGGCTCAGCTTCCATGACACCTCCTCTGAGAAACCTTCCCTGACTTCCTCTTTCATCCTAGCCCAAACTCCTGGTACTCCCTTCAAATTGGCGTTCATCACATTTATTCTGTGTTTATTTTTTCAGCTTTACTCCAGACTGAGGGCAGGGATCATGCTTGCCTTGTTCCCCAAAGAGTCTCTAAGCTCTCAGGTTTGTACCTGACACATATTGGTTGCCAGTACATTAAACTGGATAAATAGATCTGTCACACTCATGTTATTGATAGCTAAGGAAAGTCCAGAAAGGCTCAGTGACTTTCCCAAGGCCACACAGTAAGCAAGGCAAGGATCAAACAGAACTCAGCTCTTAAATCTTCCAGTTCCTCTGCAGTGGAAACCTTCTTTCCCTTCTTCTCTCCTTCCCGGGCAGTAGGAAGACCCATGAGCAAGCAGGTGTTGTTACAGGCCCACCAGAAGCTGGGGCAAGTGTTGCACAGATCCACCTGCAGCTGAGACAGGATTGCATATCTCTCCAGGTCCTCAATGCAGAATCTTTCCTGTGGCCACATAGACTTCTTGCCTCACCCACACCAACTGCAGCCCCAGTGACTCTGGTGGAGCAAGGTTCACATCTCCCAGTCTGGTTTCCCAGTGTAGCCAAGTCATCTTGAGACTCTTTCCAGCTCCGAGGGTCTGTGTACTGTGAATTCAGAAGACTGACAGAATGTTGGCAGGCTGACTCCAGGCTGCCTGCAGCATGGCCCAGTCACACCACAAACCTTCACCAACCACCAGAAAGACATGGAAAGCCTCTTTTTTTTTTAAGCTGACCAAGGTTTTCCTTCAATATTGCATCATTTTTATAAACTTTTATGTCTCTGTGTGTGTGCATACACTCTCAAGGTGGTTTTTTCAGATTTGAAAATCAAACAATTGACTCTACTACATCAACAGGCTTGGGCAACACACTAATGTTTACACAGATCATGGATTTTCCTCCCATACCTTATTTGTTCTTCACAATCTTGTGAGGAAAGCAGCTCACAGTTCATCACTCCCCCATTTTACAGATTAGGGAAAACAGTGCTCAGAAAAGTCAGTGGCAGAACCTAGGCCTTGTATTCAGGGAACCTCTTCCAAACTGTTTTCTTCCTGCTCTTCTGAAGCTGGCTAGGGTTACTTGGCTGAAATGGGGGAGACAAAAAAAAGTCAGATATAATTACTTGGCTGGTAGTCATGCCAAGGATGCTTGCTTGGTCTTGGCAGGAAGCTAAATCATTTAGTGGGGATGAGAAAGATGACAAGACTGACAAAGTCTGGGACAAAGGTGAGAGGATTCTGAGAGTGCCTCAGAGGATTAGGGCAGCTCCCAGAATCTGCTTCCAGGGCTCAGGGCTCAGGCACTCCTACACCCCAAAGTCTGGTGTTCCGTATTACATCAGAGATGGACCAAGTCCAGCCCCTGGTCTCTGAAATCACTTCCAGTCTAGAGGAGTGTCACATGGCTGCAGTACAAGTTAGCAAATGACTGTAGAGGCAGGGCTGGAATTTTAATTCCCATCCAACAGAGGGATAAATTAAGGGGAATACAGCTTGCTCGGCTCCACAATTAACATTCTTGGCAACAGGAGTCAGGAAATCAAAAGACAAATTGCACTGGGAAAATCTACTGTCAGGGACACTTCAGAGTACTGAGGAGCAACGATACCAGTCTACAGACAAAGGTGAGCGTGATCCAGCCCACAGTCTTGGCAATTACTTGCTATGCATCAGAGGGCTGGACAGTGACTAAGGATAACAGAAGAAGAATCGATGTCTTTGCAGAGCTGGAGAAGAGTCTTAAATTTTGAATCTCTGTCTCACATACTTTGGACACATGGCCAGGAGGGATGATTCCTTGGAGAAGGACATCATGCTTACAAGGGGAGAGGGACAGGGCAGGAGAGGAAGACCTTGGATGAGATGGATTGATGCATTAACTAGGACAATAGGGGTAAGTGTGTTGGAGTCAGTGAGACTGGCTCGGGATAGGGCAGGCTTCAGGGCTGCTGTACAGAGGGCCACTAGTCGCAGGTAATTCAATGGCGTTGTTTTTTTGGTTTTTTTTTTTTGTTGTTGTTGTTGTTATGTGCCATCAAGTCACCTGCAACTCATAGAGACCCTATGTACAACAGCTCTGAACCCTATTCTATCCTGAGCCAAGTGTTTCTGACACACATATCCCCATCACCCCAGTCACTGAATCAATCAATCGGCCTCATCTTCCTTTCCTGCGCTGTCCCTCCACCCTCCCAAACATGTCTCTCTCCAAGGACTGGTCCTGCCTTGCAACATGTCCAAAGTATATCAGACAAATATATTGGACCGCTAGGCAGTCTCCTCCCATTTGATCTAACGGCCCCTGAAAACCCTCCGGAGGGACAGCTATGGGTAGGTTCCAACTCAACGGCACACAACGACCACCACCAAAACCTTAGTCATCCCAATCCACCAGCTGCTCTGCGGAAGAAACACGGGCAGACCCCTCCCACAGAACCGATCGAGGGTCGCTAAGAGAATGGAGTCAACAACTCAAAACTCATTGTTGAGTTGGAACCACTTCATAGCTGACCCTCTCTTGTGTTCCCGAGGTGGTCAATCGCACTGGAGGAGATTGTTCATCTTTCTCTCGCAGAACCGCTGGTGGAGAGGCATGATGTCTGGGATAGCCGCACACCTCCCTGCAGCCTACAGTGAGTGCAATGGTGGCGGTGCAGGCGGGAATGCAGGTCTCTGACTTGCTGTAGAGCTTGGCTCCACTAGAGGGCGACTCCTGTAGCACGCGCTTTACTCCCCACCCTTTCTTCCCAAGCTGACTCCGCACACCCAGCAAAGGAGGCTTGCAGGCCTTGGGGGCAAAGCACTTGCTCCAAGAAGCAAAAGTCTGAACAAGTAGTGGTTACAGCACAGCCACCACTGATGGAATAATAACTGACTTTTGCGTTTCACAGGATAGAAAAACGAACATTTATTCCGAGTTTGATTTTGTTTTCTCATTCAGCACATACATGTTGTGTTTTTTGCTGTATCCAGACCTAGGGATAGATATGAGGAAAAGCACCATGACCACAGGCGAGCTCCCTGCCTACACGGAGGCCACTGTCTATAGGAAGGAGATGAACAATAAACATGTAGTTAGGTAAATAAATGTTGTGAGTTCAACACGATGCCTTACTTTACAATGCAACAAGTGTGAAATCAGTCAGTGCATATAGCTAAGTGCCTAGCATTTGCTTAATTTGTATTTTATTTACATTTTGGTTTGGGGTTTGGTTCCAAGATAGATTCAAATTACTACAGTTCTTTCTATCTCCACAGCAAGCTCCCCACTCCAAATTACCATGATCTTGTTCCTGTATGTCTCCGTGACTTTCTGTTGGTCTCTGTGCAGTCACTCTGGGAATGTTCTCTTAGAAACAATGATGTCTGTGAAATGAAGACTAAAGCGTGCCTGCCTTAGGTTTAAAGGTTATATATTGAGTTGTTAACTTAATGGCTAGAAGTTCAAATCTGCCAGCTGCTTCTCTGGAGAAAGATGTGGCCAATTGCTCCCTTTACAATTTCTCTATCTCTAGATCTAGCTAGCTAGCTAGCTATCATATATCTCTATCTAATTGCTATAATATCAGAAGTGACCCATAGCTGACCCACCACTGTGCTTGTAAAAGCTGTAAATTACATAGAAGGGGATTGTCCATCTTTCTCCCTCAAAGCAGCTGATGGATTCGAACTGCCTGCCTTTCAATTGGTAACACAACCTCCTACTTACTAGGTCACCAGAGCACCCATCCTAAATACAGTAAGGGTTCAAATCCATTAAGATTTATAGCCCTGGCCACCCAATGGAGGGTAGTCATGAGTTAGAATTGACTAGGCAAGCAGTGGGTCCTTGGGGTTTATGCTAAAGGAGCTCTGGTGATGCTGTGGTTAAAACACTTGGCTATTAACAACAACAACATAAAGGGGAGCTTCAACACCCAGCCACTCCCTAGGAGAAAGATAAGACAATCTGCTTCTATAACGATTTACAGCCTCAGAAACCCCAGGGAGCAGTTCTTCTACAGGGTCACTGTAACTCGCTTGATGGCAGTGGATTTTTATACTGTAAAGATGTACGCACGGCGGAAGAGAAAATTTAGGCTTCAAGAGATTAAATAATTTGTACAAGGTCACACAGCTGATCAATGACAGATTCTAAATTTTAAAACCATGTCTGTCTGAGTCCAGAGCCCATAAACAATCTGCTAAATTCATAGACTGGCAAACGGAATTTTAACATTGCAGAATCAGAGAGAAAGGATCCTAGAGCATTAGTCTCCTTAAATCTTAGGCACTAGAAAGAAGCCAAAGCTTGAGTTTGGCAGGAACCTTGCAAGGGACTCAAAGTCCTCCACTTGAGGAGCCATCTAACTGTTTTGATCTTGGTCTTCTGCCCAAGTTGGTTGACCAGGTCAGCTGGGAGTAGCTTCTAGTGACCACAGCTTGGTTGTTCTCACAGTCAAGGAAGCTCCTCAGAGAAAGCCAAGGGCCCAAGTCCTCATTCTTCCCATCCCTGTCCTCAGGTAACCTGCTCACAGGCACACAGCCAAGCCAGGAGTTGAAAAATGGGTCCTCTTATTTTCCTGTCCACTCTGTCCCTCCACAGGGCCTTCTCAGCACAAGATAAAACCAAGAGTGCCAGCTTTGCAGATAAAGGAGCAGAATATTCCTCTCCCAGTTCTTGGAATTTTAATAGGAACCCCAGAGCTTTAACTAAAAATATCTGGCTATGTGGGAACATCTAGGCACGAAGGCAAGTCATCAGGGAAAATATTCTGTCCCTCAGTCCTGGTGGCAGAGAAAGCTGGGGACACCTCACCTGCCTAGATGTTCCTGCTGCTTTCTGCCTGGGTCAGTCCAGCTGAGGAATTTTACCCCTTTGAGCTCCAGTTCCTTCACTGCAAAATGAGAACACTGACACCATATACAGACAGCAAGCTCAGAGCCTGCTGGTAAGAGTCATCAAGGAAATCAGGTAGAGAGACCCTCAACCCCATGGTCCTAGATACCATACCACCTCCTCCTTCCTTGTCCCAAGGCTGAGAGTGGAATAGAGTCTATCCAGGACAGGTCCCAGTGTCCCTTCTGACAGTCAGTACTTAAATCCTTTAACTCTCTCCCTGTTCTCAAAACCAAAACCAACTTATTGCTGTGGAGTCAAAACCCACTCACAGCTGACCATTGGATTTCCAGTGCTGTAAATTGTACAGAAGGTACAATCTTTCTGCCTCACAGGTGCCGGTGAACAGACACTATCAGAGAGACTCCGCCTTTGAATTAGCAACATGATTGCTGATAGAGTACCCCGCCAGAACTGTCCTTCCTCTGCTCTAGTAATCTCTTCTCCAATGATGGGGGCCTTATTCCAGTGACACTCAGCAGGGGGCGCTGACAAAACACATTAAAGCCATGGTAAGAGTAGCCAAAAATTATAGCAGAACATGAACAGAGAATAATAATAAAGTTAGGAATACCTACCTAAGGAGTTCTGGTGATGCAGTGGTTAACCACTCAGCTGTTGGCATCTCTGAAAGAGAAAAGAACTGGCCATCTGCCCCACTCGAGATTGTTGTTGTTAAGAACTTCTGGAGTTGGAGCTGATCCGTAGTTGACCGTCCGGGGGTTTTCAAAAGCCGTGTATCACATAGGAGGACACTGCCAATCCTTCTCCCTTGGAGCAACTGGTGGATTCGAACCATCTCCCCTTGGGAATCCCTATGGGGCAGTTCTACTCTATCACATAGAGTCCTAAGAGTCAAAATCTCAACAACAGTCTGTTGTCTGAAGCAATGCAGGTGGTACAAAGATTAGACACTTGGCTAACTGAAAGGTTGGCAGTTTGAACCTACCTGGAGGCTCTGAGAGAACAAGACCTAGCCATCTTCTCCCTTAAAGGTCACAGTCTAGAAAACCCTGAGGAGAGGAGTCATTACCTGTCACAGGAGGTCACCACAAGTTGAAATTAATAGCATGCCACCCCAACACCTACCCTCTAACCAACCCATAATGGTTCCAAGCCTGTAATGCTCATGATATGCATTTTGATTATAATTTGAAATAAAAGCAGATACAAGTAGTAGATGTCATCTGATATAGTACTTACTTAAAATTATATAAATGGATATGTGCCTGGAAAAGCGACTTAAAGAGATTCTGAACTGTTAGCAATGGCTGTTCTAGGTAGGAAGGTAACGGGGTCATTTTTCACTTCAGTTTTTGGTCTTGTCTGCATTCCCCGTGCTTGCTGTATTGAATATGTGTTGCTTTAGATGCACATCTTTGGTATTTGTATGGGGCTTCCTAGCTTTCAAGGATTCTTAGAAAGATCAGCAGGACAGATCATTATTCAGATTTTACAGATCAGGAAACTGTAGCCTAGAGAGGAATAATTTATTCAAAGTCTCACAGCAATCACATATCCAACATCTTCCAATTTCACATGCTGAACTTTCATTTCCCTAATATTGACCTACTAACATGGATGGATAATGACTAAGGATGGCAGAAGAAGAATTGATGCTTTTGAATTGTGGTGCTAGAGAAGAGTCTTGATCAGTCTTGATAGACCACCAGGAAAACAAATCAGTCTATCTTGGAGAGGGTGAAACCAATTTTCACCCTTGAGGCTAGGATTTCTAAGCTCTGTCTCACATACTTTGAGAGTGTAACCAGGAGGGACCAGTCCTTGGAGAAGGGCATCATGCTCGGAAGGGTGGAGGGACAGCACAGGAGAGGAAGATCCCAGATGAGATGGATTCATACAGTAACTAGGACAATGGGGGTAGGTGTGTCAGAGTCAGTGAGACTGGCTCAGGACAGGGCAGTCTTCAGAGCTATTGTACTATTTATAGGGTTACTATGAGTCACAGGACACTCAATGGCACATAACAACAACAACAACATGGATAGAACACCATTCTGGACACAGAGAGAGATACAAAAGTAACTAAAGTCATCGTTCTCGGAGATGGACCTCACAGGTAGTTCAGTTCCACGCTATCATCTTCTCTACATGATTCCCTCAAGTGGCTATATCATCCTTGCTTGTTTACCTTCAGTGACAGGAAGCTTACTACCTCATAAGCAGCTCCTTCTATTTTAAAACTAATCAAGCTCTCAGTGAATTACCCAAAACTTGCTCCCAAATCTCCACCTATCCCCCCCCCCATCCATCCATTGTAATCCTTCCCTTTGATCTATGCAAACAGGTATTAGCTACTTCTTTCTAAAAAGCCATTGTTGTTGTTAGGTACCGTCAAGCCAGCTATGACTCATAGCAACCCTGTAAACAGAGATCTGAACCTTTTCCTATTCTGTGCCGTTTGCATCACCTCTGACACAGGGAGCCCATTACTACATCACTTCATCATCCATCTCATTGAGGGTCTTCCTCTCTTCCACTGACTCTCTACCTTTCCAAACATGATAATCCTGTCCAAAGAACAGCCTTTCCCAGCAACATATCCAAGGTATGTGAGACAAAGCTTTGCCATCCTTGATTCCAATAAGCATTCCTGCTATGCTTTACCCAAGACATATCTATTTGTTCTTTTGGCAATCCTTGGGATAGTCAGCACTCTTCTCCAACATCCCAACTCAGAGGCATGTACTCTTCTGTCATTCCCATTCATCATGCAGCTCTCAGATACAAACAAAGTGATTGAAAAGACCATGATGGCCTGAAACAGGTGCACCTTTGCCTTCAAACTGACATCACTGCTTCTCAGCAATTTGGAGAGGACCCTGACAGCAGACTTTCCCAATGCAATACATCTCCTGATCTCCTGACTGCTGCTGTCAAGCGTGTTGGTTGTGGATACAAGTGAGAATAAATAGTTGACAATTTCAGTCTTTTCTCCCTCTGTCATGACATTGCTTATCAGTCCAGTGGTGAAGATTTTTGTCTTCTTAATGTTGAGATGCAATTCATATTGAAGGCTGCAGTCTTTGATCTTCTGCAGTAAGCACCTCCTCACTTTCAGTAAGCAAGGCCGTGTCATATGTATAACACAGGCTGTTGGTGAGTCTTCCTCTGTTCTGATGCAACATTCTTCTTTACAGTGTTCCTCTTTTTTAATCTTTTTTCTCAGCATATAGATTGAACAGGTGTAGAAAAAGGATACAGTCTTGATACACACCTTTCCTGATTTTTTTTCCTTTTTTTCTCTATAATTATATTTTATTACCTTTCCTGATTTTAAACCATGCAGCGTTCCTGTGTTCTATCTGGACAACAGCTTATTGGTCTAGGTATAGGTTTCATAATTAAGTGTTTTGGCCTGCAGAATTTGGAGACAGCAATCCTGTTCCTGTCCCCAGCTTCTGAGGATAGAACTTCAAGCTTCTAATTTCTAGATCTAGACTCCAAGTTCCAGAGGTATTGAATGATCTTACGGAAGCCAGGTCACATTGCAATTCAGAGTCAATTTCAATAGATGAGTATTGAGCCCCTGCCATGGTATTGCACTTTGTTGACTGTCTCTGCTGGAGCTACCTGGATACTGGGGAGCCTTCTGAAATTGCCCAATGAGGAGCGTGAAAGAAAAGGAGGCAGTGGAAATAGTTTAGTGATGGGCTCATTCAAGATACATTGTCTTTCCTGCCCCTTCCCCTCAAAACTCTTTTAAATGAAGTCAGAATCATCCATCCATTCTCATTCATAAAGAAATCTGCCTGCACTCTAAATGATCTAATATCCTATTGCCCAATAACTATTTCCAGCAGGAATCCCAGTTTTGTCCCTACAGCCTCAAGGGAAGTGAGTCAGATGAGAAAGATAAGTCAGATGAGAAAGAGACAGAGAAGGAAGGAAAGGATTCCTGGTCTCTCACTGGCGTTTTGAGGTGACTTTGTGCAAGTCCCTTCTGTCAGGACCTCAGCTTCCTCATTCGTCAGTCAAGATGCCATTTCCTCCCTAAATTGTCAAGGCCACTGTGGCAACTCTGGGAGAGCACAAATAGGAAATGGCTTAGAGAGCCCAGCAGCCTGAATCAGATAACAGAACAGCTATTGCTGTTCACAGTCACCTGAGACCTTCCTTCCTCCTCTCATCATTCATTCACTTGTAAAGATCTGCTCTTGTGGCCAAGCCTGGGCAGGTGCTGGGGACAGAGTGGTGAATGAATCAGTCAGGGGACTTCCTCAGAGTGTCCTCTGGCTGCTGAGTGGCAGCCAGCTCACTGTTCTTTTATTTTCCCCCTGAAAACCTGTTAGTATAGGTGTATCAGAAGGATTTCACAGTCGGTGAAAACCCTGCCAACTTCTCTACCTGCTCTGACCTCAGCCAACCTTGTAATTCATAAATGCAGCGTGATAACAAGAAGTTCAGGGAAATCCAGAGAAATAGATAAATTCAGTCTGCAAGAAACATGGAAGACTTGCTTCATAGCAAAGGTTGGGTTTTAAAGAAATAAAAGCTTTCCCTAATGGACAAGATGTGAACAGATGGGCCTTGTAGGCTTACATAGCAAAGGCATGGATGTGAGAAACAGCTTCTATCTGATGGTATGTGCATGCAGCTTCCAAAAGGAGTTTTCTAAAGATCTACACAAAGAGGGAAGGGCTTCTGGAAAGACTGGTTCCCATTCTGGAGGCCCGAGAAGGGCTCGCTTTCTTTGGAGTTCTCTGGCAAGACACCATTACATAGAAAAGTGGGAATGAAAGACCTTCCTGCAGGTCTTTCTATAGTGTGAAATTCTGGGTTGACTCTGATTAGGAGGAAAGCATAAGGATATTTCCCCTCTGAACTCACTCAGTCCCAGAAAAAACCCTCACTGCCTTTGAGCTGGGACCAACTCATAGCCAGCTCTCCTGAGAGGTTTCAGTGGCTGTAAATCACATAGGAAGAGATTGCCCATCTTTCTCCTGCAGAGCATCTGGTGAGTTAGAACCAGCAGCCGTGGGGTTGGTAATACAACACCCTACCAACTAAGCCACCAGAGCACCATAATAGATCGCAATCCCATTAAGTCAAATTCAACACTGATTTAATGGGGGCAAGGAATAATACTGTTAAAGCAGTGAGGCTTGGTCCTTTTTTAAAAACAACTTGTTCTTTCAAAAAATGTATCAGATCAATAAGCATAGTGTCCAGTAAGCGCTGTCGTATCTCAGGACTGAAGAAGGGATTTGAACCAAAGTGAGCAGTGTTCTCAAATTCCCAAATGGGATTTACTTACTACTGTGGTCAACTTCACACATGGCACAGCCTTTCCTGACAAAGGGCCTTCATCTTCCAGTAGTTAAGCTCTTAACAGCTTATTCTGAGCTTCTCCAGCGAGGACCTCAGCCCTAGTACGATGTGTTGCTAAGTCCCCCTCCCACGCTACCTCCAGCCTCACAGCCCTTCTCTCTTCCCTGAGTCCAGCCCCAGGCCTGGTCCACAGTGGAGGATCTTTCGTTCTGCTACGATGAAAGGGAAAGCATGGAACCTGCTGTGTCTTGTCACCCACTGAGCCCATTAGTCTAAACTTCCCTCCATAAGTTCTTGGTAAGCGCAGGGTGTCCTTGGGCACTTGACTGAAATTGGCAAAAAGTCCCTGACCTTTTCGTAGCGAGAGCATTATTAATGTTTTCTGATTGCAGAGTGACAGCTCATTGTTTTTCTCTTCCTTTCCTGAAAACTGATTAATGTAGGCGCATCTGGAGGATTTCAAAGTCAGCTGTGACCTTGCCAGCCTACGTGCCCAGCCACCCTGGGGCTTTCAGGGGTATTTAATGTGCTCACTCGAGCCTTGGAGGAAGCTCCGCAATTTCTAGACCCATTCCCACCTCATCATCCTGCCATCCTCTGAGCACACTTGGTTCCCATTTCCTGGTAATTACTCTCCATCTCGCAGCCTCTGTGCTGAACCACTGTGATTTCTGTACCCCAGCGTTGACAGATGTCTACGTGTCAGACATTGAGTCATGGAGTCATGAAGGTCAGAGCTGGAGGGGTCCTGAGAGCACAGAGTCCAGTTGCCTCGTGTGTAAATTTATTTCCATTCTTCCATCATCATTTCTGAGCTCCTCCTCTGTGTCAGGGCCTGGGTCAACTCCAGGGCACAGAGCTGCCACCCACTAATCTCTTCACAAGTCCTTGAAGAGTTTGCTCACCATCTGGGGTTAGGAACAGTTCGTACTCTCTGCATATTCACTCAGGGTGATGAGGCATCTGTAGTTGTTATGTGTTGTTGAACCAGCTTCATATAGTGGTGACGCTGTGCACAACAGAAACACTGTCCAGTCCTGTACAACAGCCTTCATGATCACTGGCCCATGGGGGTTCACTTTGCAGTCAATGTGTGTAGTAAGTGTCTTCCAATGTAGGAGACTCATAGCACTACGTCCAACAATATTCTATTATGATCCAGAAGGTTTTCACAGGCTACTTTTCAAAAGTGGATTGCCAAGTTTTCTCCCCTAGTCTGTCTCTGCCTGGAAGCACTGCTGAAACTTGTCTACGGACAGTCTGCTGGGATTGAAATACAGGTGGCGCAGTTTCCATCATGGCAACAAGGCAAGCCGCCACGTTATGACAAACTGACAGAGAGGTGGTGGGAGGCTTCAACGGGGGCAGTGTAAGGTCTGGGTGGGTGTGAGGAGCACAGCACAGAGGAGGGCGTGAACAATTCAACATGGCAAAGAAGCAGCTCAGAGGAAGTGCCATTTGGCAGGACCTTAAGGAGACATTTTTTTTTTCAGAGATGAGGGATAAAGAACTAACAAACGTTTCCAACAAATAGACTTGAGAGCAAAGAGCTTGATCTTTGGGCTCACACTGACTGGGTTTGAATCCATCCCTAACCAGTGATGGGAGCTCAGTGACTCAGTGATAAGGAATTGTGCTATTAACGCAAAGGTACATAGTTTGAATCCACCACCTGCTCTGTGGGAGAAAGATGGGCCGTTTCCTCTCATGTAGATTACTGTTTCTGAGAACACACTGGAGTATCAGCTATGGGTTGGTTCCAACTCAATACTTGTACACAAAACAACAGCACTAACCATCAATGTGACCCTGGTGTCCTTGCCTATAAAATACCTAGACACTTCTCAGGGGTCTGTGACATGCACAGATATTTATGGTACAGAGATATTTATGGTGACCTTTTCCTTGTTGTTGTTGTTGTTGTTGTTATGCACCATTGAGTTGCCTGTGACTCATAGAGACATAGTCAAAATAGCTCTGAACTCTGTCCTATCCTGAGCCAACCTTACTGTCTCTGAAACACCCAGCTCAATTTCCCCAGTCACTGTATCAATCCATCTCATCTGGGGTCTTCCTCTCCTGCGTTGTCCCTCTACCCTTCCAAGTATGATGTCCTTCTCCAAGGGCTGGTCCCTCTTGGCAATATGCCCAAAGTATGTGAGATAGAGCTTCAAATTATTTGCCTCCAGAAAGCAACATGGTTTCACCCTCTCCAGAACAGTTCTGTGTCCTCTTGGCAGTCCACGGTATGTTCAGGACTCTTCTTCAGTACCACAACTCAAAGGCATCAAATCTTCTGTCATCCTTATTCATTGTCCAGTTCTCTGGTACATAGCAAGTAATTGTGAAGACCATGGCTTCCATAAGGTGCACCTTAGTCTCTAGATTGATATCATTGCACTTCAGCACTCTGGAGAAGACCTTGAGAGCAGACTTTCCTAATCCAATTCATCTTTTCATGTCCTGGCTGCTGGTTCCAAGAGTGCTGATTGTGGAACAAAGCAAGCTAAAATTGTTAACAATCTCAATCTCGTCTCCATCTGTCATGGTGCTGTCAATTGGCCCAGTGATGAGGATCTTTGTTTTCTTAATGTTGAACATCAATTCATATTGAAGACTGCAGTCTTTGACCTTCTGCTAAAAATGCATCAGTTCCTCTTCAGTTTGAGTGAGCAAAGTTGTGTCATATGCATAATACAAGTTGTTGATGAGTCTTCCTCCAATTCTAATGCCACATCCATCTTCATAAATGAAGAATAAAGTGTTAGCGAGCAGAAAGAAGTGACTAGGGCCCTGAGATATCATATTGAGTTAGCTGGAGGAAGTGAGGAGGGAGGGGATGGTGGGGTAATGTGAGGGAATGGAGAGACGCTGGTGGGGCTGGGGTGGGGGGATGGGACCACACATGCATGGCATAGGGAGATCATTGAATCTGTTAGCTGTGTAATGGGGAAAGACCTTTTTATCTGTTCATTTGAGTAGAATGCTTGTCTATCAGATGTTGCTCTAAAGCTAAGCATCCAAAGTGAAACAGACTAGGAAGAAGGATTGGCCCATCCACTTTTGATATAACAGGCCTTCAAAACTCCTGACTGGCAGCACCATGATGGATGATGGAGATTGAGATTGTTGACAGCTTCAGTTTGCTTGTATCTACAATTAACTCTTGGCACCAGCAGCCAGGAAATTAAAAGATGAATTGCATTGGGAAAATCTGCTGTCAGGGACCTCTCCAAGGTACTGAGGAACAACAATATAAGTCTGGAGACTAAGGTGCACCTGATACAGATCGTGGTCTTTCCAATCACTTGTTATGCATCAGGGAGCTGTACAATGACGAGGAAAGATAGAAGGAGAGTTGATGCCGTTTAGCTTTAGTGCTGGAGAAGAGAATTGAATATACCATGGACTGCTAGGTGAACAAACAAGTTCATCCTAGAAAGGGTGAAGCCAGGCTGCTCTTTGGAGGCAAGGATTCTGAAGCTTCTTTTGACATACTTTGGACATGTTGCAAGGCGGGATCAGTCCTTGGAAAAGGATGTCATGCTTGGGAGGGTGGAGGGACAGCACAGGAGAGGAAGATCCTTGATGAGATGGATTGATTCCTTCACTGGGGTAATGGGGATAGGTGTGTCAGAGACAATAAGCTTGGCTCGGGATAGAGCAGGGTTTAGGGCTGTTGTACATAGGGTTGCTATGAGTCACCGGTGACTCGATGGCACATAACAACAACAACAATTTTTTTTCAGTAGATAGTAGGAAGGTGCTTGTAATATTTTCTCATATTACTACATTGAAGAATGGATGTAAAGTATCTTGAGAAAAGATGCCTTATTCCAATTTGCACAAAACACTGAATAGGCTAGGAGAGGTCTGGCACCCAGTACTGTTTCCTTTCCCCTTCCAATACTAAAACTCAAATCAGCAGGGGTCAGTCTTCTTGTTCCTCTTAACTTGTCTACCCAGAAGCACTCTGCTTTGTCTAGGACTACTGCACACTGGTCTGGGAGTCTGCCTGGGATGTGGGCTCGCACAGAACAGCACTATGGGACTCGGTACAACAGTAGCCTGAGTCAGCTATCTGCTGATGCTCATTTCTCAAGTGCCTGCTGAAATCCCTGAATGTTACCTCAGATCTGCTGAATCCTTTAGATGAGGCCAGAATCTGTGCTGTTAATGGGACTCCCAGGTGCCCACTGAGGTTTGGGAACTTCCGCCCCCTTTTCTCTCCCATGAGGCGGTGACCTTCTTCTCACAGGAGCCCTGGAGGAGATCAGCAGAAGGGCTAGGCCTCCTTTCCCTGCATCTCTGTCTCCTCAATTCCCTCACCCAGATTAGATATCTAACTGAACAGGGAAAAAGCTTCCTTCAGAGATGACTTGGACAGTCATAAAAGGTGTACAATACCCTATCAGAGGTGACATTTCCTCTGAACAGAGCACCATACGAAAGGAACCCTAGGAATTTTTTGCAAAGGGAGTGCCCCCCCCAGTGGAAAAAGGGAAATGCAACCTGGGGAAGGTTAAGTCTGACTTCTACTAATCAGAGGAGCTCTGGTGACCTAGTGGTGAGAGGCTGGATTGCAATTCCAAAGGCATGTGGTTCAAATCCACCTGCTGCTCCATGGGAGAAGAATGGGTAATCTCTTCCCATGCAATTAGCTGCCTCTGAAAATCTGGCTGTGGGGATGGGAGGGTTAGCTATCATTGTAAAAGTTGTGGTGTTTATTAAGAAAATAGGTTGGAGGGTGGTAAAGGAAGGTAAAGGATATCTATCATACAGTGGAAGTCCAGATTCAATCCAGCAACACAAATGCAAGAAGACCCTGGTCTCCTCAATTATCCAGCAACCCTCATATCAAAGCAGTTCCAAGTCAGCTCTTTTAATCATCCAGATGTAAAACCTTTAAACCTGTCCCCAGGGCTCCATCAGACTACACCTCACTTCTGTCTTTCCAAGGCTAGCCAACTCTCTCTTTTATGGCAGCCTCATAGCTGTTGATGATGTAGATGATGCCGATCATTAGGTGAACTACATGTCTGCAACAGAGGCAGCTAGAGACCACGGCCCTAGGGAGGGTTAAGGCAATGAATATAAAAGGCATTTTCAAAAGTCCCAACACGCTGACCCCTCAGACCTGTTTCTAACCTCTCTTCTCTTACCCTGAACTACATTTCTCTCCCCCCAAGAGCCTTCTCCTTTCAGGCTTCTCCACCACCTTTATTCCATTCCTCAGAAATCCCGTCCCAATCAATAGGAGAATGTGTCTGTCAGCAACCTTTTCTCACTCCCACCCCCACCATTCTTTCCCCCAAGTCAGTCCATTCAGTCTGTAGCAATGCCCCTCTCCTCACCAAACATGCCTCTCAGGTTGGTACACAGAATTACACAATGAGACTTGATGCTCCAGTCTCAACTCTTGGTGGATATCCATTTTCCAGACCACAGTCAAGGAGAATCAACTTCAGAAATCCAGTGCCTGTGAACTCAGGTGGAGTTCATTTTCAATATTTTTTTATGTGTAAACATTTCTGAATTAAGCACAATATCCAAAGAGAGAAGTTATTTGTTAGTCTCACCTAAACCCGTGTTGAAATAAAATCTTTCTTATTAAGTAGCAGAGCAATCAAGAGTTGGTAATCTCTAACTTGGAATTTTCTGCTTTGTCTTGGAGTCCATGAGAAAAACATACATGTTTTAGTCTCATCTTTCTTTGCCTGAGTCTTTCTCCAGAACTGAGGAATCAGAGTCTTGGGCTAGGGGTGGGGGCTGGTGAGGCCAGAACCTGAAACCTGAAGAGTTTTAGCCCCAGTAAGGTTTGATAATTTCTACACCTTTTTCTCTCACTCAAAAATAAAGGAAGGATACTAATTGGTAAGTCTAGTGAGAATTTATTTTCATCTCTCTCTCATTGAATTACTTTTAACTCACAGTGACCCTACAAGGTTTCCAAAGCTGTAAATCTTTACAGAAGCAGACAGCTCTACCTTTCTCTCACATCTCATGGTCATGCACCCTGAATCTCGTAGTCCCATCAATATCTGAGAGCCCCTGGCTGTTCTATCTTGAAGTGGCAGTGGAGCGTCCACATGGTCTGCTTCCAAAAGCGGAACTGTCTGGAGCTACTGAGCCCCACTCTGTACTGACATCCAGGGCTTGACCAGATGGCCTGTGAGAGCCTTGGCAGGTTCTCTGGATTCCCAGGGAATCAGAAAGTTTGGGAGCTGGAATCTGGCCAATGCAGGGGAACCAGGTGCATTCTGAAGAGAGTCTTGGTGGAGGCCAAGATGCTACCAGGGCAACTCCCTCCCAGAAAGCTGCCCACAGAATGGAATCCTGTAGTATTTGTGCTTTTGTGCCTGACTTGTTTCACTTAACATACTGTGTCCAATGGGAATTCCTACTGTACCACCTGTCAGGATTTTTTTCTCTTTCTAGTTGAATAATACCTTGTCTTATGTACATACCACTTGTTATTTATCCAGTCATCTCTTGATAGACAGTTACTCCTTCCACTTTATCACTTCTATGAATAATGCTGCAATGAACACTGGTGCACTGGAATCTGAATCTCTGCTTTTAAGTGTTGACTATACACCTAGGAGCGAAGTTGCAGCATCATACTTCTTTGCTGTGTCATGTGTTTGAATTCTTGGAGTATTGTCAAACTGTCTTCCAAAGAGACTGCACTATTTTACAGTCCCACCAGCAACTGATGAAGGTGACATGTACATTGAATGAAGTACTGCTTCTTGTTTTCTTCAAAGGCTCTTATTAAATCTTTAAGTTACCCGGAAATGGTAGCATAGTGTCTGGTCCATAGCAGATGTTATACTGTTGTTATGTACCATCAAGCCAGAAGTGACTTGGCTGACCCTGCAATGGGTCTTCAGAGGCAGTCAATAACATGGCAAGAGATTGCCCATCTTTCTCCCACAGAGCAGCTGGCAGATTCAAACCTTCATGTTTGAAAATTCTAACATGTGTCTTCATTTTAGCACCACAGCTCCTTACCATTATGCTACCATGAAAACAGAAAAGTATTGTCTACTGTGACCTGTCTGTGAATGTAATAGTGGCACGTCTCCCACCTGTATCCCAAAGAAGTGATACTTGTTTCATTGTATCACTCAGGCTTAGGTACCTTGACATATTCTCTGTGGGCCCAGTCAAACAACAGTGACACGGTTGTTAGGTGCCATCACGTCAATTCCAACTCCTAGTGACCTATGTAAAACAGAACAAAATTCTGCCTGATCTCAGTCCCTGGAGAAGGTCATCATACTTAGAAAAGTAGAGAGTTCATGAAAAAAAGGAAGTCTCTCTATGAAGAGGACTGAAACAATAAGTTGACCCTAGTAAATAATAAAAAGTATAAAGATGCTGTGACCTGTGAGCTCCACCAAATATCTTTCCTCATCTCTTCACACACAGCTGCCCCCAGCTGATGTCCCCAGGGGCATGAGAAAGTTCCTGGTGCAGCATGGATACTCAGTGCTGAGTTCCATGGCTTTCCATGGTCCATGCAGATTCCTGCTGAGAGATAATCTTTGCTCATAGAGGTAAGGGTTGGAGCTGAGTACGACAGTGTAATAAAATGTTCACTGAAGCAACACAACCTCCCATACCTTTTTCCAGAGCCAAGGAAAAACAATATTTGAAAGACACACAGATTGAATCTTAAAGGTGCTTTAAAAAAATCATCATTATTGCAGGAAATTAGCATTTCTGAATGATTATCCCCTTGGCCTCAGAAGAGAGTGGCTAAACTAAGAGCCCAAAGAGGTATGGCAACTACTCTCGGTCTCTATAGAGACAGACGTCTGGCTGCTGTTGTGCCCTGTCCCCTCTTGGTCAGGTTCATGGGTGGACGTTTTCTTCCTTCTATTAGAGAGAAGTCTGACTTGATTGGTGCAGATACGTGTAATTTGGCATTTGGGGCCCTCAAGAATGCTTTATTATTTGTTGTGAGGGAGTTTCTGTGGATTCTTCACAGGTTCTTCATGGGGAATCTACACCCTAACGGGTACTTAACACGTCTCCATTCATCCTGGCTCATGTAGACCCTGTCTCTTACAGTGCAATGGTTCCTCAAGAAGGTTCTCTTGAGCGGAACCTCTTTTACTACAACCTATCAGGTAAATAAGAAGAATATGAAATAGTGTATTTTAAAGTAGTTGTAGAATCTGGGTCCCTGGTGGAAACAGCCAGAAAATAGAGTTTCTGAATACTTATGTTTTAAAGTGAAAATAAATAAATAAATAAATAAATAAACTGTGAGGAAGATCTAATGACTAGCTAGAAGAAGAGGCCAAAGGTTCTATGAAAAAATCCTGGAGAATATACCAGTTATTGTCAAGTCAATGCTGACTTGTGGCAACCCAATGTATGTCACAGATGGACTGACATCAGATGTGTCAAGTAGGACTGTGCTACTACAGGGGTTTCAAATGCTGACTTCTCAGGAGTAAATTGCTAGGCTTCTCCTCTGCAGTGCTGTCACTGAGATGCTGAGGTTCTGCCCCTTTCGGCAAGTAAAACTAATCTTGGAGTCTGAAGTAAAACTGGAAAATGCACAAGGTTTCTTATTTACCAGTATCTAGGAGACAGGAGGTCTGGTGGGTTAGTGATAAGGACCTGTGCTGCCTACCCAAAGGCACACAGTTTGAATATACCAAACTCCTCTCAAGTGATCATTGCCTCTAAAAACCCACAGGAGGGTCAGTTATGGGTCTGTTCCAACTCAATGGTACATATCAACAATGACAACATATAGGTGACAGGGGATAAGAGGCTCCCAAACTTATCTCGTTGTCTTCTTTCGCCCTAGTGTTCTGGTTGGTGGCCACATCCCAGACCTGTTAGGTTTTTTTTTATCCATTAATATAGTTGATGATCTTGGCTGAAAGCAGAGAGTACCAGAAGAATGTCTGTGTTTCATTGACTATGCAAAGGCATTTGACTGTGTGGATCACAACAAACTGTGGCTGACTCTGAGAAAAATGGGAATCCCAGAACACTTGATTGTGCTTATGTGAAATCTATACTTGGACAAGGAGGCAGTCGTCAGAACAGAACAAGGAAACACTGCATGGTTCAAAATTGAGAAGGGTGTGCATAAAAGATGTGTCCTATCTCCATATCTTTTCAATCTATATGCGGAACAGACTATCCAGGAGGCTGGGCTCTATGAGAAGTGTGGCATCAGAATTGAAGGTAGACTCATCAACAATCTGTATTCTGTCATGACACAACCCTGCTTGCTGAAACTGAGGAGGACCTGAAGCATTTGCTGTAGAGAGTCAAGGACTGCAGCCTTCAATATGGACTGAAGCTCAACATCAAGAAAACAAAGATGCTCACCACTGGGCTGAATGGCAGCATCATGATGGATGGTGAAGAGATTTTTGACAGCTTCAGTTTCCTTGTATCTACAATCAACACTCTTGGTACCAGCAGCCAGGACATTAAAAGACAAATTGCATTGGGAAAGTCTGCTGTCAGGGACCTCTCCAAGGTACTGAGGAGCAACAATGTCAATCTGGACACTAAGGTATGCCTGATACAGGCCATGGTGTTTGCAATTACTTACTGTCCATCAGAGAGTTGGGCAATGACTAGGGATGATAGAAGGAGAGTTGATGTCTTTGAGCTTTGGCGCTGGAGAAGAGTGTTGAATATATCATGGACTGCTAAAAGAATACACAAGTTCATCTTGGAGAGGGTGAATCCAGGCTGCTTCTCAGAGGCAAGGATTCTGAAGCTTCATCTGACATAATTTGGACATGTTGCAAGGAAGGATCAGTCCTTTGAGATGGACATCATGCTTGGAAGGATGGAGGAACAGTGCAGGAGGGGAAGACCCTTGATGAGATGGGTTGATTCAGTGACTGGGGTAATGGGGATGGGCATGTAGGAGACAATAAGATTGACAAGGGATAGAACAGGGTTTAGGGCTGTTGTACATAGGGTCACTATGAGTTGCAAGCAACTTGATAGCACATAACAACAACAACAACATTCGCTTATTGTGGTTAAAGGGGAATAACTTCTAGCCATAGATTCCAGGAACAGAGGGGAAGGGCAACAAAGGGGTTTTAGTTTGATAACTCTGCTAGACTAAGAAAGTTCCGTTTTCCTCTTAAGATATTAAATTTCAAAATGTTAGCCTTACATTAGTAAAGGGATATTATTGTGTCTACCAGTTGTAAAGGAGAGTCTTTTTTCCCCCCAAGGTGTTAGTTTTATATGCTTCTCAGTTGCAGTACCTCTGGAAAGACTTGAACTTTTACAGGTGAGCAGCGGGACATGTTAAATATTTACCCCACCCAGGGATGTTTCCTGCACACAAAATCCCAAACCAAACTCCAGCTCATCACAATCTTGTAAGATGGAGTAGAACTG
>NW_006399775.1:16471537-16477285 GCF_000299155.1 Elephantulus edwardii
TGGATAATCTTCAGTAGAATCTTGCTTGCATGTGAAATCAATGACACTGTTCTGTAGTTTCCACACTCAGTTGGGTCACCTTTCTTTGTTAGGGGCTTAATACTTAAACCCTAGTGCCACAGGGTTCCTTCCAAGAGAATAGCCACTTAAATTTCCATCCCCACAGAAGATTCAAAACAGTCTATCTTGCTAAATGTGCTTATTCATTCATTGAAATGAGCCCATACATATCAGTAAAATGGAACATGGCCTCTATATCATACGGAAATCCTGTTTGTTCATATGTAATATATGCAGTTAAGGTTTTTAAGCAATCAGGAGCATACTTGCTTGAAATGAAAGAGGAAGCTGAAGTATTTTATGAAGAACTTAAGGGGAAAAGAACTAAAAACCCTACAGAAGCAGTCTCCTATGTCGTAACCGATCAAGTGGTGTCAAGAACCACTGCCCTTTCCACTGGGTTAGGCTTTGAAGAAACTGCAGGGATACCTCCTCTTGTACCTCAGAATAAAACCCGAGTTAACTTTTGAAGACACTGAGCCTTATAAGGACCAGGGACTCTGGTGGCGCATTCTGTATGGGGTTGTACTGCTAAGCCAAGACTGTGCATCTCTGGCTGTTCAAATCCCCCAGTGGCCCTGAGGGACAAAGACAGGCAGGCTCCTCTCATATAATTTACAGCCTTGGAAACCCAGTGGAGGGTCAGCTATGAGATGGTTCCAACTTGATGACAATGAGTTGAGTTTCAGCCTTACATCAACGAGACTAGAAGGTACAGTAGTTATGCTCCAAGCTTTAAAAAATATTAGTGATGTGAATCCTGATGGCTACTCCCCTGAGGATGAGACCCAAGAAAATCCTGCAGGGCAATTGTGCCTGGTCACATGGGTTGATGTGAGATGGAATAAGCTGGACAGCATCCAACAACAGCAAACCTTCAGTCAGATTTTCACTTTGATGACTGTGGTCTCTATTAGAGGTGAATGTTGTAAAGGTCCCACATCTGGGAGCAACCAGAGAGCCACATGTTTAAAATTAAAATGAAGACTTCAACGAGTGAAAGGTTAGAAACTATCAACTCCACCTGACATCTAAATAATTGTGGAAATGTAGCACTGAAAGGTCCATGTGTGTAAGTGCTGGACACTGGGCCGTGAGGCTGCACCTTGGGCTATCCATATTCTTCAGTGAGAAGATGAGGGACAGACCACCAGCTTCTTTGTGCCCTACCGAGTAATGCAGAGGTGAGTAGCAAATACTTGTTGTATTTAGCAGGGATTGTTTTTACTGCAGAGGCCAAGGAATAAGACCTATGGAAGCGGCTTATTTTTCTGGGGCCCGTGTTTCCTATTATATAATTAAAAGAGTCAAGAGAATTTATGTAAAATGCTTTCTGTATGCCCGAATCTTTAGATTAAAATTATATAGCTCCTCTTAAAAAAAAAAATGAAGAGGCTATGATGCTGAGTACAAAGATTGACATCAACCTAGAAGCATTGATGTTTTATTAAGTTTGGTTCTTTTTTTACTAGAGTTTGGCTTGTTATAAAGACCCCTAGATACTAAGTGGATGTATGCCAAACTTAACATTGTTCTCAAGCTCTATAATGTTTATACCAGGACATTTAGCAAAAGGGCTTTTGACTTTCACCTTTTTAAAGGACAGCTCTGGTGGCCTAGTGGGTAAGAAGTTGTACAGCCAACTCAAAGATAGGTAGTTCGAATCCACCAGTTGTGCTACGAGATAAAGATAGGCAATTTCCTTCCATGTGATTTACAGCCCCTAAAAATTCACTGGAGGATCCACTATGATTCAGTTACAACTTGACACCAATGAGTAGAAATAGTATGACATTATGGCAGAAGTACCCATATCAGGACCCCATAGGCGAATCAGGATTCCCCAAAATCCCAAGAAGCAAAATTTTATTTTCCCTTAATCGTAAGTTTTCCAGATTAGTGAAACTCATGCCACCATCACAGGAGAAAAAACCCCAAACATTAAACAAAACACCTCAGATATCACCTCTTTCGGGAAGCCCTCATTGAAGCCTTTGCCTGGCTGGAATAGGTGTTCCTTCTCTGAATACACCCAGCGTCATGTGTTCCCTATAATACACAGAATACATACTATAGTCAGTGCCTATATCCATGTCTGCACCTACCCTTCAACCTGGTCTCCTTGGTCTTTGGGTGTCCAGAGCCCCACATGAGGACAGGCACTGAGGTGGCACCAAGAAGCATCATGACCTCATCAGAGTTGTGCAGGAGTATAATATGGGGCCTGGTGAAGTTAATCATGTAATTATCAGCTGTTCTCTTAATCAGTGAGCATTTCAGAGACAGTGTGCCATTGTGAGTCATTTAGTAAGCCTATGTGCAAATACTTTCATAAATTTTGTGAAAGATTTCATCTTGGTTTACATTTACAAGCTCTGGCACAGGCTTTCCTACGCGTTAGGTTCATGTGTAGACACATATGCAACCTAAGTCAGAGTCCAGAATTCTGTGTGTGGATGATGAACAAAATAGAAGCAGCAGAGTAGAGGGGAGGGCGAGGGGGAAGGATTTAAGAAAAAAAAAAGGTGCACCAGGCTCTATGTTGTATTCTAAGTCACATCTGCCACTCACATGGCTGTGTGACCTGGAGTTACTTTCTGTCTCTGAGCTTCAGTTTCCTCATCTGTAGGGTAAACTCTGGGGTAGATTCCTCCACTGGCTCAATAAACATATGACATTTAGGACCCATGCAGCTCCCAGGGACAAAACGATGGCAGAAATAAGGTTTCCCTCAGCCTCGAGCATGAGCAGACTTACTACTCCTTTTTGGAGGAATGAGCCCTTCTTAAAGACCAAATACACCTCAAGAATTTTATATCCAATAACTACTTTAGAGCCTTTGTAAAGGTAGCATTATTCTTCCTATTTTGCAGCTATAGAAACTGAGGTTCAAGAAGTGACCAATCTGGAGCTGGCAAGCTGCAGAGGTTGCATCTGAACACAAGTCAGCCAGACTTGAAAGACTAGGAGGGTTCCTACCCGACTGAACGATTGACTCTAAGCTGAAAAAAAGATTAATCCTGAGGAGTATGTAGTTGGTTTTTTTCTTACTTACATCTGGACTTTAAATTACTAAAAAGAAAAACACTTAAATTTCTTTTGATTCGAGAATGCTTAACGTCCTATTATAGATTATATGTTACAAACAGTTCTAAGTTGTGGTCTAAAATGGCTTATTCTTTTAATAAATATGTCCTTGGAGAAGGACATGATGCTGGGAAGGGTGGAGGGTTGGTGAAGGAGAAGACCCACAACCAAGTGGATTAACATGGTGACTGCTGCAATGGGCTCTGGTGTGTCAGGAAGTGTGAGGATGGTGCAGGATAGAACAGGGTTTAGATCTTCTGTTCATAGGATCACCATGAGTCATGGTTGACTTGATAGCACACCTAAAAACAACATACTCAGCAGGCACTATTGTAAGCATGACAAATCAAGAACAAGACTGTCTAGATTTCCTCTTCAGTCATGGATTTGACAGTGTATGGAGGTTTAACAGCACAGATAACAAAGGCATAAGTACAGATATTTAGATTTCTGATATGCTCTTGGAAGAATATAAACTAGCAAAAGACAACATAACCTGACACAGGCTACAGACTCCAAGAGAACCCTTCGCATCAGTCACACATTCACCCAACAAATGTTATTGACATTTTGCTATGCACTAGCCAGTCCCTCTTAATTGCCTCACATACAACTGAAAAGTTGAACAATGACCAAAGAAGAACTGATGCCTTTGTATTGTGCTGGTGAAGAGTACTGACTATCCCATGAACTGCCAGCAGAACAGTGCTGCCCTGGAAGAAGAACAGCCATGGTACTCCTTCCAGGCAAGCATGGGGAAGCTGCATCTCACATAATCTGGGCATGTTGGTAAGAGGGACGAGTCCTTTAAAAAAAGATGTGATGCTTTTTCCAAACATGGAAAACGTGAAGGATCAGAGAAAGAAAGAAAGACCTTCAACAAGGTGGATTGACACACAGTGACTGTAACCATGGGCTGGAGCATGGCGCAGATCATGAGGACAGCACAGGAGAGAGGGCATGGTTCTGATCTGGTGTTCACAGGGTCCCTACGAGTCATAGATGACCTGACGGCACTCAGCAACAACAACAGCCAGTCAGTCCCTCTTGGAAAGTTCTCCAGTGGTCAGATTCAACTCACATTGGTGAACTGTACTCATAGCTTTCTCGTCTCCCAGCCTGTGAGTCCTGACACGGGGACTGCTGGGGGCTCCTGATGAGTGTCTCGCACATGTGGAAGATCTGAAATGAACTGCAATGCAGAGGAGAGGAAAGGAAGACGCCAAGTAGGGATACAGAGTGGAACAACTGGCAGGGTTCCATTGAAAGCCGCCAGTACGTCCAGCAACTCATTTTGGAGTCCAAGACCATGCTGATCACTAGCCAAAGGAAGTTTCTCCGAGGCTCCTACTTTGACTCAGCGTGAGTGCTTCTCAGTGATAAAGTCCTCAGGAAAATCTTATGCAACCTCCAAAATGCTGGACCAGGGAGCCGGTTATACAAGCTGCTCACTGACAGCCCAGGACAGGGTTATCAACAAAGCACCAGGAAAGAAGTCGGCTCTAGCCCTGGCTTCAAACAGTCAAATCCTCAATGTGTCTATTTCTTTCTTCTCTTTAACAAAGCTGAAGTCGGCTTGGTGCTTGGAAATGCAAACCAAAAGGAAAACAAGTGCTGGGTTTTGGCATGGAGATGTGCCCTGTCTGGGAAAGGAGGCCTGCGTGCTCCAAGACACTTTCCTGAACAAATAAGTCACCCCCTGGCTGAAACCCAAAGAACAGTTCTCCAGGCGTACTTTTTTTTAACTATTTAAAAGTCGCAGAGATTTCATCAGATGGAATGGCTTTTCAGATTTCCATTTGCTAGTGTAGATGGGTTTTCATTTTGTCTTCAAAATCATATTGTGAGGATTTTCCTGGGATTTACAACCTCTGAAAATCTACTAGAGGATCAACTATAATTTGGTTCCAACTCAGTGGACATGAGTTTTTTAATCCTGTAGGTCTCTGCATTGGTTCTTGAATGCTGCAGCTAAAGGAAGTGGGAGAAGACAGAAGGAGTCCCTTCAGGGCCGAGATTGAGGGGAAGTCTGCAACAGCATGTAATGGCCCCCACTCCATGGAAGGGGTTAGGTGGAGGCACAAAGAGGGGACTCTGGGACCAGGAGAGAGAAGACCAGGGGTGGAACTAGGCTTGGGGGCAAAGAACAGAGGAGGCTTAGGGGCAAAGAACAGAGGAGGCTTAGGGGCAGAGAGAAGATTGCAAATCAGAAAAGAATATATCTATTGTTTATTGTTGTTGCTATGTGCCTGTGACCCATAGCAACCCAATGTATAGCAGCTCTGAACCCTGTCTGTCCTGAGCCAGTCTCACTAATTCTGACATACCAACCCTCATTGCCCCAGTTACTATATCAATCCATCACATCCGGGGGTCTTCCTTTCCTTCAGAGCATGATGTCCTTCTCCAAGGACTGGTCTCTCCTGACCAGGTGCCCAAAGTGTGTGAGATGGAGCTTCAAAATCCTAGCCTCCAAGGAGAAACTCAATTTCACCCTCTCCAAGACAGACTTATTGGTTTTCTTGGCAGTTCATGGTATGTTCAAGAATCTTCTCCAACACCACAACTCAAAGACATTGATTCTTTGAGGGAAGCCGAATA
>NW_006399775.1:16478215-16479837 GCF_000299155.1 Elephantulus edwardii
TATATTACCTTCCTTATGATTCTAAATAAATACTCAGAGAAGCATGGCTTGGGCATGGGAACTGTTGGCCCCCTGTTTTTCACACTCTGTTCTATATCATTCCTGGTAGTCTGTCTCATTATTAATAATTATAAAATTATTTCATTCTTTGGGACCCTCGGTCTGCAACAATTCTTCTGTCATCCTTTGTCGTCCATTAGGATTGTTATTTAAGATATGTTCTTCCAACATAAGTATATTCATAAAGAATATATCCTTAAGTATATCCTTCAACAAGGACGTATTAGTGAAAAAAAAGAATATAACCAGTGAGGTTGTGGAGAGAACCCTTATTCACTGCTGGTAGTAGTGTATAAGGGTGTAACTCCTATGGAAGGCGGTCTGGCACTTTTCTCAAAGAGCTGGAAATAGAAATACCATTTGACCCAGCAGTTGCACTACTGGGAATATACCCTAAAGAAACCAGAGCTGCCACTGAAACAAACGTATGCACTTCCAGGTTTATTGCTGCATTATTCACAATAGCAAAAAGATGGAAACAACCCAAGTGCTTAAAACAAATGAATGGATAGAAACAAATGGATAGAAAAACTATGGTATATTCACACAATGGAATACTACACAGAACTAAAAAAAAAACTAGTAAAACATTAAACAATATGGGTGACCCTGGAGGATATTGTTTTGTTGTTATTATATGCTGTCAGGTCACCTGTGGACTCATAGGAACCCTATGCACAATAGCTCTGATTGCTGCCCTTTCCTCAGCCAATCTTATCATCTCCAACAGACCTAATCCCATTTCTCCAGTCATGAGTCAGTCCATCTCATCTGGGGTGTTCCTCTCCTGCACTTTTCCTCCACCATTACAAGTATGATGTCCTTCTCCAAGGACTAGTCTCTCCTGGCCATGTTCCTTCAAAATAAGTGAGACAGAACTTCAAAATCCTTACCTCCAGAGAGCAGCTTGGTTTTACCATCTCCACGACAGGCCTGTTTGTTCTCCTGGAAGCCCATGGTATGTTCAATACTCTTCTCCAGCACAACTCAAAGACATCAATCCTTCTTCTATCATCCTTCTCTCATTTTCCAGCTTTCTGATGTCTAGCAAGTAATTGCAAAGTCTCCAGACCGACATCGTTGCTCTTCAGTATTCTAGAGAGGTCCCTGACAGCAGACTTTCCCAACGCAATTCATCTTTTGATTTCCTGACTGCTAGTGTCAATAGTATTGGTTGTGGAAACAAGTAAGCTGAAACTGTTAACAGTCTCAGTCTCTTCTTTGTCATGAAGCTTCCAATTGGCCCAGTGGCGAGAATCTTTGTTTTCTTTGATGCTGAGCTTCAATCCATATTGAAGCCTATCGTCCTTGATTTTCTGCAGCAAATGCCTCAAGTCCTTCTCAATTTCAGGAAGCAAAGTTGTGTCATCTGTATAATGCAGGTGGTTGATGAGTCTTCAACCAGTCCTGAAGCCACATTCCTCCTCATAAAGTCTAGCCTCTTGAATGATATGTTCTACATATAGATTGAAAACATATGGAGATAGGATGCACCCGTGATGGAGTGTTTCCCTGCTCTGTTGTGACTACTGCTTCCTGGTCCAAGTATAGATTTCACATGA
>NW_006399775.1:16484717-16505866 GCF_000299155.1 Elephantulus edwardii
ATTTCCTTCACCTGCTCCCCCCACCGACCAAACTGTGCAGCTCTGCAGCTGCATCCTGGCCCATCCTCACCCTTTTGCCCCCAACCCTCACCTCCTTGTACCCCCAATATGTTTTTCCAATAAAAAAAGAACCCAGAGGAAAATGAAAACTCATTTTCAAAGAGCCAAGATGAAGGGCATCTAGCAAGAATGGAAACCAATAGCCAAAATAATATCTTCAATGTACAAAAAAGTCAACATAGACTTTGTTAAAGTGAAAAAAAAATATCTTTGTAAGAATGATTGTGGAATAAAAGCATATCCAGACAAACAAAAACAGGGGGAGTTGCTTTCAGACATTCAATAGAAGAAACTTCAAAGGATGCAAGTCAGAAACAAAATAATCACAGATATAAAGCCTGGTATGTGAGGAGGAATAACAAGAAAAAAATGAACAGATTTACTAACAAATGTCACTAACCACTGACAGTATAAAACAAAAGCAGAGGGGGAAGTCCCTCTGGAATGGCAGAGTAAGGATCTCTGAAAATCTGTTTCTCCATAAAAACAATAAAACTGGTAAAAATTGTAAACTTTCTTAGATATCTCTCAAGATAGTAAAAAATCTTATCACAAGTTGAGTGGTGTTTACTTTTATAAATTTTTAAATGACTAAACAAGTAAGTTTGTGATATTTAAAGTGGTCCTCTCCCCATTCCTCTCTCTCCATCTCAATCTAGAAAATCAACAGCCTCTCAAGTACTATAGCTACCAAGCAAACATTAGAGGGCCAGGGAGAGGTTGGGGTTCCCCAAAAGCCCCATCCCCAAAGAACTGACACATATGGTCTTTTCAGGCAGCTCACTGAGAAGCTTCACTTCAGGGCTTATCTTTATTTTACTTGACCTGAGCCCATTGTACAAACTATCTGTAGGATATTTGTAGAAACAAATCAGCAACAATTGTTTAACGTGACAGCTGCTGAAGACAGCAAAAACAGTTGGAACTAACAAGAGGATAACTAAGAGTCTGAAGGCCATATGTACATGCCCAAGAACGACTTCAGAGGTCCTTTCTTCCTGATAAACTTGAGGCACTGTAGTTGTCCACTGCCTGCCAGAGCATTAAAGACATGTTCCAATACACATAAAAAGAGCCGAGCCGCATTATTCACAATAGCAAGAACATGGAAATAACCCAAATGTCCATCAACAAACAACTGGATTGAGACATTGTGGTACATTCACATGATAGGATACTATGCAGCCCTCAGGAACAATGATTTCCAAAAGTACTACATAACATGGGAGATGCTAGAAAGCATTGTGTTGAGTGAACTTAGTCTCATAAGGCCAAGTACTGCATAATCTTATTGTAAAAATAGAAGGATAACTAGCCAGATACGTATAAATGTCCAAAGAAAGAAGGGTTAGGAGATAGGGGATTTATTGCAGGGGGGGGGGAGGGCTGGGAAGTGGGAAGAAAAGTTTTTAAGAAAAAAAAACAACCATACAAAATGTGTACAAATAGCTGGATAGATAACCAAACTGCTTTGTAAACTTTCATGAAAATTACAATACAAAGAAAGAAAATATTTTAAAACAGAGAGCCTATAAGTAGAGGCTAGGAGACTAAAACTGATTCAAGACGTTAAGGAAATTTCTGTCCCATCATTAGCTGGTCACGAGGCTCATGGAGCAGTGACTTTAATAACCACACATGACAAAGAATACAGACTTTGGAGAATGAGTTCAGGAAACTCACTAAACAAGCAGGAACAACAAGCCCTTTAAAAAAGGTGTGGATTTTGTCATACAACATCATCACGGCATCTGCTTAACGTAGAAGCAGTCATTTTACTGAAGGTTAGAGATGGTCCAGACAGGAGAACATCACATGGTTGAGAGTGAAGACGGTCCTCCACTAGACAAAGAGGGAGAAAACTCTTCTGTCCAGTTGGAGCAGAAACTAAAATCTACAAAATCGTAATTGGATAAAAAAAAAAAAATTAGGAGTCAAAGCAGAATTTTTAAAAGTGTAGAAATAGGTAGCTAAAGCATAACTGGGATTATACGACAGTTTAAGGGTACCTGTGCCTTTCTGTAACTATGTACATTTATCAAAGTTCATAGAGTTTCTGGAGGCATGTAGTTTAGGAAGTGGATGCCACTCCCGATGCCCACTTCTAACATTTGTCTACCATCTTTATCCTGCTTCTGTGCTTTGCTAAGCCCAGTCTCCTTTGTAGGCACATTGGAATTCTAGCTCTGAACAACCACCACTGACATTTATAAAGCTCACGGATGTGTAAACTTTCAAGTTTATTTGATCTATGTAATTACGGACTGCTACAGGTATCAAGGTCTCCATTTTGCAGATAAGAAAAACAGGCCCAGAGATAGCAAGTGATTCACCCTCGTCCTTACAGAAAGTATCCAGAATTGAATCTAACTTTTGAAACTCCAGAGCCCTAAAAAAACCCCAAACAAACCAAACTCAAGAACTCTTGCTTTTTCACTACATTAAGTTACCACCCCTACAAAGCCGTTCTTGAGTTAACTGACATTGGCAAGGTTGCAAGTCATAGGCTAAAGGTTACAGCTTGAGTCTCCTTAGATAGGAGCTTTGCCAGCTAATAGCTGTGTGACCTTTGACATGTCAGTAACTTCTTTAAACCGGGGTACTTCATCTACAAGCAGGGCAGTAAAAACTATCTCGAAGAATGATAACGATTCCATTTTTTAAAATATGTGTAAATTGCCTCACATATATAGCCAGGTAGGTCTTGGTAAATGTTAGTCCTTTACCTGCTTTCCTCACCCTACATCCTCTATGACAATAATCCAAAAGCTCCAAGCTCCATACCCTAAATGAAAGTTGTCTTTTTATGTGTCCAAGGAACTTGTTCACCTGAAATGAGGACACTGAGTTCAGCACAATGGACAAATATGTGTTAACTTCCTCACTCTAGTGTCAATTGTTGACTTTCCTCTGTTGTTTGGTTTGTTTGTTGCTGTTTTGTTTTTGAGACTTTTGATAGCATACAAATCTGGGTTGTTCATGGTGTTATGCATCCTACTTTACCTACAGAGCCAAGGATCAACATTCCTTCTCCCAAATAGAATCTTTCACAAATGCTCCATCCTTTCCACCCCAATAACCAAGTTACAAAGGAGATTGTGTTTTCTTGAAGTCATTGTCCCTTATAAGGACATTTTTTTTAAACCCTGAGTGGTTTTGGTTTGGTTTTTGTCTTGAAAATTATTTCCAATCAAGAAAAAATTGGACTATCAGTCCAGTTGTCCAACACCATTTCTGATGTGCCAGTTCTTGTTAGACACCAATAATAATTACTATGATGGTTGATCTACTGGGCAATAGATATGCTATATAGTGCTAGACAGTGCATGCATAACAGCACAGCACAGCACAAGTGCTTTATTATTTTAGTTCACTTCAGCATAAAAAAAGCCCAACCAAAATAAAAGAATCTCCATATATTGATGAGGGAAGCAAGGATTAGAAAGACTTGGTGATTTGCTCAAGAACACACACAGAATTGAAAACTCTGAGTTTTGTGTTCTTTTCTTGCCCTCAAAATGTTCCCACTCTATTAATAATACAAATAAATTCTCCCTCTCTCCTTTCCTCCCTTCTTTCTTTTTAAAAATACAATGTTTTACTGTTGTTTCTAATTACAAAATAATTCCAAATATAAAAATCTTCCTTCCCTGAGAACTGGGGTGAAAAGGCAACTTTTGGGGTTTTTAGTACCCTTTTGTACTTTGTGAGTTTGAGCTGTCATGCTGGAAAACAGTCTTGAACATACCATGGACTGCCAAGAGAACAAATAGATCTGTCCTGGAGAGGATGAAACCAAGCTGCTCCTTGGAGGCAAGGATTTTGAAGCTCTGTCTGACATTCTTCGGGCATGTTGCAAAGAGAGACCAGTACTTGGAGCAGGACTTCATGCTTGGAAGGGTGGAGGGCCAGTGCAGGAGAGGAAGACCCTAGATAAGAAGAATTGACACAGTGACTGGGGTAATAGGGACATGTGTGTCAGAGACAGTAAGATTGGCTCAGGATGGGGCAGGGTTCAGAGCTAGTGTTCATAGGGTCACTATGGATCATAGTCAACTCAAAAGCACATAACAACAACAGTTATTAAAACAAACAAAATCCTAGTTATGAAACCAACTCATAACAATCATTAATACCACGTACTGTGCATCTGGAAGTTGGGCAATAAAGAAAGATGACTGAGGAATAATCAATGCCTTTGAATTATGGTGTTAGAGAAGTGTACAAACACATATGTCTTTCAGGAAGTGCAACCAGTGTGCTCCTTAGGGCAAAGATAGTGAAAGTCCTGCACACTTTGGGCACGTTGTGAGGAGAGGCCAGTCATAATGCTTGGAAGGGTGGAGGATCTGAAAAAAGAGAGGAAGCCCTTCTATGAGATGAATTGACACAGTGACTGCAACAGCGGACTCAAGTAGTTCAGAGATGAAGAGGATGGCATAAGACAGGGCAAGGCTCTGATTTCTTGTTCGTAGGGTCGTTATGAATTGTAGTCAACATGGGGGCACACAACAGCAACAAGGCCACTTTATATAGATATTAATTTCTGACTTTTTCAATGTATAGATGAACATGCTTAACAAAAAATTTTACACATACTCTAGTGACCAAGTGGCAAGAGACTGTGCTTCATTCCCAAAGACTGCAGCTCAGCTCTGGTCAGCGGCTCTGCAGGAGAAGGAGGGTCCTTCTTTTCCCAAAACCGCCGGAGAGTCAGCTGTGGGTCGGTTCCGCCTTGATGTTACACAACAATTCTGTAAATAGCTTTTTGCATTTATCGATATATTAAACCTTACAACATGTCTATGTCCATAAATATGGATGTGATAGTACTAATAGGGTTCAAGTGGTTTCTAAGTTTTTTTGATAGCCTGGAGATGATATGATCTTTTTGTTTTCCTTAATAATAAAGGTGCATTTCCTTTTCTGTCTTTAGGAGACAAAATCTAGACAATTTTCCCAAGTTATTAACCAGTTTATAATCTCAGGATATTTCAGTCTGAAATGGTTTTTTTTTTTTTTTTCAACCGAAGAGGATTTTTTTCACAAAGAGAATTTTTTTAAACTAATTAGAAATTATTTCAGTCACTGATCAAAAAAGATCACCTCTTGGGTTTTATGTCCCATTAAGAGATGTTGCACTATCCTAAGGAGCTCTGTTGGTTCAGTGTTAAAAAGTTGGACTGCCAACCAAGAGACTAGCAGTTCAAATCCACCCATATCTTCGCGGAAAAAATGTGGGCACTCTTTTCTTGTGCGTTTCACTGCCTTTGCAAAGCCGCTGAAGGCTCAGCTATGAGTCGGTTCTGACTTTATGGTACATAACAGTAACAAAATGTGTTTCTTAACATTTGTCTTTGTGTGGTTTTTTTGGTTTGGGGTTTTTTTCTTCTAAACTGACAGTGGGAGGCAGAGATTGTGAGACTCACCGCAGGGCATGCTGGGCGCAGGGCACCAGGAATGGGGCGGGGATGGCGGGGCCAACCCTCGTGGGGCGGGGATCTGGGCGGAGCTTCCTTCTTACCTGCACTGGGAGTGGCTACCGCTGGGCGTGATTGCGGTGTAGACCGCTGGGCTTCAGGGCTTCAGCTCACCAACCACCTGAAGGATCTCGGTGCTAATTTGGTTCAAGCAGTTATTCCAGTAATACGCCAAGCTGGCATTCTTCTCAGAAAAAGCTAAAGACAAGGTCATGCCTAGGACTTGTCAGGGTCCAGGCCCGCGAGATCCAGTAGTCCTTCAGAAGCTAATAGAGGAGTCTCTAAGAGTAGGTCTGTGATGCCGGTGGAATGTCTCTAGGGAGAGTTACTTACATTTTTGGACTCAACTGTCCTTCTTCAATATGTTCTTAATGAATGAATAAAAATCTAGCTTTTCTGTAAACTTTTTTAAAAAATAACAATTAAAATTTTAAAAATTCATTTTAAAAAAGAGCCTTTAAAAATATTTCAAAAGCAAAACAGAAAGGGAGCACTGGTGGCCTAGTGGCAAGAAGCTGTGGTGCAATCTCGAAGTTGCGTCGTTTGAATCCACCAGCTGCTCTGAGGGAGAAGGATGGACAATCTCCTCCCCCGTGATTGACATGTCTTAGTATTTTACTGTACTTGTTTCCACTCTTTTGCTATCTAAGAGCTTTAAGGATTCAGATGAATGCTTCTATTTTACTCTTCTTCATTTCATTCCTGCTTCACTATGCCTATTGACCCCATGTTTGTCAGTTTGGGGCTTATCAGTTTCATGTGTACTTGCTTGCTTTTCATATGTACATACAAAAACAGATGGCTGGTTTGTATGTTTTAAACTCACAATGCTATATTGTGACCATTCTGCAACTTTATTTCTTTTTGCTCAATATTATCTTTTTAAGATTCAGTCATTGTAGCTGCTTTATAGTATTTCTTTATCCCTTTGCCTAAGGAGCTCTAGGGCCCTGCCCTGGTGGCATAGTCTGTAGGAAACTTTGCTGCGAACCCAAAGGCCTTTTTTTTTTTATTATTTTTCTTTTGTGTGCGTGTACCGTCAAATTAGATCTGACTGGTACAGGAGGATATTGCGCCTCCTTCTCCAGCAGAGCGTCTGGTGGATTCTAACCGTGTTCCTCTGGGGTTGCAGTTCAGCTTCTTGCCACTAGGCCACCAGAGCTCCCCCACCCAAAGGCCTTTAATGGAGGTTCAAAACCACCAACAACTCCAGGGATAAAGATGAGTAATCTCATACTGCAGTGTAATTTACAATCTTGGAAACCCAGTGAAAATCAGTAAAAACTTTAAAACCAGTGGTTCCAAGATAACCATGATGTGGTTTTTCTGAAGAAGCTCTGGTATAATGGGGCTACTTACGAAAGTTATAAATAGTTTTAATCCATCATGTTTCAAGTCTCCTCCCATAGGCAATAGATTGGGCTTAGTATTATGTGATTATACGCCAGTGGACTTAAACATCCATTATTCAGAAATAATCATGAAGTGAACATTCCTGTGCATGTCGCTTAATACATGTTGTTGTTCTTATGTGCCATCGAGTCGCCTGCAACACATAGAGACCCTATGTACAACAGCCCTAAACCCTGCTCTATCCTATGCCAATCTTATTGTCTCTGACACACCTAACCCACTACTCCAGTGACAGAATCAGTCCATCTCATTGAAGGTCTTCTCCTGTGCTGTCCCTCCACCCTTTCCAGCAGGACATCCCTCTCCAAGGACTGATCCCGCCTTACAACATGTCCAAATTATGTCAGATGGAGCTTCAGAATCCTTCCCTCCAAGGAGCAGCCTGCTCTCACCCTCTCCAGGATGAACTTGTTTGTTCTGCTAGCAGTCCATGGTATATACTCTTCTCCAGCACCAAAGCTCAAAGGCATCAACTCTCCTTCTATCATCCCTAGACATTGTCCCGCTCTCTGATGCATCCATAGTAAGTGATTGGAAAGACTATGGGCTGTATCAGGCACACCTTAGTCTCCAAACTGACATCGTTGCTCTTCAGTACTTTGGAGAGGTCTCTGACTGCAGACTTTCCCAAGAGTGGTGATTGTACAGCCAAACAAACTAAACCTGTTAACAACCTCAGTCTTTTCACCATGTATCAAGATGCTGCCAATCGGCTCAGTGGCTTGAATCTTTGTTTTCTTGATGATGAGCTTCAATCCATATTGAAGGCTGCAGTCCATGACCTGCAGCAAGCACTTCAGGTCCTCCTCAGTTTCAGCAAGCAGGGTTGTGTCATCTGCATAAAGCAGATTGTTGATAGATCTTCCACCAATCTTGACCCCACATTTCTCCTCATAGAGCCCAACCTCCCGGATAATCTGTTCTGCATACAGGTTGGAAAGATATGGAGATAGGACACATTCTTGACACACACCCTACTCAATTTTGAACCATGCAGCCATGCAGTGTTTTCTTGCTCTGTTCTGACATATTAAGCTCATCAGAACAGAGCTTAATACATAGATGAGACTTATGGTTTGTTGGGTTGTTTGGGGTTTTCTTAGCATATATTCATAAGAGAGTATATGCTGAGTAATATTGTCATGGATTTACTTAAATCTCTCACACATGCCCCCAACCTCCAATGTAGTTCCTTGTCTGGGACATAATTCTCAGTATTTTGGGAGTAATGATGGATGATAGTATTTACATAATGATCCTCAACCATCTGATAAATAATTTAGTTGAAAGGGATTAAATATAAAATATATCCCTGATGTGTGGCCTGCAACATTTTTATCTTACAAAAGATAAAAAGAGAGAGAAGCAAGCAAAGTGGCAGGAATCTCAAGACCAACAAGAAAGAAGACCAGGGAGTGGAGTGTGTTCTTTGGACCCAGACACCTGCACTGGGAACTTCCTTAACACATGGGGAGGGCAAGACATAAAGACATCTCCCAGGAACACCGAGCTTACAGATGTTGAAGAGACTAGGACTTTCATCCAAAGCCCATAGAGGAAAAAAACCTTCTCCTGTAGCTAGAACCCTGGCTTTGGATGGATTTCTTGCTAGAAGGAAAATTGATGCCTTTGAGCTGTGGTGCTGGAGAAGAGTATTGAGGGTACCATGGACTGCTAGGAAAACAAACAGATTCATCCTGGAAAGGGTCAAACCAGGTGGCTCCTTGGAGGCAAGGATTCTGAGGCTCCGTCTAACATACTTTGGACATGTTGTGAAGAGTGACCGGTCCTTGGAAAGGGGCACCATGCTTGGTAGTGTGGAGGGACAGTGCAGGAGGGGAAGGCCCTCTCTGAGGTGGATTGATTCAGTGACTGGGGTAATCGGGATGGGTGTGTCAGAGACAATGCAATTGCCACAGGATAAAGCAGGGTTTAGGGCTGTTGTACATAGGGTTGCTATGAGTTGCAAGCGACTCAGTGGCACATAACAACAATAACAACAACAACAACCTGAGAGAACAAATTTCTGTTTGTTAAAACCATCTACAAATGGGATTTCTGTTACAGCAACACTAGATAACTGAGACACATGTGTATGTACATCTTCACCTTTGCTCCAGAGTAATTGTATCAAGGGTCATTCTCAACAGCAATGTATGGGGGGGAAAGTGCTGTTTCTCCACATAGTTGCCAAAATGTAATCTATCTTCAATAAGGGCTTAAAAAATTGTTTGGGGTTTGTTTTTTGTTGTTTGTTGTGTTTTTTTAAAATAAAGTTCAAAACTTACCTCTTTATTTTCTTTTAATTTCTATAACTCACTTTGTCTCTCCAAATTTTGGTTTTATAGTCTATAAAAAGGAGTCCCAGTGGAACCATGGTTAAGCATTTAATAGCTGCTAACCAAAGGTTGTTAGTTGGACCCACCATCTGGTCTGTAGAAGAAATATGTGGCAGCCAGTTTCCATAAAGACCTACATACAGCCTTGGAAACTCTATGGTGCAGTACTACTGTGACCTCCTGTGTTACTATCAGTTAGAATCAACTTGATGGCAATGGGGAGAAGATACTTATTTTGCTGGGAGTGTAGAGGATTAAATTAAATAATACAAATAAAAATGCTTATAGAAATCCATGTCTGGAATTTAACACATTCACTCATTGTTGTTTGAGTCTGAACCAAATATAGCTGTTTTTGAAGGCTATAAACTACCCAGGAAAAGATTGCTCATCTTTCTCCCCTGGAATTGGATGGTTTTGAAATACCAGAGAGGTGCCACTTTCCGGTTAGCAGACCAGCTTCCTACAGATTGCACCACTAGAGTTCCTTTGAATTTAATAGGCACGCTACAGGCCTACTTGTGTCATCTGTGTTAGGCAGGTTGTTAATGAGTCTTCCTCCAATCCTGATACCACGTTCCTCCTCCTAAAGCCCAATCTCTCGGATGATCTGTTCCACATACAGATTAAAGAGTTATGGAGATAGGATGCATCTCTGGCGTACATCTTTCCTGATTTTGAAACATGCAGTATTTCCTTGTTCTGTTCTGATGACTGGTCACCTGTTCCAAATATAGGTTTCGCATTAGCACAATTAAGTGTTCTGGGATTCCCATTCTCTTCAGAGTTATCCACAATTTGTTGTGATTCACACAGTCTAATGTCTTTACAGAGTCAATGAAACACAGACATTCCTCTGGTACTCATTGAGGAAGACCCAAGGCATTTGCAGCAGAAGTAAAGGGCTGCAGATTTTAATATAGACTGAAGCTAAACATCAAGAAAACAAAGATTTTCACCACTGGGCCAATTGGCAGATCATGATAGACAGTGAAGAGACTGAGCTTGTTAACAGCTTCAGCTTGCTTGGCTCCACAATCAACACTCTTGGTACCAGTAGACAGAAAATCAAAAGACAAGTTGCATTGGGAAAATCTGCTGTCAGGGATCTCTTCAGAGTCCTGAAGAGCAACAATGTCAGTTTGGAGACTAAGGTGCACCTGATCCATGTCATAGTGTTTGCAATTACTTGTTATGCATCAGAGAGCTGGACAATGACTACAGATGATAGAAGAAGAGTTGATGTCTTTGAGTTCTGGTGCTGGAGAAGAGTATTGAATATATTATAGACTGCTAAGAGAACTGCCTCCTGATCCAAGTATAGGTTCTACATAAGTACAATCAAGTGTTCTGGGATTCCCATTCTTCTCAGAGTCATCCACAGCTTGTTGTGATTGACACAGTCAAATGCCTTTGCATAGTCAATGAAACACAGATAGATATTCCTCTGGTACTCTGTTTTCAGCCAAGATCCATCTGACCTTAACTATAATATTCCTAGCACCACAGCCTCTTCTAAACCCAGTCTGCACTTCTGGCAGTTTTCTGTTGATGTGCTGTTCCAGTCGTTTTTTAATAATCTTCAGCAGAATCTTGCTTGCATGTGCTATCAATGATACTGTTTGATAATCTCTGCACTCTACTGGATCATCTTTCTTTGGAATGGGAACAGATATAGATCGCTTCCAGTAAGTTGGCCATGTGGTTGTCCTCCAGATTTCTTGGCACAATTTGGTGAGCACATCCAGGGCTTGAAATATGTCAATCAGTATACCATCAATTCCTGGGGACTTGTTTAATGCCAATTCTTTCAGAACAGTTTGAACATTCATTACCTTTCAATCCTTCATTACCACAGACTCTTGCTCATACATTGTTTCATGAAATTCTTCTGTGCCCACCAATTCCTTTTGGTACAATAAATGTATACAACTGTATACTCTTTCCATCTTCTTTTAATGCTTCCTGGATCATTTAATATTCTGCCAAAGCATCCTTAAGTATTGCAACTCGAGATTTGAATTTGTATTGCAACTCGAGATTTGAATTTGTTCTTCAGTTCCTTCAGCTTAAGAAATGATGAGAAAATTTGTCCCTTTTGATTTTCTGACTCCAGCTCCTTGCACATTGCATGGTTCAAAATTGGGAAGGGTGCATCAAGGATGTGTCCTATCTCTGTATCTTTTCAATCTATATGCAGAACAGAATATCTGGGAGGCTCTATGAGGAGAAATGTAGCATAAGAATTGGAAGTAGACTCATCAACAATCTGCAGAGGACACAACCCTGCTTACTGATACTGAGGAGGACCTGAAGTGCTTGCTGCAGAATGTCATGGACTGCAGCCTTCAATATGAATTGAAGCTCAAATCAAGAAAACAAAGGTTCTCACCACTGAGCTGATTGGCAGCATCATGATACATGGTGAAAAGATTGAGATATTTAACAGATTTAGTTTGCTTGGCTCTACAACCAACACTCTTGGTACCAGCAGCCAGGAAATTTAAAGATGAATTGCATAGGGAAAGTCTGCAGTCAGAGACCTCTCTAAAATACTGAAGAGCAACAATGTCAGTCTGGAGACTAAGGTGCACCTGATAGAGGCCATGGTCTTTCCAATCACTTGCTATGCATCAGAGAGCTGGATAATGACTAGGGATGACAGAAGGAGAGTTGATGTCTTTGATATGTGGTGCTGGAGAAGAGTATTGAATATACCATGGACTGCTAGGAAAACAAAACAAGTTTGTCCTGGAGAGGGTGAAGCCAGGCTGCTCCTTAGAGGCAAGGATTCTGAAGCTTCTTCTGAAATACTTTGGACATGTTGTAAGGTGGGATCAGTCCTTGGAGAGGGATGTCATGCTTGTGAGAGTGTAGGGACAGTGCAGGAGAGGAGGATCCTCAATGAGGTGGATTGATTCAGTGACTGGAGTAATGGGGATAGGTATGTCAGAGACAATAAGATTGGCATGGGATAGAGCAGGGTTTAGGGCTGTTGGACATAGGGTTGCTATGAGTCACAGGTGACTCAACAGCACATAACAACAACAACAACAAGCTAAGAAAACTAATATGTTTGCCTTAGAGAGAGTAAAACCAGGCTGTTCCTTGGAGGCAAGGATTTTGAAGCTCCATCTCACACACTTTGGGCATATTACAAGGAGAGACCAGTCCTTGGAGAGGGACATCATGCTTGGAAGGATGGAGGGACAGCGCAAGAGAGGAAGACCCTGGATGAGATGGATTGACTTAGTGACTGGGGTAATGAAAGTAGGTGTATCAGAGTCAATGAAGTTGGCTCAAGATAGACCAGGGTTCATGGCTGTTGTACATAGGGTCACTATGAGTTGCAAGCAACTCAGAGGCACATTGAGCCTATGGGGAAGAGAATTGAGCTGCTTGTACTAGTTTGCCAAATGAAAGCTAGGCAGTTCAAATCCACTAGCTGCTTTATACACTGGCCAGTGGGTAGGGAGTTGTGCTGCCAACTCAAAAATAGGTAGTTCAAACTGACCAACTACTCCAAGAATACAATTAGGTCTGTCTTAGAGAGGGTGAAAACAAGTTTCTCCTTGGAGGCTAGGATTTTGAAGCTCTTTCTCACATACTTTAGGCATGTGGCCAGGAGAGACCAACCCTTGGAAAAGAACATCATGCTTGTAAGGGTGGAGGGTCAGCACAGGAGAGGAAGACTCCAGATAAGATGGATTGATATGGTAATTGGGGCAATGGGGGTTGGTGTGTCGGAGTCAGTGAGACAGGCTCAGGCCAGGGCAGACTTCAGAACTATTGATCACAGGCTACTCAACGGCACATAACAACAATAACAACATCTTCCTCATGTGATTTACAACCTCTGAGAACCTGCTGGAGGGTCAGCTCTGAATTGGTTCCAACTGATGCCAATGAATTGAGTTTACTGAGTCTTCTTCAAAAAAAAGTCAACCAAATCATCTTTATCCTGTGAAGCAGCTGGGGGAGGTTCATACTGCCAACTCTGGGGTTACCAGTCAACACCTCTAAAATAGCATTAAGTGAGTTGTTGTTTGTTGTTTTCCATAAATAGAAGAGGAAGGGAATGAGTAATAATAAATGATCACATTTTATTGTGTTCTCGGTATGTGTCAGGCTTTAAGTGCATCTCATTAATCTCTAATAGGAATCTCGTGAAGTATGAGTAATAGTTTAATCTTTCAAATGAGAGAGCCAAGACTTAAGATGTTCAAGAAAACTTTCAAAGTCACAGAACTAATAAGAAGAAATGTAGGTTTCAAATTCCAGGTTAGTTGGGGAGCTTGGACTTGACCCTCCAGGCAGTGGAGAATCACTGAAGGAGAAGCACTCATTCATTTAGTTACTTGTCTACCTGATACCAATGCCTGTGCTAACCTCTACACAGTGATTATTCTTGTGTGGATGAGGGAAAAGAAAGGAATTTCAAGCCAGGCAAATGAGTCACCCTGTGTCTGGCCCTACCAAGATACTAGGAACAAGCTGAGATTAAGATCTTTTCCTTGCCCTAATGGGCTTGAGTCAGAGATTGTAAGGATGGCACAGAATAGATGTCTAGAGCCTACTTCAGTGCTCTTGAGATGTAGTTCTTGAATCATTTCTCTCCTGGTGACCTAGGGGACTGGCTCAGCAAGGATCCCTGGTGCTGCAAATAGGTAAGTTCTCAACTGCTAACTGAAAGATTGCTGGTCCAACCCCTCAGTGCTTCAACTGGAGAAAGATCTGGTAAGCTACTTCTAAAATATTATAGCCAAGAAAACACTGCGTGGCAGCTCTCCTCTATCATTGTTATGCATCAAATGGAAGTGTAAACAGGGCGCCACTTACAGTCAAGGCTGGTGAAACTTCATCTCACCTACTTTGGGCATGTTGCCAGAAGAGATCATTCCTTGGAAGAAGATATCCTGCTGAGAACAGTAGTAAGTCAGTGAAAGAAAGACCTTCAACTAGATGGATTAACACAGTGACTGTAAAAACGGGCTTGAGCATATCAGATATCATGAGGATGGTGCAAGACAGGGCAAGGTTCAGATGCATTGTTCATAGTGTTGAGTCATTGTTGACTTGATTACACCCAGTAACATGCAGATTCCTGGGCCCCCAGAAACTCAGATTTTATAAGATTTTTTGTGGAGCATCATCATTCATGGCCATGAAGTCAGAACTAACTCATACCTAACCTTCTACTGGGTTTCTGGGATTGAAAACACATCACAGGAGAAATTGTCTGTCTTTCTCTCACAGAGCAGCTAGTGGACTTGAACTGTCAGAGAGGTACCACCTTTGGTGCGAGATCCAGCTCACAACGCCAGGACGCTTTGAAAAGGGGAGCAAAACAGCAACTGAAAGAAAATATAGACACAATTTTGTCTTTAAGAAGAACTCAACTCCCCAAGAAGGAGAAGAATCCAGACTGCCTTTAGCCCTTTATATTTATTAGCCTTCTCAAAGGGCAAGTTAAGACAAACAACTTTGGTGTCTAGGTCCTAAGCAGGCACTGTAGTTCCAGGGACTTGCTTGTCATTCCACCATACCCAGGAACATGGCATGTAGAGATATTTACTTGGTCACTTTAGCAGTCCCTCAGTTTGTTGAGTTTCTGCTTATCATGTGAAAGTGGTCTGCCATCTGCACATGGTCATGGTGCAAGTTTAAATCTCAGCACACCAGTGCCTCTCCATAGTGGTGTCCAACACTTTGGGTTAGCAACACAACTGCCTATGGACTATGTCACATGAGCAGGAGCTGAGAGAGACTTGGTATTTACACCCTCGATCTCAATTCTCTTTTCTTCTTCTTCTTTGTTTTGTTTTATTTAAATTTATTAATAATTTCAGGAAAAATTTACAGAGACTTTGGATTTCCATTCATTTGTTGTTGCACATTTCTCCCCTCCCAACCCTCCTCCCGTAGTACACTACCCTCTTGGAAAAGTAAAAGAAAAATTCTTTCATTGTTTTACAATCCCTCCCCCCAGGTCCACTCCACTATGCAGCCTTTGCGCTAGACTCCTGTCATGACAAAAATACCTAATCACATATCCCTTTTAAACAGTTTTCTCCCTCATGTGTTTCAATGCAGTATACATTATTGAACTCATCTTTCTCAGTCTCTTCCCAATCCCAAGGTCAGTCCTGTTTTACAACAGTGGCACCATGCGGTATTTGTCCTTTTGTGACTGAGATACTTCACTCAGCATAATGTCCTTCAGAGACACCCATTTTGAATAATATTGCATGAGTTCCTTGTTTTTCAGTGCAGTGTAGTATTCCATTGTGTGAATATACCACAGCTTCACAGCTTCTCTATCCATTTGTTTGTTGATGGGCACTTAGGTTGTTTCAAACTCCTTGCTATTGTGAACAAAACCGCGGTAAACATGGGTGTGCATATATCTGCTTGGATGTCACTTATGGTCTCTTTAGGGTATATTCCCAGTAGTGGAATTCTTGGGTCAAATGGTATCTCTATTTGCAACTTTTTGAGAAAACGCCATGCCGCCTTCCACAGTGGTTGCACCATTTTACACTCCCACCAACAGTGAATAAGGGTTCCAGTTTCTCCACAACCTCGCCAGCATTTGTTGTTTGCAGTTCTGTTAAATTTTGCTATTCTGACTGGGGTGAGATGATATCACATAGTTGTTATAATTTGCATCTCTCTTAGAGCTAGGGATTTTGAACATTTCTTCATGTGCTTGTTAGCCATCTTAATGTCTTCTTTGGTGAGGTGTCTGTTCACATCCTGTGCCTATTTTTCTATTGGATTATTTACCTTTATCTTGTTGTAGTGCTCAAGTATTTTATAAACTCTGGATATAAGTCCCTTATCTGATATGTCATTACCAAACACTTTTTCCCAGTCTGTGGCTTCCCTTTTTACCCTGTTGGAGAAGTTTTTGGATGTGCATTCATTTCTCTTTCTCGACTCAGAGAGGCTTGGCCTCTGGATTAGCAGTGCAACTTCCTATGTATTATATCATCAGAGATGTTCTTTTAAGGAGAGCCACTGAGCTAGTAAGGGAGGAAGACAACAAACCAGGCCATTACATTGCAGAGTGTCAAGAGTGATAATGACAGGTCCAGGAAAGAGTTTCTGGAGGAAGCCTGATCTATGCTGAGACTTGGAAGATAAGAAAAAGTCAGGCAAGGAGACAGAGAGGGAAGGGGAAATTCAAAATGAGAGAACAAGGTTCACAAAAGGCAAGAAATAAGACAAGTGTGCTCTCTTAGGGAAGAAAAAGTCTTTCAGTGTGACTGGTCTTGCAGTGAAGCACTGGGGGCTCATGTGTGGGCAGCGAACAGGTAGAGGGCTTCAGAGGTCACATCAGGGCAGTTAGTCTTTATCCTGTGGAAAATTATTTATTTGCAGGAAGGTATTGGTGGTTCTGAGTTCTAGAAAGAGTTCTCAGGCAGTCACAGTGTAAAGACTAGATTGTAAGACTGGGATAGGACATTATTTTTCTGTGGACTGTGGGTTAGGTAAAGGAGCCTTGATGATACAATGAAATGGTTAAGCATTTAGCTAATAGCTGAAAGTCTAGCTACCTAGCCCTTCTGTAGACTAAAGGTCTTATGATCTGCTCCCCTAGAAAGTACAGCCAAGAAAAATCTATGGGACAGGTCTGCTCCTGAATCCCGATTAACTTGATGCCACCTAAGAACAGAGGGGTTTGCAGGCTGGTGCTGTCATCCAGGGCAGAGGTTATAGTGACCTTGACTGAGGACAGAAGGTTTCACAGGAGCTGATAACTGATTGGACACGACAGGAGGCACTGCCTCTTTCTTTTTTTTCAGCAAATTGGGTCAACGGTTGTGAATTTCACCATAGTTTAAAAACAAACAAAACCAAAACACAAAAGAACTGCAAATTCTCTTCCAGCGTGGAAGGAACATGAGAGATCATTTTAGAACATACTGAATATGAGATTTTTATGAAATATCCAAGTATAACTGTGCAGCTTAGACAGGTCTATGAGAGGTGTGAAGTCAATGAACTGGCTTGCCAATCCAATATTCTTTTCCTTCTTTTACTTTCTCAACAGAAGTCTGGCTTTGTTCGGGACAATGATGTGCTTAGCTAAACACTCACCCTCTCAGACTCTCTCCTGATCATCCCAGCCCACTGGCACTTTGTGAACATCACTGGATGGAGATTCTGGAGAAGGAATGACAAAAATTAACAAGCCCAGCTAATGTTTGTATTTTGTTGTCACTTTTTCCTTGGCCCAGATGCAGCCATCTTGCAACCCTGAGAATGAAAGACCTATCATTAGGCAAGGAGAGCAGAAAGAGAAACAGCACTGTCATGATGGAGTTCTATGTGGCCTTGAACTGCCTGCCATGTGTGAAAAAGAAACCCTTATTTGGGTAAGATGCTGGCACCGGTTTTCTGTCACCTGCAGCAGAGCATGATCCTAATTGATTCAAGGCTCACACTCTGGAGACAGATCTGGGTTAGAGATAGAGATTCAGGTCAGCATCTAGATAGTAACAGACAGCATTGTGTTGGATACAAGAAAATCAGGCATCCAAATAGTCACAAATGTGAATGATCCTTAAAAGTTAAAGGACAAAGATCGTTTGCTTTGTTGCCATATCGAAAGGTAGTCAAGTGTCTTTACATAATTTATGTTTTTAATGCTAACATGTCATCACCTCACTCAAAACAGTTGATTAAGGACTGTTTACTTAATAGTGAAACCCATGAAATTGATTTTGTTATGATTTTTTAGGTACTTGATCAAGATGATGGTTCTGGTTCTATGTGATCATCTAGGTGATGACTAGGTGTGGTATGTTTGGGGTTCAGGCATCAACTTGGTAAATTTCACCTCCTCTTTCTTTTCCACTAAGCTAAATCCCCTGGAATGCTCTTGGAGAATGCTAACGCAAAGGTGACCCCAGATCTGTGCTACAATTTTACTTGATGGCAGTGTAGCTGGGTAATATTTTCAGATTTTCATGTCTTGGAGTGATACAAACGGTTAATACCCTTGGCTGCTAACCAGAAGATTCAAGTATATTTGGAGGGGCCTCAGAAGAAATGTATGGCATTTAAAAAAAAATCAGTCATTGAAAACTGTATGGCCTACAGCTATAGTCTGATACACATGAGGTCACCATGAGTCAGAGACAGCTTGACAACAGCTGGTTTACTAGGCTGGCAAATCATATCAAGTGTACTATGGACTGCCAAAGGAAGCGTGAGACATCTGTCTCAGAAGAAGTGCAGCCATTCCGAATGTTCCTCTGCAGCAAAGATGGTGAGACTCACCTGCTTTGGGTGGATTGTTGTCCCTGGAGCAGAACATCAAGCTTGGTAAAGTGGAAGATCAGTGAAAAAAAGAAAGACCCTTTCCATGAGATAGATCAGCGCAGTGGCTGCATCAGTGGAGTCCAGCACAGGAGCAGCTGTGTGAATGATATGGTATTGAACAGGGTTTTGTTCTGGTGCACATAGGGTTGCTGTGAGTTGGAGCCAACTTGCCTGCATCTAGCAACATATTTGTTGTTGTTGTTGTTGTTATGTGCTGTCGAGTCACCTGCGATGCATAGCGACCCTGTGTACAAGAGCCCCAAACCCTGCTCTATCCTGTGACAACCTCACTGTCTCCAACACACCTATTACCATTATTACCCCAATCACTGAATAGATCTATCTCATTGAGGGTCTTCCTCCACCCTCCCAAACATGATGTCCCTCTTCAAGGACTGGTTTAGCCACGATTTACTTTTTAATTCCTTTTTTTTTAATAGAAACTGTTCTTCACATCATATCTTCCCATTTCCTTTATGCACCCCTCACTCCACACATCAAATTGTGTGACCCCATGATTAACCACCCTCATCCTTCACCCCTGCCCATCTTCACTCCTCTGCTCCACCCCCCCCTTGGATCCTCATACTTGTTCTACATTAATGGTCTAATACAGTATTTGTCCTTATGGGACTGAGTTAGTTCACTTAGCCTAATGCTCTCCAGTCCTTCCCAAGTTAGGTAGTAATTTGCAAAATCATTGCTTCTAAGTGCTGCACAGTATTCTATCATATGAATGTACCATAATTTCTCAATCAATTTGATTGTAGTTGGACTTTTGGGCTGTTTCCATGTTCTTGCGATGGTGAATAATACTACTTAGCCAAGATTTTGCCACAGCTTCCATCTTTTCCTTCCTCCCTCCCTACTTCTCAACCCCAATCCAATAATAATTTTTTAAAAAAGAAATCATAACAGTAAAAAAAATCACAAAACAATCTATTCCCTAACACATAGATTAGACATGTTACTTTTCTTTCTTAAATATCTCTACTATTCCAAGATGAAACCCTAATGCCTTCTCCTATCATGCTAACCTTTCTTTCCATCTTTAGCCTGCATTCCTCTTGCCTTTTCAAACCCTCATAGGCCTTGCTCTGGCTCGGCCTCTGCCAGACTGCCCCCATTCATCCACCCACTGCAGCTACCTTATCTTTCTGGTCTTCCCGGCACAAGCCCAGCAATGGCCAAACTCCTTTCTTGACTCTATTTCCATAGTGATGAATATGTGATATTCTCCTTCCATAGGAAGGAGCTTTGGCAGTGGAGTAGGTTAAATGTTGGGCTGCTAACTTAGAAGTGTGAACCCAGCAGCTGCTCCATGGAAGATAGATGCGGGAGTCTGCTTCTGCAGACTTCACAGCCTATAAAACCCTGTGAGGCAGTTTTACTCTGTCCTATTCCTATAGGATTGCTATGAGTTGGAATTGATTCAACAACATTGAATATGGTTTTCAATTTTCTATCCAGGACATGATAGCTTTGTTGGAGGTACTAAGTAGTCAATAGGCAGTAAGACCACAGTACGAGCAATATGATAGAGTTTACCCACTGAGAGTGTGCAATTCAATAGTTTTTAGTATATTCAAAGCTATGCATGAAACTATCACTAGAATCTAATTTTAGTATACTTTCATCATCCCAAAAAAACCCTTCAAGCCCAGTAACTCTTCATTCCTACTCAGCCATTCCCCTTATACTTCAGCCTTGCTGTTGTTGTTATATGCCAACGAGTCACCTGCCTTGTGCATAATAACTCTGAACCCTGCTCTATCCAGAGCCGATCTCACTGTCTCTGACACACCTGTCCCCGTTACCTCAGTCACTGTGCCAATCCATCCCATTCAGGGTCTTCCTCTCCTGTACTGTCCCTCCTCCCTGCCAAGCATGATGTCCTTCTCCAAGGACCAGTCCCTCTAGGCAACATGCCAAAATTATGTGAGACAAAGCTTCAAAATCCTTGCCTTCAGAGAACAACTTGCTTTCATCCTCTTCAGGACAGACTTTTGTTCTCTTGGCAGTACATGGTATGTTCAATACTCTTCTCCAGCACCACAACTCAAAGGTATCAATTCTTCTTCTGTCATCCTTATTGTCTGGCTCTCTGATGCATAGCAAGTAATTGCAAAGACCATGGCCTGGATCAGGTGCACCTTAGTCTCTAGACTAAGAAGAGATGTCATTGCTCTTCAGCACTCTGAAGAAGTCCCTGACAGCAGACTTTCCTAATCCAATTCCTCTTTTGATTTCTTGGCTGCTGGCGCCAAGAGTGTTGATTGTGGACCTGAGCAAGATGAAATTGTAAACAATCTCAATCTCTTCTCCATCCATCATGGTGCTGCCAGTACCTCAGCCCCAGCAACCACTAACCTGTTATCCACATCTGTAAACCAGTTGTGGAGCCTACCACATGTGTGTCAGAATAAAGCTGTGCTTCATAGGATTTTCAATGGCTGATTTTTTTAGAAGTAGATTATCAGATCTTTCTTCCAAAGCACTTTTGGGTGGACTCAAACTTCCAACCTTT
>NW_006399775.1:16507197-16509066 GCF_000299155.1 Elephantulus edwardii
AGGATTTTTTAGGCTTAAAATCTTTATAGAAGTCTTTCTCTTATGGCGTGACTGGGTGGGTTCAAGTTGCCAGCCTTCCAAATAGCAACCAAGCACTTAAACAACAACCAGAGTTCCTTCTAGCTTTATGGATTTGTCTATTCTAGAGATTCATGTAGATTTATGGTCTTTTGTGTCTGGCTTCTTTCTAGCATAATGCTTTCAAGATTCATCCATGTTGTAACATGTATCACTATTTCATTCCTTTTATTGCCAAAGATTATTATATGGATACCATTCACTCACTCACTCATTGTTGTTGCATCACAACTGACTAGTAGCTGACCCTCCAGTAGGTTTTCAGAGGCTGTAAATCTCGCAGGAAGTTTTATAATGGGTAAGTGAGGACAAAAGGTACTACTTATTGTTATTAAAGCAAAAATTTATTGTTTTATTGTGATTTTAAAGTTTACAGAAAAGTTGTATTTTTATTCATTCATTGTTGCACTTTTTTCTCCCTACCCCCAAGTTCACGTCTTAAAAAAAATCATTGATTGTTGCATAATTTCCTCCCTTCTTCCTAATCCCTCACCCTCCCAGGCCACATTGCTATACACTTCTTATTCTGGACTGTTGTCATACAAATAATGCCTCATCATATATTCCTTTTAAACAGTTATTTCCTACATCTGTTCCAATGAAGTATTCATTATTTATCCCTTCTTTTCTTAATTTTCCCCCAACCCCCATGTCAGTCCTGTTTCATAACAGGAGTATTATGCAGTATTTGTTCTTTTGTGACTGAGATCTTTCACTCAGCATAATGTCCTCCAGGGTCACCCATGCTGTGTAATATTTTATGAGTTCTTTGTTAGTCAGTGCTATTTACTGCTTTTATTCCATTAATTTATTGCATTATTAGTAAGTATTCCATTGTGTGAATATACTTTTCTATCCATTTATTTGTTGATGGGTACTTGGATTCCTTCCATCTCTTTGCTATTGTGAATAACATAATGGATGTGCATATATCTGTTTGGGTGGAAGCTCTGGTTTCTTTAGGGTATATTCCTAGTAGTGAAATTGCTGGGTCAAATGGTATTTCTATTTCCAACTTTTTGAGAAAGTGTTATATTGCAATTCCATAGCATCATTCCATAGTGGTTGCACCATTTTACACTCCAGTCAGCAGTGAATAAGGGTTCCAATCTCTCTACAACCTTGCCAGCGTTTATTGTTTGCTGCTGTGTTGAATTTTGCTAATGTTACTAGGGTGAGCTGTTTTTATTTGCATCTCTCTGAGAGCTAGGGATTTTGAACATTTCTTCACATGTTTGCCATCAAAAGGTACTACCTTAGTTCATCAGGTTGCTAGAAAGATTTAAAGTAATACTGAAGCACGCAACAGCTGGTGGATTTGAACCACCACTCTTGGATTGGCAGCAAAACTCTCTACCTACTAATTTATCTGTTGAAGGGCTCCTGAATTGTTTACTCTTTTTGACTATTGTGAATAATGCTGCTGCTATACACTTTCTGGTATAGGTTTTTATGTGGACATTAAACAACAACACCAACAACAACATACTTTCAGTTTGCAGGAATATATACCTATGAGTTAAATTTCTTGGTCATATGAATAGGTCACATTTTGAGGAAATATCATCCCATTTTCCATGTTGTTGTTGTTATGTGCCATCGAGTCGTTTGCGACTCATAGCGACCCTATGTACAACAGCCCTAAACCCTGCTCCATCCTGTACCAATCACATTGCCTCTGACACACCCATCCCAATTACCCCAGTCGCTGAATCAATCCACCTCATAGAGGGTCTTCCCCTCCTGCGCTGTCCCTCTACCCTACCAAGCATGATGTCCCTCTCCGAGGAA
>NW_006399775.1:16509936-16517780 GCF_000299155.1 Elephantulus edwardii
CAGTCATCAGAACAGAGCAGGGAGACACTGGATAGTTCAAAATCAAGAAAGGGGTCCATCAGGGATGTATTTTGTCTCCATACCTTTTCAATCTGCATGCAGAACAGATCATCCGAGATACTGGGCTATTCAAGGAGGAATGTGGCATCAGGACTGGTGGAAGAATCATCAAAACCTACTTTACGCGGATGATACAATCCTGCTTGCTGAAACTGAGGAGGACCTGAAGCGCTTGCTGCAGGAGATCAAGGACTGCAGTCTTCAATATGGATTGAAGCTCAATATCAAGAAAACAAAGATTCTCACCACTGGGCCAATTGGCAGCATCAGTATGGTAAAGAGATTGAGATAGTTAACAGTTTTAGTTTGCTTGGTCCCACAGTCAATGCTCTTGGTAACAGCAGCCAGGAAATTGGGAAACGAATTGCATTGGGAAAGTGAGCTGTGAGGGCTAGACCTCTCAAGAGTACTGAAGAGTAATGACATCAGGCTGGAGACTAAGGTGCGCCTGATCCAGGCTATAGTCTTTGCAATTACGTGCTATGCATCAGAAAGTTGGACAGTGAATAGAGTTGCTAGAAAGAAAATTGATGCCTTTGAGTTGTGGTTCTGGAGAAGAGTGTTGAATATACCATGGACTGCTAGGAGAACAAACAGGTTTGTCCTGGAGAGGGTGAAGCCAGAATGCTCCTTGGAGTCAAGGATTCTGAAGCTTCGTCTGACATACTTTGGGCATGTTGCAAGGAGGGACTGGTCCTTGGAGAGGGACATCATGTTTGGGAGAGAGGAGGGACGGTGCAGGAAAGGAAGACCCTCGATGAGATGGATCAATTCTGTGAGTGGAGTGGTGGGAATGAGTGTGTCTGAGACAGCAAGGTTGGCACAGAATAGAACAGCGTTTAGGTCTCTTGGACATAGTGTCGCTATGAGTCGCAAGCAACTCGACGGCACATAACAACAACAACAACAATTAATATTCTCTGCCTATTTAAAAATTGGTTTGTTTATTTTATAATTATTAAGTTCTTTTATGTGTTAAATACTAAACTCTGTCAGATTTGTGATTTGCAAATATTCTCTGCCATCTGCAAATTGTTTTAACTTTCTTGATGACATTCTTTATAGCACAGGATTATCTATTTTTTGAGAAGTTCAATTTATCTACTTTTTTCTATTGTCACTTGTACTTTTGGTGTTTTCTCTAGAAAATTATTGCCTGCCACAAAGTATTATTGCCTAACATATAGAATTGCTTTCACATTGTTTTGTATGAGTTTTATGCTTCTAGCTCTTACACCTAGGTCTTTGATGAGTTTTGAGTTAATATTTTTAGATGTTATGAGGTGAGGGTCTGAATTCATTCGTTCACTTGTGCCTAGTTGTCTTAGTATCTTTTCTTGCAATGCTATTCTTTTCCTATTTAAATTTCCTAGTACCTTTCCATAAATGAGCCCCATGAAACATAGACACCCCACCCTCCACCCCCTGTTGTTATCTGGATAACTCATGGGGATTCCGTGTGTTGGACTAGAACAACATGAAGGGATTTTCTTGGCTGTACCTTTAATGGAAGCATATTACCAAGCCTTTCTTCTGTGGTGCCCCCAGATGGGTTTGAACTGGCAACATTCAGGTTAGTAGTTGAGCACAAGCCATTTGTGTTACTCTGGGACCCACTGACCACAAATAAAAGTATTTCCTTCTGGACTCTACTTCCATTCCATTGATCTATGTGTCTATCCTTATGCCAGTACTATACTATACTATACTATACTATACTATACTATACTATACTATACTATACTATACTGTCCTGGTTATTGTCATTTTGTAGTAAGTGTAGAATTAGGATTTAGGAGTGTTCCATCTTGATTTTTCTTTCCAAGATTGTTTTGGCTCCTTAGGGGGCAGTGTGTTTATGTCAATAGGGAGTAGCCATCTGGAAAAAGAGCATGAGAACAGTTGCACGACCTCAAGAATGTAATCTGTGCCACTGAACTGACATACAGCAACTGTTGGATCATTAAACATGCCTATTCTCAACTACACCTAAATAAACAAAATTTTTTTAAAAATTGTTTAAGCTATTCTGGGTCACTTATATTTTATCATTTACATTTACTTTTATACTTGGGGGAAAGGGTTTTTAGAAAAGAAGACAAGAGAGAGAGAGACATTGTTGAAGGAACTGTGAAGTACGTTTTGTGTTTTCTGAGGAGTACTACTACTGGGCACCTTTTCTGTTGAGCAGGAAAAATTTTCTTAAGTTTTAATAGGATAAGGTAAGGTTGCTATCTGTTGTGCATAGGGTCACTGTGAGTTGTAGTCGACTTGATGGCCCCTGAGATATTCTAGTATGACAAATTTTAATCAAGGAGCCCTGATGGTACAATTGTTAAGCCTCTGACTGTTAGCTGGAAAGTCAGTGGTTTGAAACCACTGGTGGCTCTGTGAGAGAAAGACTTGGCAATCCTCTTGGGTAGTTGTACTGTCACATAGGACTGCCATGAGTTGACACAACAGCAAAAACAACAAATCTTAGTCATGATCGACTTTATTTCACTGCTGAGAAGATAGCCTGTGCTGAATCACTTGACTCGGTCTCAGAAATCTTCCTACAGTGCCCCAATTTTTCTTTTTACTCCAAGAAAAATGAGATTATGTGCTGTTGTGGTAGCTCTAAACTGTTTTGATTGAATAGCAAATACTTTTTTAGAATGACTCCCAAATATATCTATTTATCAAGTTATTATTAATTATTTACTAATTTATAAATATATATTTAGGAGTATTTTGTATCTTAAAAACATAAAATGTTTTTAGATGGAGAGATAAAAATATTTCAAAATAGAAGCTTTCCATACCTCATCAACTTTTATAGATTTCTTTGGATATTGTGTTCCTTGGCTCTTTCCTACTTATCTCTGTGTTTCCAAGGGTCAGGCAACAAGGACTTAGAAAATAGAAGCTAAACAGTGGGAAATCATAATGGCATAGCCTATAGGGAGATGGGCTGGTAACCCAAAGGTTGCACCTTTCTAGTGGTTCAAATACACCAAGTGCTCCTTGGGTTATAGATGGGTGACGTCTTCTCGTGTGATTTATCACTTCAGAAGTGCTGAAAGGTCAGCTGTATGTCTGCTCCAGCTCTACATCAATGATATTTTCCCTTTTCCTCCTTTAAACCTTGCTCAAATGAAAACCATCTAAGACACTTGATCCAAGCCATGGTCTTTTCAGTTACTTGCTATGCATCTAAATAAAGATGACAGAAGAAGAATCGATGCCTTTAAGTTGGTGCTGGAGAAAGGCACTAAATGTCCCATGGACTGCCAAGAGAACTTACAGATATGTTTTGAAGAGAATGCAGCCAGGATGATCATTGGAGGGAAGGATGATGAAACTTCATCTCACATACTTTAGGTATGTTGTTAGGAGGGGTCAGTTCTTGAAGAAAGACATCACGCCTGGAAAGGTAGAAGGTCAGCAAAGGCTGGGAAGACCCTCAATGAGATGGACTGACAGTGATTGTGACGATGGGCTATAGGATGACAGAGACGATGAGGATGGCACAGGCAAGGACAGGGTTTAGGTCTGATGTTCATAGAGTCATTATTAGTCAACCTCGACTCAATGACACCTAACAACTACAAGAACTACCATCTTTCTTTCCAGGTTGTACATACAACAAGTAGAGATACTGCCTGTATCACCTGCTAAGGTCACTTTCTAAGAAGCTGTGGGCTCATCTATCCTGGACTTCTCTTTTCTCACTTTACTCTTTTGTTTGGAAAGTGGGAGTTGTACATCATCTTCAGTCAGGAGTCTTCGTTTCTTACTGTGTGATCAGGCAGAGTCCTGAGTAAAACAAAAGAACTTTTGAAACATAAAGAATCCAAAGTAAGGTCTCTACTCATTATGTCAGGATGTGAACAAGGAGCAATGGAACTTTTGGATTGAAAGTTAGGGAAGAGGGACTTTATGGTGCTAGATTTTAAAGACAAGTGAGAGTTAACTGAGTTTAAAAGAAGGGAAAAACAATCCCAGCAGGGGGAAAGGCAGAAACATGGGAGTGAATGGAGCACACTTCTAGCTAGAAAAAACTTGGTGCGCATGAACATAAGGGCAAGAGTGATTGGATTTTGTTTTAAAGGCAGGAACAGATTACCCAGGAGGAGGCAAGTCAAGAGCAAGCTTACTTGCATTTACTTGTTAATCTATATGAAGTGTTTTCACATATTTTTCACCATGGTCTCTGCCAAAGCCCCAAAATCCAAACTTAATGCCATAGAGACAATTCTCATTCGTAATGACCCTGTAAGACAGAGTAGAGTTGCTCAACATGGGGTTTCCAACACTATATAAATCTTTACTGAAACAGATTGCTACATCTTTATTTTATGGACCTTCTTGTGGGTTTAAACTGTCTTTCAGTTAGCAGTCAAATGATTTAACTACAATATCACTAGAGCTCTTCCATCCCTGTCACTTAGAAATTTGAAGAGGCTGTGATTCTATAGGAAGTTTCTGTGAGGTTGGGAGGCAAAGAAATGTCTTCCATACTTAAAAAAGTAAAATCTTAGGAATGCTGTAATAGTAAAGAGTGTGTGTCAATTTGAGTACCCCTGATTATCTAGTCTGGCAGTTATGATGTAGCAATTCCTTTGATGATGCAATATAATCACTTCCATGGTGAGATCTGCTATGAGAAGTTAACCAGTCTCTGAAAGGGAGTGGCTTCAGGGAGGTAAGTTGCACCTAAAGACATAAAAGCTAATGAGGCTTTTATATATAGATGTTATTGTGTGCCATCAAACCAACCCGTAGCTGACCCTCCAATGGGTCTTCAGAAACAATCACAAGGGAAGAGATTACCCATCATTCTCTGGCAGAGCAGCTGGTAGACTTAAATCGCTTGTCTTGGTGATTGTAGTGCAGCTTCTTGCCACTAGGCCACTAGAAATGGCTTAAGTGCTTGTAGAGACAAGTTCCAGGGGACTTCAGGGGAGAGGCATGTAGGGAGGCTAAGTCCAAGTTATTAGGTAGGTTTCCATGCTCCTGGCTTTGGAGGCTACTGACTCTAAATGACTCATCCATGGTCATTGTTGGAAGACAGGGTCACAGACTCTGGATGAGATGGATTGACAGACACAGTAACTGGGGTAATGGGGATAGGTGTGTTGGAGACAGTGAGATTGGTTAAGGACAGGGCAGCATTCAGAATTCTTGTTCATAGGATAGAGTCACTATGGGTTGCAGTCAACTCACAATAGGGTCACAGACAGGGGGACTCAGCTACTGACAAGACCAAATATGGTAAGTGAGGTGCTTGTTGGAGACTGAAGACCATGAACCAGATGTTGTAGTGGTCAGGTGCTGTCAAACTGAGTAGGACTCACAATGACTGTATAAACAACAGATCTGAAGCCCGTTCTATCCCACATCATCTTTGTCATCCTAGACACACTTTAGCCCATTGCCACAGTCACAATATCAATCCATCTTGTTGAAGGTCTTCCTCTCTTTTGTGACTTTCCACCATTCCAAGCATGATGTCCCTTTCCAGGGAATATCCTCTCCTAACAGCATGCCCAAGTATATGAGATGAAATGTTGCCATTCTTTTTAATTGTTATCATTATTATTATTAGTGGGTGTACCATCAATCTTGGAAGCAGGAGTGGCATCCACTTCTGAAATAGCTTGCATCCGGAAACCCTATGAACCTGGAGAAACGATGAAAGTCATACAAGTATTCACGTCTTTTGTTCATAAGGTTGCTATGAGTCATCTACGACTGGATGGCACTTAACAACAACAACAACAACCATCAAATCGGATCTGACTGGTACAGGAGGAGATTGCTCCTCCTTCTCCAGCATAGCAATCTAGTAGATTAAAACTGTGCGCCTTCAGGATTGCAGTGCAGCTTGAAATGTTGCCATTCTTGCCTCTATTGAGTACTCTGGTTGCACCTTCTCCAAAACTTATCAGTTAGTCCATGGAATACTCTTTTGTTAATCCATGGGATATCCAGCACTCATCTCCAAAACCACAACTTAAGCACATCGATTCTTCTTCTGTCATCCTTATTTGTAGTTCAGCTCTCAGATGGTTGAAATGGGAGCCAGATATAGATCTGATAAAAAGTTCTCTAGTTTTTGGCTAAAGTTCAAACATAAATACCAGGAGGACACATACTTGATGAGACTTACTCTTAATCACATAAGACTAGACACATCTTTACAGATGTACTTGTAATCTTGTCTTATTAATAGCATGTTGTTGTGTGTTGGCAAGTCAGAATTGACTCATAGCTGACCTTCCAACAGATTTTCTGAGGTAGTATATCACACAGGGGGACATTGCCCTTCTTTCTCCTATGCAACAGCTGGTAGATTATAACCACCCACATGCCTCTGGGATTGCAGCACAGGTTCTTACCACTAGGCCACTATAGCTCCCTTATTAATATCACAGGGGTTAGAATTTACATCATAGAATGCATTGTAATGAGTCACAGCCATGTTAACTTACAATGTTAATCACCACATGGACTTTATGGCAAAGCTGTCTAACTTTCTGCATGATTGAGATCCTGCATCTGGCTCATTGCCAGACCTTAGAGTCTTTGTACTTGAGCCAGTGACCTGCCAGTATTGCTTGGCAATTTTGGTTCCCTCAGCCTCCAAAGCCAGCAGTCTGCCATCTAGCCTACTGATTCTTGGATTCATAGCCCCTGCAACTCTGTGAGGCAGGAGAAACCTCTATGCTTATGTCTGACCCATGGACATGGCAGGTGACAGTTTTTACAAGTGTGTGAAGCACTTCCTTGAGATAAATTTCTCCCTCACCATACAGAAGCATCACTGGTATTGCTTCTCTAGACAACCAACCCTATGATGTGGTGAAAAGAAGTGAATTTTCTCACATAGATTGATAAAAATAAGCACAAATAAGCTCATGCTTACTTTGTTGAACTGACACTGCAGATAAAGATTACTTTCACAGCTCTGTGAAATACAAGGCAGGAAGAAAGTGGACGCCATTTGTTGCCCTGGGGAGGGGCCACAATTAGACTCTGTAAAGGAGCTTGAGAGCACAAGCTGTATCTGAACAGCAGCCAAAGGTTGGCAGCTTGAATCCACCTAGCAGCTCTGTGCAAGAAAGACCTGGCGACCTTCTGTAAAGATGAGAGCCTAGGAAACACTACGGAGCTGCTGAGTCACTTAACTCAAAGACAGTTACCAATCAGGTAGAACCCTCTAGTTCTTTGGAAGCTCCAACTGCAAAACACCGAATATGCTTTAGAACTCTGCACGTGCTTTTAGGATCTTCAAGACCACTTTTTGTAAACACGGTTTTGTGTTGTTGTTGCCGCCCTTAACTTTGTCCCCAGGAGTCGGTTATACCTTTTAATAAAACAACCATGAAATTTTTCTATTTCTGGGGATCCTTTAGTGGATTTTCTTAGGCGCCATTTGAGGCCTGCAAGTTGTGGGAGGTACATTTCTGTACAGGTTTCATTAAGCAAGGCTCTTGGACACAACCCACCGTAACCCCAGCTTAATTCTAACACCCACACAGACAGAAACCAGGCTACACAAAACAGCCTCTGAGATCCATCAGGAACCTGCGAATCCCGAAACTACTGCCAGGGGTGTGCCTAGGCGGGGCGAGCGGTCCAGGTCCCCCTCCCTTCCTGGACCACACCCTTCCCGGCTCCCAAGGGCAGGAGGAGGCTGGGCGAGCAGCGCGCCCACGCGGTGGGCCTGGCGGCGGGCGGCAGCGGTGGGCGGGTCTTCCCGGCCGCGGGTCTCAGTGACGGTGCCGGCCCCGCCCCTT
>NW_006399775.1:16517880-16521717 GCF_000299155.1 Elephantulus edwardii
ACCTGGTCTAGTTTTGAGTGCCAAAATGAAGCATTTCCAATAATTTTTTCCATAGATGTAGTCAATCTGAATCCTGTGCAATCCACCACATGAGGTCTGTGTATATAGTCACCATTTATGTTTCTTAAAAAATGTATTTGGCCCGAGCCAGCCTGGGAGCCCGCGGAGCCGAGCGCCGCGAGCGCGAGAACCCGGGCGGCGGTGGTGGTGGTGGCGGCGCACACTATGGCTCTGGCCGGCGACCGCGAGGGCTACTGGGGTCCCACGACCTCCACGCTGGACTGGTGCAAGGAGAACTACGCCCTGACCTGGTATATCGCCGAGTTCTGTGAGTGCGGGCAGGGACACCTGGGCAGCCGGCCCGAGGCAGGGAGGGCAGGAGAAAAGGCGCCTGGCCTGGAGGGGAGACGCGGCGTGAGGAAGGGAAAGGGCGCGGGAGTCGGGCGGACCAGGCGGCAGGAGAGGTACCGCGTCTGGCTGGGGAGGGTGGAATGGGAGAGCCCTGAGCCAGGAGAAAGAGTGGGGGATGCCACAGATGAGGGGTGCACACCCGCGAGTCAGCGTGCAGGAGGAACGCTGGAGTCTGAAGCAGGGTAGCCTGAAGATTGGGGGCCGGAAGAGAAGGCAGAGTCTCGGCTGGACCCCAGAGGACAGCCTACGGTGCAGGGTTGGCTGGAGAATTTCCCCTGATGGGTAGAGTAGGGCAACCTGGGGACACCCAGGAAGAGGTGATGAGGTGGAGGGCTCTGCCCATTTGAGGCCGCAGGACACCTGCTCGGACTGTTGCTTCTCTACCTTCCCTTCCCTCAAATATGTGAAACCAAGGTCTTTCCCTTCTCCTTCCTTATTAGACTTCTTCATTCCTCTCCAGGGAACAGTTTTACTGGTTTTAGAATTACCCTCCGCCCAATCTCACAACTGCTCTGTGATACCTTCTTGGACCAGGGCTGGGGCTCCTCTTGAGCATTTCTGTTGAGCTATTTCTTTGCAGCAGATAGAAGGCAGAGCATATGGGTGGGTTGTATCCTTCTTGCTCTTGCCAGGCTCTCAAAAAACCGTTCCTGCTCAGTTTTTCCTCCTGTCACACCACCTTAGGGGTCAAGGATCATCCGAAGACACGGATTCCACTGACTGTACCTGATGGGCACTGTGGGACCAGGAGGTCAAGATTTTGCTTTCTGTGTGACTAGGCTAGGAGAGCCTAGCATGGGAGAAATATGCCACTTATTTGAACGTTGTTTACTTTGGTCAAGTTTTGAGAACACATGCTTTGATATTGCTTCCAGGTACCTGCTTCTGAAAAGGCTCAGCAGATGCCCTTTGGCTAGAGAAATTATTGCTTTCTCTTAATTGAACCAATTTCTGAGGACAAAACTGGTTTTAGCCCTTCTTCCAATTGCTAGGCCCCTCTCGCAGGCATATGTATTTGGCTTTGTAGAAAAGAGGCAAGGATTTTATGCCTCTTTTGAGGGAGCTCTGGTGACCTAGTGGGTAAGGACTTGTGCTGCCAGCTCAAAGTCAAGTGGTTCAAATCCACTAGTTCTCCTGTACGTGAAAGAGGAGCATTTTCCTTGCTGTGTGTCAGTTCCAATTTAACAGCAGTGACAGTCCTGTTTTGAGGAGCCCTGGTGTCTCAGTGGTGAAATACTTGGCTGCTAACCCTAAGGTCAGCAGTATGAAACCACCAGCTTCCACAGGATAAAGATGAAGTACTTGGCTTATGTAAAGAAGAATACAGGCTAGAAAACCCTATGGGGTATTTTCCATTCTGTTCTAGAGAGTCACAATGAGTCAAAATGGACAAGGTGAAAATGAGTTTAATCTTATTTTGTTCTACTCCTAGTAATTAACTAAGATAAGTCCAAAACAAAACAGCATTGTTATTGGCAGTTTTCTGGTTTTAATACCATTCCCTTTAAACCATGATTTAAACTAAGAGTTACTGTTTTTGAACTGCTAGTTTTGAACATACATGGACTGCCAAGGAAAAAAATAAATCTGTCTTGGAGAGGAGGAAACCAAGTTTCTCCTTGGAGGCTAGGATTTCGAAGCTCTTTCTCACATACTTTGGTCATGTGGCCAGGAGGGACCAATCCTTGGAGAAGGAACAGCACAAAAGAGGAAGGTCCTGGAAGAGATTAATTGATAAAGTAATGGGGTAATGAGGGTAGGTATATTGTAGTGAGACTGGCTCGGGACAGGGCAGGCTTCAGAGCTGTTGTACATAGGGCCGCTAGTCACAGGTGACTTGACAGCAGAAAACAACAGTTTAAATCATTCTTGAATAATAGTGAAGTAATAGGGGCAAAGGGATCATTAAGTGTAATTACTTAGCATCCCAAATGTTGGCAAAGGATTTGTAACACATTATCAACTTGTTAAATCATGTTGGTAAGCCCAGACCTGGTCTACAGGACTATATCATGACCTTGAAGGAAGGGATTTGAAATCCTGCTCTGTGAATTAAAAGGTCTGACATGGAAAAGAGAAACTCGGGGATTTTCAACTATTGGGTGAGCTATCATATAGTACAATTAAACTTTCTGCATTTCTCTGAAATGCACAGTCAGATCCTATGGGTCGAAATTAATTGGAAAGAGGGTGATTTTGCTTCAACATAAGGAAAAACTTTTAGCCAATGCTGCAGATTGAAACCTGGCTGGAGTTGGAGGTAGGGACATTTTTGTCACTGAAAGTATTGAAGTTAGACACTACTCAACTAATTTCATGTGAATGTTTTAGGGAGAATGAATCATTTGGTAGAGAAAGATTGTTAGCCACAGTTGGGTTCTAAGTCTCATTGTAGCCTTGTGGATTTCCCAAAGTAATAATGATTCTTAGTTTAGAACCAGAGTTTGAAATTAAAATAAAAAAAGAAAACTGGCAGTTAAGTCTTGTGGGCAGGGAGAGAGCAAGATACAACTGTTGGCAGATAACTATGAGAAATGGGAAATGGCTGTTTAGTTCTGAGTGTCCTCAAAAGAGGAAACTCTGAGTAGACAGATTGCAGGGAGGGTTTTGACATAGGAATCAGAGGAGGTGCGAGAAAAGAATAAATGAATGCAGGCATCCTTTTGCGCATGTACTTTAGGAAAAAATGAACTGGAGGAAGTTGAGGTAAAGCTTTTTTACCACTGCAACTGGTACTTATCATCTTTGAGAGAAAAATTTGGCCTTTGAAAATGAAACTGATTATATCAAAAGAAAGCTATGCTGATTAATAATTATGCATTTAAAACATTGTGTATAAAATAAATGTTATATCGTGTTGGCATGAAGGATGATGATGATGATAATTATAGTTATTTAAATGCTGTGTGCCACGTTTTGCAAAATCCTTCATATATTCCTTTGGTCTTTATAATAAACCCCAAAGGAGAGTATTAATATCATCCTTGTTTCACAGGTTTAGTCACACTCATTCATTGCTGTTGAGTTTGAGGTCACTCATAACTGATCCTCTCTTGTGTTTCTAAGACTGTAAATTGTGCAGAGGGAGGTTTCCCATCTTTCTCCAATGTAACTGCTGTTGGATTGAACTAGAAAGGTGCAACTTTTGGTTTAGCAGCACAACTCCCTACGGACTATGCCATCAGTGCTCCCTATTTCACAGGTTGTTGTTATGTGCTGTTGAGTCACCTGTGACTCATAGCAACCCTATGTACAACAGCCCTAAACCCTGCTCTATCTCTTGCTAATCTTTTTGTCTCTGACACACCTATCCCCATTACCCCAGTGACTGAATCAATCCATCTCATTGAGGGTCTTCCTCTCCCCTTTAGTCCCTCCACGCTCCCAGGCATGACGGCCCTCTCCAAAGACTGATCCCTTCTTGCA
>NW_006399775.1:16521927-16542592 GCF_000299155.1 Elephantulus edwardii
CATGGCCTGTATCAGGCACACCTTAATCGCCAGACTGACATCGTTCCTCCTTAGTACCTTGGAGAGGTCTCTGACAACAGACTTCCCCAGTGCAATTCGTCTTTTAATTTCCTGGCTGCTGGTACCAAGAGTGTTGATTTTATTGCCAAGCAAACTGAAGCTGTAAACAGTTGAAATTCTAAAAAGTATCTTATATAAGGTCAAATAGTTAAGAAGTGGTACAAAGATAGTATTCAATTTAAGTTGTGACTTTAAAGCTGCAATACTCTCCAAGGAGAAACTTGTTTTCACCCACTGCAACACAGATCAGCTTGGTTTTTGACGGTCTATGGTATGTTCAAGATTCTTCTCCTGTACCACAAATCAAAGGCATCAATTCTTTTTCTGTCATCTTTAGTCATTATGCAGCTCTCTGATGCATAACAAGTAACTGGGAAGACCATGACCTGCATCAGGTGCATCATAGTCTCTAGACTGACATTGTTGCTTTTCCATACTCTGGAAGGCTTCCTGACAGCAGATTTACCTAATGCAATTCGTCTTTTGATTTTCTGACTGCTGGTGACAAGGGTATTGATTGTGGAGCCAAGCAAGCTGTAATGGTTAACAACTTCAGTCTCTCTTCCATCACTCATGGTGCTGCCAATTGGCCCAGTGGTGAGAATCTTTGTATTCTTGATGTTGAGCTTCAATTCATATTAAAGACTATGGTCCTTGACCTTCTGCAAAAAAAAAGCTGCAATACTATTTTACTTCTCCATTATTCCATCATACCTTAATTGTTTTGCTTTTGTATGCAAAGAATGAGGACAGATGTGAAATACTATAATGGACAATTTGAAAACTATTTCAGCATTAGGGTGTGTATATATCTATATAAAGATGGGTAGTTTTAAGATTATTTAGGAAATTGATATTCATATATGGAAGTAGTTCTTAGATACTTTCAACACCTATAGTAAATATCTTTTCAGCACCACTAATATCAGTACAAATACATTTTTACGTGACCACACACGCTGTTAAGACAGGAGGGAAGAAGTTGTCATTGTTGTTGTTAGATGCCATTGAGTTGAGTACAGCTTATAGCAACTCTATGAACACCAGATCAGAACTGTGTCCTGTCCTGTGCTATGTTCATCATCTGTGACACACTTGAGCCCATTGCTGTAGTTGTTGTCACTACATTTCACTGAGAGTCGTCTTCTTTTTTACTGGCCCTCTACCTTTCCAAACATGATGTCCCTTTCCAAGGAAAAAACTCTCTTAGCGACCTACCCAAAGTATATGAGACAAAACTTCACCATCTTCTTTTCTTTCAAGGAGCACTCTTGCTACAGTTTTTCTAAGACATGCCTTTTTTCCCCTTTGGCAGTCCATGAGATGTTCAATACTCTTCTCTAACACCATAGTTCAAAGGCTTCAGTTCTTTTTTTGTTATCCTTATTCATTGTACAGCTTTCTGATGCATAGCAAGTGATTAAAAAGACTGGCCTGAATCAGATGCACCTTAGTCTTTAAACTGACATCATTGCTCCTCAGTAATTTGGAGAGGTCCCTGACAGGGGACTTGCCCAATGCAGTATGTCTCTGATTGCTGGTATCCAGAGTATTGGTTATGGATCAAAGTAAGATGAAATCATGGATATTTAATCTTTTCTTCATCTACTGTGATGTTTCTTATTTGTCCATTGGTGAGGATTTTTGTCTTCTTGATGTTGAGAGGCTATCTTTGTTGAAGGCTGTAGTCTTTGATCTTCTACAGTAAGAATTTCAAGTTATTCTTACTTTCAGCAAGCAAGGTTTATGAAAAGGAATGTGGCAACCAATTCTTTTTGGTACAGCGACTTTGTGTATTCCTTCCATCTTATTTTGATACTTCCTGCATCATTCAAGATTTTGCACATAGTGTCACTCAGTATTGTGACTTGAGGCTTGACTTTGTTTTTCAATTCTTCCAACTTGAGAAATGCTGAGTGAGTTCTTCCCTTTTTATTCTCCAATATGTTCTTTGCACACTCTGTTATAATAGTTTGTTTTGTTTTCCCATGTTTCCCTTGGAAATCTTCTGTTCATCTCTATTACTTTGGTCTTTTTTCCCCCCATTGTTTTGGCTTCTTGGTGCACTAGTACAATTTTCAGTCTCTTCTGGTATCCCTCTTCCTCTTCCATCTTTGTAATGACCTTTTGCTTTCTTCATTGATTTGCTTACACAGTAAGTATTTATAATATTTCACACTGTCCTTCATTCATGTATTGATTATACTGTGAACTACCAAAAGAACAAACTGTCCTGAAAGAAGTGCAAGTGGGGTGCTCCTTTGAGGCCCTGAAGGATGGTAAGACTTCATCTCACAAACTTGGGGCATGTTATCAGGAAGGACTAGTCCTTGGAAAAGGATACCATGCTTGGAAAAGTAGATCATCAAAGGAGAGGAAGACCTTCTAGGAGATGATTTGACAATGACTGCCACAGTGGGTCATAGACATGACAGTAAGATTGTGAAGATGGCACAGGACTCAGCAAAGTTTCAATTGGTTATGCATGCGGTCACTGTGAATTGGCTTTGTCTTGACAGTACCTCACATTGTTTTGCCTCAAAGTTGAGTTCTGAGGATGATTTTAAATTCAGGCTCAAGGAGGTAATACAGCTGCCCGTATTTCTGTTTGTGCATGAACCAAAAAGTAGATGCCCAATAACTAATTAGCAGCTGACTCTGATAGAAGTGATTGGTCACTGACCGTAATATGCACCTAATTACCTATGTAGTGATCTGTGGACTGACGATCCATCAGTTTATACTACTGTGTGCATTTTCTTGCATTTAATATACAGAAATTAAGCTGTGTATTTCTAATCCTAGAACACTCCTGTTAAGAAGGCAGTATTATCCTTGTTTTACAAATAAGAAATCTGATCTTAGAGGAGTAAATAGCCTACATTAGGGGGTAGAAGTGGCATTCGACACTCTTTTCTACCAAAAGAGACTTACTATAGAAATTTCAGATGCTTCTAATTTTACCAGAGAGAGGGTCATGGGGGAACATCAAACACTTGGCTTTTGTCAGGTGCTAGGGAGCACCACTAATTTGTCATCACTTTACATTTTCAAGAAGATTTGGTGGAACAGTGGTTAAACGCTTGGCTGTGGACAGAAAGTTTAAAGGTTCAAATCCACCATTTGCTTCCTAAGAGAAAGTTGTGACATCAGCTTCATAAAGATAGACAGCCTTGGAAAAATTACGGCCTTTCTACTCTGTCCTGAAGGATCATTATGAGCTGAGATGTACTCAACAATAGTGGAATTGGGTTTTATATTGTTAGCATATAGTATTATTGGCTACCTGGGTAATAATGATTTTTTACTATTAAACCGATATGATAAATGGATGTGGTTCAGACTCTACAACAATGAATGAGTGAATGAATGATGTAAGACTTTGGATACTAGGCCACAAAATATGACAGCTTTCCTCTTGGCTTCTTTCTGGCAAAGCTAGCTTTTGTGTCATGAAATACACACATGCACGAATGGGAGGAACTGAGCCTACTTCTAGCCAACAGCCCTGCTCAAGCTTATTAGAAGCAGATCCTCCAGCTTCTCTTAAAATTTTAGATGACCACAAACATGGCCAACATCTTGACTACATTCTCATAAGAGACCTTGAATGTGAACAGCTTTCATGTTCCTGACTTAAAAAAAAAACAAACAACTATGTGAAATAATAAGTATTTGGTGTTTTAACTTTCCTAGTTTTAATTTTCAGTTCTACAATTTCCCCTTAGTTCTTTTTACCATTCCTATTTTTTGCAGATTTCGTACCTATTCATTATTGCCAGTGTATTTTAGTTCATTGAAGAGAAGTAAAAAGCTGCTTTAAAATCCTTGTCTGCTATTTCTATACTAAGTGAGGTCTTGGAATCAGTCTCAGTGTTTGTTTCTTTTGAGAATGTGTTCCATTCTCCTGGTGTTTTGTATGTTGAGTAATTTTAGATTTTATTCTTGACATAATAATGAATATTACATTTTGGAGATTCTGACCTTTACATGCTATAGATAGTTGTTTTGTTTTGTTTTGTTTTGTTTTTGCCATGATCTAACTTAATAGAGGCAAGCTTTTTTTCCTTCACTAAACTTAATATAGAATTGAACTTTTTTTTCTGGTAATTTCTTCTCTGATGAGTTTAATTTCTTTTCTTCCAGCGGGCAGTTAACTTGGCTGGACTTGAATACACTGTTTCTTGGCCAGCATCTTTGGTTCAAGTTTAGATCTTTTTATCTTTAGTTAGATTGTTTTAATCTGTTTTATGCATGTGTGATTCAGGGCTTAGTTAGAGATGCAGGCTGACTAAGTTTGAGAATCCTTTTTTATCTTGTTCCCTTTCAAAATTCTTTCACTTTCTTTAGCAATTATGGAGGTCCTCCTCAGCCCCCCACTAGTTTCTGTTTTCAGAATCCCTAGTTCAGAAAGCCTGTAGTTTCCCTTGCTCTTTGTGTTCTCTACCAATGCAGTTGATTCAGGCCTGAATCCTCTAAAATGGGGAGCTCAACTTCCCTTCTGTAAGTACAGCGTCTATCTATGTCTACTTTACTTACCAGGGCCTGTAGTTAATGACCATTGTATTACTGTAGATTTCACCCCCCCCCCCAAGGGCATTAGTTGGTCATTACTGAAAGGAGATGTTGTTTTGGTCTTTTTAAAATATATTCCATTTTTCTTCTAATTATGTTTGTGTATTCCTTTAGATTCTTCAGCTTATTTAAATAGATGTTTTAAAATTTTGACTGCAGCCTTCAATATGGATTGAAGCTCAACATTGAGAAAACAAAGATTCTCACCACTGGGCCAATTGGCAGCATCATGATAGATGGTGAAGAGATTGAGATTGTTAACAGCTTCAGTTTGCTTGGTTCTACAATCAACACTCTTGGTACCAGCAGCCAGGAAATTAAAAGACAAATTGCATTGGGAAAGTCTGCTGTCAGAGACCTCTCCAAAGTACTGAAGAGCAACAGTGTCATTCTGGAGACTGAGGTGTGCCTGACACAGGTCATGGTTTTTGCAATCACTTGCTATGCATCAGAGAGCTGGACAATGACTAGGGATGAAAGAAGGATGTTGATGCCTTTGAGCTGTGGTGCTGAAGAAGAGTATTGAATATACCATGGACTACTAGGAGAACAAACAAATTCATCTTGGAGAGGGTGAGACCAGGCTGCTCCTTGGAGGGAAGGATTCTAAAGCTTCATCTGACATACTCTGGACATGTTGCAAGGTGGGATCAGTCCTTGGAGAGAGATGTCATACTTGGGAAGGTAGAGGGACAGTGAAGGAGAAGAATACCCTCGATGAGGTGGATTGATTCAGTGACTGGGGTAATGAGGATAGGTGTATAGGAGACAATAAGTTGGCAAGGGATAGAGCAGGGTTTAGGGCTGTTGTACATAGGGTTGCTTTGAGTCGCAGGCAGCTTGACGGCACATAACAACAACAACCAGTATCATTATCACTATTGTTTCTGGTTTGTTTCTATTGATTGATTGATTTTCTTTTTAACTTCTTGCTGTTTAAGGTTCTGAGAGGTAATTCAAAGATTGTTTTTAAAAAATATTTATTTTTAGAATGGTTCTAAAATGATCTTTACACTTGTTAGTTCTGCTCCCTACCAAAATGTGAGCTTTCTAGGATCTCTACATTTAATGCTGTAGGTATTCAATATGATTGCTGTTTTGCCTGGCTACAACTTGATGGTCTTCAGTAATTTATGAAATTAGTTTGTTTAAGCTCATAGTAAACTTGTTACCCTCCACTCTCCCCCACACTCCTTAGTAGACTCTAGCCTCTTGTGGAGTCTTCTTACACTGTACATTTCTCTCTCCTTGCTCTTGAGTTGGAACTGACTCAGAGCTGACCCTATGTTGGATTCCCAAGGCTGTAAACCACATGGGAGGAGGTTGCCTATCTTTCTAACTGGTGGATTTGAATTACCATAGAGGCCTAGTCTTAGGGTTTACAGCACAACTTCCCTTGTCCTATAGTACTTGAGCTTCCTTAGAGCTTGTTTGATAATCAGTAATAGACTCAAGAGTATCCTTTACAGTTCTTGGAGTTCTGTGTGATCATGTCTTTGCAATCACTTGCTATGCATCTGAGAGCTGGACAGTGACTAGGGAGGACAGAAGGAGAGTTGATGCCTTTAAGCTGTGGTGCTAGAGAAAAGTATTGAATATACCATGGACTACTAAGAAAATTAACAGATTCATCCTGGAGAGGGTTAAACCAGGCTGCTCCTTGGAGGCAAGGATTCTGAAGCTTCATCTGACATGCTTTGGACATGTTGCAAGGAGGGACCAGTTCTTGGAGAAGGACATCATGCTTGGGAGGGTAGAGGGATAGCACAGGAAAGGAAGATCCTCAATGAGGTGGATTGATTCAGTGACTGGAGTAATTTTGGTAGGTGTATCTGAGACAGTGAGATTGGCACAGGACAGAGCAGGGTTTAAGCCTGTTGTCCATAGGGTCACTGTGAGTCTCAGGTGACTGGACAGCACATAACAGCAACAACAACAACATTGGTATGAAATACTTGTCGTCCCTGTAAATAGACTTATTGAGAGGTCAAATTAAGAAAATATGAATTGATTTTGTAGTGCAAAGTCTTAAAAATGTAAGATGATGTCATTCAGAAGCATAGCTGAAGTTTTGTGATTCCCACACAGTGCATGCTATAACTCATCACTATCGAGCTAGAACCAACTCATAGCTGACCCTCCACTGGGTTTGCAGAGGTTGTAAATGACACCAGAGAAAATGACCCATTTTTCTTCCGTGGAGCCACTGGTGGAGTGGAATCTCCAGAGAGATAGCACCCTTGTGTTAGCAGCACAGCTTCACCACTTGAGCTCCTTACCGAAAAAATTCCATGCCAGGGATTACCGTAGTTATTGAAGCTTTTTTAATTCTGTAAGTGCTAACTAATATAGACGCCAACATTATTAAATATTGAAAACTTATCAGTGGGAAGAATGTTGGCAAATTTTGTTGTTGCTATTATGTGCCACAGCTGACCCTCCAGCATGTTTTCAGAGGTTGTGAATTGTATGGGAGGTGACTGCCCGTCTGTTTTCCCTGGAGCGTCGAATTGATTTGAACTGCCTACTTTCAGGTTGGCAGCACAGTTCTTTACCCACTAGGCTACTAGAGCTTAGGCAAACTTTAGTAAAATAATAATAGTTTTGCTTTCTTTGAAAAGAAATTCTTAATAAATATTATTACTAATAATACTTAAAAATAAAAAAATACCTAATACACTTTATATTTCTTTAACTAAACTGAGAAAATGGATTGATTGATTGATTGATTGGCTTTAACATAAATATGTTTTAACCAATTACATAAATAAGCTTCTGGCTTAACAACTTTTCTACCTTTAGCATTCTTGACTATATTGTGCTAAAGAAGTGACTATAGTTATCGGTAGTATGTCACTGTTCTAATAAGGGAGGTGTGTGTGTGTGTGTGTGTGTGTGTGTGTGTGTGTGAACTCCAAGAGGCTTTACGTTTATATATGAGAGAACTGTGACATTTTGTTGTTGTTGTTGTTGTTGTTATGTGCCATCGAGTCGTTTCCGACTCATAGCGACCCTATGCACAACAGCTCTAAACCCTGCTCTATCCTGCGCCAACCGCACCGCCTCTGACACACCCATCCCGATTACCCCAGTCACCGAATCAATCCATCTCATAGAGGGTCTTCCCTCCTGTGCTGTCCCTCCACCCTCCCAAGCATGATGTCCCTCCCCAAGGACCCGTCCCTCCTGGCAACATGTCCGAAGTATGTCAGACGAAGCCCCAGAATCCTTGCCTCCAAGGAGCAGCTTGGTTTAATCCTCTCCAAGATGGATCTGTTTGTTTTCCTGGCAGTCCAGGGTACATTCAGTACCCTTCTCCAGCACCACAGTTCAAAAGCATCCAACTCTCCTTCTGTCCTCCCTAGTCATTGTCCAACTCTCTGATGCATAACAAGCGATTGCAAATACCATGACCTGTATCAGGTGCACCTTAGTCTCCAGAGAGACACTGTTGCTCCTGAGTACGTTTGAGAGGTCCCTAACGGCAGACTTTCCCATCGCGATACGCTTTTTGATTTCCTGACTGCTGGTACCAAGAGTGTTGACTGTGGAGCCAAGCAAACTGAAGCTCTGAACACTCTCAATCTCTTCATCATCCATCCTGACGCTGCCAATTGGTCCAGTGGCGAGAATCTTTGTCTTCTTGACGTTGAGCCTTAGTCCATACTGAAGGCTGCAAGGAACTGTGACATATGTAAGTAAAATTATTTTCCCAAGTCACTTGTTGTTATGTGCTGTTGAGTCACCTGTAACTCATAGCAACCCTATGTCCAACAGCCCTGAACCCTGCTCCACCTCATTGTTTCTGACAACACCTTTGCCCTTTACCCCAGTTATTAAGTCAGTCATCTCATCCAGAGTCTTCCTCTCTTGTGGTGTCCTTCCACCCTTATAAGCATGATGTCCTTCTCCAAGGACAGTCCCTCCTTGCAACATACCCAAAGTATGTCAGGTGAAGCTTCAAAATCCTTGCATCCAAGAAACAGCCTGACTTCACTTCTCCAGGATGAACCTGTTTGTTTAACTCCATGGTATATACCATGCTCTTCTCTAGCACCACAACTCAAAAGGCATCAATGATTCTTCTATCATCTTTAGTCATTGTCCAGATCACTTATACATAGCAAGCAATTGTGGAGGCCATGGCCTGGATTAGATGCACTTTATTTTCTAGACGGACATCATTGGTCTTTAGTACTCTGAACAGGATCCTAACATCAGGTTAGCAGATTTTCCTAATGCGATTTGTCTTTTAATTTTCTGGATGCTAATACCAAGAGTGCTGATTATAGAGCTAACCAAACTGAAGCTGTTAATAATCTGAGTTTCTTCTCTCTCTATCATGATATTACCAATTGGCCAAGAGGTGAGAATCTTTGTTTTCTTGATGTTGAACTTCAATCCACATTGACGGTTGTAGTCCTTGACTTTCTGCAGCAAATGCCTCAGGTCCTTCTCAATTTGGGCAAGCAGGGTTGTGTCATCTGTGTAACTCAGGCTATTGATAAGTCTTCCTCCAATCCTGATGCCACATTCCTCCTCTTAGAGCCCAGCCTCCCAGATGATCTGTTCCACATATAGATTGAAAAAGATGGAGATAGGACACATCCCTGGCATACACTTTTCCTGATTTTGAACTAGGCAGTGTTTCCTTGCTCTGTTTTGACAACTTCCTCCTAGTCCAAGTATAGGTTTTACATAAGCACAATCAAGTGTTCTGGGATTTCCATTCTTAGAGTCAGCCACTGTTTGTTGTGATTGACACAGTCAAATGCCTTTGCATGGTCAATGAAACACAGATAGACATTCCTCTGATACACTCTGCTTTTAACTACGATAGTAGATCCCGTTTCAAAGTGTACTCAGTACTCGGTATCAAGTGTGTGCTGTACTTTGATGGTATAAGAAAGTTAATATAGTCTACTCTCAGAAAAATGGGAACATACAGAAACATTAAAAATTACAAAGTGATAATATTGTAAATAATGATGAAAACAAAATCATTGGAACATGGAAAAGGGGAAATTATTTTGCCTTCGTATTAGTGAAGAGGGTAACAATTAACCCAGACTTTGAAGAATTCAAGGATCTTAGAAGGGAACACAGCTTAGAAAAAATGCAGAAAGGAATTCAAAGTGGGAGACGGGTAAATGAATCTTGAATGTGAAGAGGTCAGAGTAAAGAGTAAGAAATAGTTAGAGATAAGATCAAAGGGGTGAGTTAGATATGACAGAACTGAGACCTAGTCTCTGAATGTCATATTGCAAGGCGTAATTCCTCTAACACTCTTTACAGTGTGACTTTGAATATCATCACTATGGGTTTGCCCAATCTTACACGGTTAATTCTGAAGAAAGATTCAATTGGGAAAACAGTCAATGATGCAGAAAGCATTAAAAGAGTATAGAATAGGCAGAATTATTGAGCCAAAAAGAATAGGTCAGCATTCATCCATATCAGGAGTATCATATGATTTATTTCAGAACTAGTTTTCTTGAAAGAAAAAAAAATAATCAAGTTATACTGAAGGTATTGGCAAAAAAAATTCTAGATATTGATGAAATACTTCTAATTGATATGTTTCAACAAATAGATGTGCTGGAAGCACTCACTTAATTGAAAAATTTGGAAGTTGACAGCCTATCCAACCAACTGACAGGGGTCTTTATTTGTGCACATTCCAAAGAAAAATGATCAACAAAATGTGGAAAATACCAAAAAATAAAAATGATACCACATGTCAGTGAAATATTTGTTGAAGATACTGAAGGCTTATTGTAGCAGTACATTCACGAGAATTCAGGTGAGATTAAGAAGAGGCCCTGAAACAAGGGATGTCATTGCTGATACCAGATGGATCTTTACTGAAAGCAGAGAATACCATGAAGATGTTTATCTCTACTTTGTAAAGGCATTTAATGGTGTGGATCATAACAAATTATAAGTAAGGTTACAAAGAATGTGCTTTTGTGGAATTTGTGCCAAAAGGCAGTTATTTGAAAGAACAAGGGACTACTGTATGGTTAAATATAAGGAAAGATGTGTGTCATAGTTATACTATCATTTACTATATTTGATCTGGCATGCTGAGTAAGTAATTGGAGAAATTGAACTACATGAAGAAGAATGACACATCGAGATTAGATAGTTATTTAACAACCTGAAATATATGGATGACACAGCCTTGCTTGCTGAAAGCAAAGAAGACCTGAAGCATTTACTGATAAAGCTTAAAGACACTAGCTTTCAGTACGAATTACACTTCAACCTTAAGAAAACAAAAATTGTTACAGCAAGACTTAGAGGAAACATCTTGAGAGATGGGAGAGAATAAGGACAACTTGGTTCCACAGTCAACACCCATGCAAGCAGCAGTCAAGAAAAGTCAAGATTATTGTTTGGGATGTTTACTGCAAAGATCTCTTGAACCTGTGAAACAACCAGGTTGTCACTTTTAGGACTAAGATACATTTTACCTAAACCATGGTATTTTCAATTGCCTTACATGAACCCATGAAAGCAGGACAGTGGATAAGGAAGATGAAAGAATTAGTGCCTTTGTAGTATGCATTTGTGAAGAATATTGTCTCTATCGTGGACTACCAAAATATGAACAAATTTGTCTTAGAGAAAGTACGAATGCTGTGTAGGCTGATGAGACTCTGTGGAGAAGGACATCATGGCAGAGTAGAGGGCCAGTGAAAAAGAAAGATCTTCAGTGAAGTGGATACAGCAAGGAACTAAACAAAGACAAAATTAGTGAGGATGTCACTGAACCTACTGGATGGATCTTTCTTTGCTGCAGCAGTGAAAGACTGTTCTCATTTAAAAAGTTTTAGTTCTTTAATGTAGAGATTAAGATAAGTCTAGTATGATTGTCAGAACTATGTGATTTACTTGTCTCATGAGATTTTTTAATGTAGATCAACATCACTCCTCCTGTCATTGTGTTTTATCTCCCCTTTTTCCTTTTTGAATGATGTGGTACGAGGAACAAGACAACACATAAGACTGAATTCATAATGTAGGCGCTTTATAACTCTGTGCAAGAGTCTTAATCTCTCCAGATAGAAGATGGTTAGACACAGTTCACACAGGGCAAGGTTCAGATCTGAGCTGATAGCATAGCTATCTATGAGTCACAGTAGGCAAAAATATCTGGCACCCGTCCAGTCTCCATGGGATCCATAGGGTTTTCTTTGGCTTATTTTCAAAAGTAGATTGCCAACCATTCTTCATAATCAGCCTTGGGCTGGAAGCTTCACTGCAACCTGTTGAGCATCATTGCAGCCCATCCTTCCAGAGGCAGGTAGTGGTAACAGGGAGGGTGTGAGGTGTGCTGGCAGAGGACTTAGGTCTCCCTTATTGTTTTACTGTTATGTCCCACAGTGCAGCTCCTTACTACAAAGCCACCACAGCTCTGTGAAGTACTATAAAATTGATAATTAATGATCCTCTTAAAAAAGAACAACACTGTAATACCAAGTCATCTAATGAAATTGAAATGATCTCTTTTATCCATTACTTGAAAAATTACTCACTTTCTGGCTTAAAAAGGGAGGAAAATGTGCAACAGTGAATGAATGAAAATCCAACTTTTCTGTAAACTTTTGTTAAAATTACAATAAAATAAAATCAAAACAAAAAAGCACAATGCTCAATGCATACATACTTTACTAATTAAACTGCTGTTTGGTTTAAAGAAGATTTCAGTGGATAGTTTTAATTTAAAATGTAAAGATCCTTTCTGGGCAGTAGTTTGAAGTACTCGTCCAGTCTCTGTGGGATCCATAGGGTTTTCATTGGCTTATTTTCAAAAGTAGATTACCAGCCATTCTTCATAATCAGCCTTGGGCTGGAAGCTTCACTGCAACCTGTTGAGCATCATTGCAGCCCATCCTTCCAAAGGCAGGTGGTGGTAACAGGAAGGATGTGAGGTGTGCTGGCAGAGGATTTAACCCAGGTCTCCCTTGTTGTTGTTTTGCTGTTATCATGTCCCATCAGGTTGGCTGTGACTGACAGTGATGCTGTTAGCTCAGATCTTAACCTTGCCCCGTCCTCTGCCATCCTCACCATCTCTCAAACACTTGAGCTCATTGCTACAGTCATCATGTCAATCAATTTTGTTGTGGATCTTCCTCTCTTATGCTGTCCCTCCACCTTTCCAAGCATGATGCCCTTCTCCAGGGACTGACCCCTCCTCTAACAGCTTGCCCAAAATATATGACAGAGTTTTACTATCCTTGGCTCTAAGGAACACTCTGGTTTCACTTTCTCCAGGACATATTTGTTCTTTTGGCAGCTCATGGCTTATACTCAGTACTCTTCTCCAGTACCACAACTCAAAAGCATTGTTTGTTCTTCTGTTTATCCTTAGTAGAGAATTATACCCTGAATCATCAGTGCCTCATGCCTAGACAATTTAGACATTCAGTGAATATTTTCATAATTTAATTGGAGCTCTGAGTGGGCTGGTGGGTAGGGACCTGTACTGCCAACCCAATGGATTAAATCCACCAGCTGCCCTGAGGAAGAGATGAGCAATCTCCTCCTTTGTGATTTATAGCCTCTGAAAACCAGCTGGAGGGTCAGCTGTGAGTCACTTCTGACTTGATGCAATGTAGGGATGGAGGAATCTCAGGTAGGAAATGCAAGAGCCCTCATGGCTCAATGTGCTTGGCTCTTAACAAGAAAGTCTGCAGTTTGAACCTACTAACCACTCCATGAGAGAAAGATGTGGCAGTCTGCTTCTATACAGAAGCAGCCTTTGAAACCCTATTGGGCAATTTTACCCTGTCCTCTAGGATTGCTGAGTTGGAATGAATAACAATGGATTTGGGTCTTTTTAAAAGCAGAGCATATGTTGAAATACATAATTGATGAAATGAAAAAGCTTTTCTGAGGAATAGATTTCTATCCACTGTAGTTGGGTAGGTAAGTGCGTACATATTGTGGTGATAGAGAAAATGGAAAATGTTTAAGGCGGAAAGTTTGCTGTAAACTGGAGCCTACTGGAAAGGACTTAACTTGTAATTCTCCTCACACTTAGATGACAGTGGTTGTCCTGGGCTCCACTGCACTGTTGTGACTTGTGGCCCGCCTGTAAGCGAAATGCAAAACAGGTATCACCCTTCCTCTACATTTTCATTGCCTTCAGAAATATGCCTGGTCTTGTTCACCTTCCAGATCAGAGTTGTTGTGTGTGTGTTTAAATTTTGTTCAGAGGTTATAAAGGTAGTCTTCCGCTTAGGACAAATTGGAGTTATATGAACCACTACTTTTTTAAAAAAAACTTGTCATTTGTAACATATGGTATGAAAGAGTGTTGCAGTGTATAATTTATCCATGTCTTCATTCTTTGATGTTAATATTTACAGCTTTCAAAGAATGATTGGATTTGTAAAGATACTGTAATAAACAGGCAGTAGTAAAAAAAAAAATTAAATTAAGTTTTATATCCATTGTTTTTCACACCAGATCTTTCCAGATCGTTCCCGTTTCCTTTACCCACCCCTCTTTCTACTCATCAAATTATGTGACCTGATGATTACCCCCCTACCCATTCTCACACCTCTGCTTCTACTCTCCCCATTGGATCCTCATACATGTTACACTAGTTATCGTTCTGATTTTACAATAATGGTCTTAGACTGTATTTGTCCTTATGGGACTGAGTTAGTTTATTCAGCATAATGTTCTCCAGTCCCTCCCAAATTAGGTAGTGATTTTCAGAATCACTGCTCCCTGCATGTTGTATAGTATTCCATCGTGTATATGTACCAGAATTTCTCAGCTCATTCAGTTTTGGTTGGACATTTAGGCTGTTTCCATGTTCTTGCAATAATGACTAGCACTGCTTTGAACATGATATACAAGAGAGATTAGCAATTTCTGATTAAAAAATTGCTTACCCTTCTTCCTCCAAGCTTGCTGTTTGTGATTTTGCTCTGGGGGATTTTGCCATACAGAAGTCTGTTTTTATTTCATCGAAGTTATCAGTCTTTTTCTTTATAACTTTTATATCTTTCTGTCACATTTAGAAAGGCCTTCCTTACTCTAGGATTATAAAAAATATCTTCTGTGGTTTATTCCCCTGTAGTTTTAAAGATTTTTTGTAATTTCATATTTGTCTCAATTTTGGCTTAATCCTCTATATACTCCCGCAGCACCGAGGTTATCTCTGTCGCTAGTAAAAAACACTGCATAAGACTTAAATTCTTTATTTTTGTTGAGGGCCAGAAGTAGAAGGAAATAATTTTGTTATGTACTCTGTGGAATCAGGAAAAGAGAAAATTAGAAAATTAGAGAGGAAGAAAGATGTAATAGTGCTAAGAAAGGATACACTCCCAGGGTGCTTTGGTTTCAGTGAGCCGCTGATGCTTGACTACTGCGTAACTCTAAGGAAGATTTCTAAAGTGAGGAGGAATGATTCAGTCTAAATTTTTTCCACTGAAACAAATTTTAAGGAAAAAACTTGTTTTTAAAATTGCGATTTTGGTAAATTTGCAAATGAATTTCCCATTCAGTAATTCCCACTCATTTTGTTTCCCAGTATAGTTACAGTTCTTTCAGTGCAACAGCACTCTTTTTTTTTTTTTAAAGTTTTAATTTTATTTAATGATTTATTTATTCTCGAGCCATAAGTTTTTGTTTCTTCAGTTTCTTCTGGAAGATCTTTTTCTTCTGGGCAACCTCCTCCTCTGGTTTAGGAACAATCTGTTCCTTTTCAGTAAGGATCATCTCAATATGGCAGGGGGAGCTCATGTAGGGGTTAATCCGACCATGAGATCTGTATGTGCGGCGGCGCATCTTGGGAGCTTTGTTCACTTGGATATGCTCAATGACCAGAGAATCAACATCTAAACCCTTAAGTTCAGCATTACTTGCGTTTTTAAGCATATGCAGCAAAAACTCGGCACTCTTTTTGGACCACCGACCCTGTGTCCAACCCCACTGTTTGGCCTGGGCACATCTACCAACTCCACCGTTGTATCGTCGGAAGGGCACACACTGCTTGTGCAAAGTGACATCTTTCAGATACTTGGTGGCTTTCCGGATATGCATACCCTTGATGGCCTGGGCAGTTTCTCGGGTGTTCTTAAAATGGACCCGGAGATTTGAGCCTCTTGATTTGCATGATTTTGTGGGGTTTTCCGGGTCAAGCGAGTAGCGAACCATGTTGGCAGATTACCTGAAGCCGCTCACAGGAAAAGCACAACAGCACTCTTTTCCCACTTCCTCCCTGGGTTCCCAGCATCCATTTATTCTTTCCTTCCCCATCCTGCATTCTGAACTGTTGGGGTGGGGGTATGTGTGGCAAATGCTACCCTTTTAGTTTTGTATGGTTAATTGTTCTGAGGAGTATATTTCTCACCAGTGTTCTTTTTCTCTTTATTGGCCTTTTTTGGCTCTACAGTGATCCCTTGGGATTGGTTCAGTTTGTAGATTTGAAAGGTGTCTGAGAGCAACAACCTTTTGGGGAACTCTGTCTCATATACTTTGTGCATGTTGCCAAAGAGGGACCAGTCCTTGGAGAAGGCCATCATGCTTGGAAGGGTGGAGGGAGAGCACAGATGAGGAAGACCCTGCATAAGATGGATTGACTCTGTGACTGGGGTAATTGGGGCAGGGGTGTTGGAGACAGTAATAGGATAGTGACAAGATAGGACAGAGTTCAGAACTGTTGTGCATAGGGTCATTATGAGTCACAGGTAACTTGATGGCACATAACAATAACAACACCACCAGATGAGTAAGTCTGGTGTTTTTGATGTTTGTTTAATTTTGTTGTATGTTTCTCTCTCTCTCATTCTGTTTAGGACTTTGTGTGGTCACCATCAGAGTAGTTGGTAGTTGTAGCCAGGCACTATCTAGTTCTTCTGGTAATGGAGGCTGTGGTCCATGAGATCCATTAGTCCTCTGGACAAGCTGTTACCTCCAGCCTTTGATTCTTTTCACTCTTTTCTGCACAGGAGATACCAATAGTTGCATCTTGGTTAACGGAACTATGGGTAGGGTCATGGAAAACACCAATAAAATGACTTATCCAGGCTTTCTTGCTTGGATAGGCAGTTTTCCTACTAAATGGGCAATCTTCAAATCTTTGAAACATAAATGCATTATGAGAACCTTCCTAATGAGAACAACTCCCATTCTTTACTCCCACCCCCAGTTCTGGCAGTTACTGAATAGAACATTGTTTTGACTCTGTGGTAGCCTAATGCTCTCCTCTTCTCAAACTGGAGTTTCATTACCCTCTTCCACCCTTTAAAAATTATTGAGAAACTTAAAGAAGCTTTTGTGTGGGTGCTATCTATCAATACTAGTTGTCATTAGGTGCCATCCAGTTGATTCTGACTCCTAATAACCCCAAGTACAACAGAACAAAACACTCCTTGATCCTGTGCCATCTTCACATTGTTGCTGTGTTTGAGCCTATTGTTTCAGATACTGAGTCAATCCATCCCCTTGTCTTTTTTTTTTCAAATATTTACCATATTAGAATTAAAACAGGGAAAATTCCTTTAATATGTTTTCATAAATTTGAATAAAAGCCCTCTCTCTGTTAACATAATAAATTTTTATGAAAAATAACTATATTTTCCAAAACAAAAAGTTTTAGTGTAAAGAGTAACATTGTTTTAATTTTTTTAAGTCTCTTTAATGTCTGGTTATAGAAGTCAGCTGCATTCTCACATCTGTGTCTGCATTTAATCTGTTGCAATATATTGATTTGGTTGAAGCTGATGAAGATAATCCGGCTTTACATAGACATGAGTAGTTGGAAAAGAGAAGAATTTTTAATAGGGTTTTCAAATACTTATAGATGTTCTTTTTTGATAGCATACCACCTTGACATTTGGAAATGATATAGGGCTTACTGGAACCTGAAACCTACGATCGTATCATTGAGATTTTCTTACTATGTCACATTAAAATCCTTTGGTTTACCTTGTACTTTTTTCATAATTTTTGTAGCATCATTTGTTAGTCACTTGGAAAACACTAGTCTATTAAGTTGTGCAGCGCTTCCAGATATTGACATATTTCTTTAACATACAAAATACCATATTTATTAATTATAACTCTGGAAAAGTATTTGAGAATTGAGCAACTGTCAAGCTTATAGTAGGTGATGCAAGTTTTCAAAAATTCTAATTTTTCTTTGATAATTTAAAATTTTATGGAAGACAAAAAATACTGTTCTTTTCCTTTGTAGTGACTGACAGCTTCATTTTGCTTATTTTCAAGAAAAGTCTTCCAAATGCTTAAGAATGTCTGTTCTTCTTTTAAGTAAGAATGGTACTCCATGAGAAAAAGGTAACAGTCATGCAAAAGTTTTTCCTGACACAACTGTGGTACTTTGGCGTATAACCAAATAAATGGGAGCACAATTATGGAGACTTATTAGACATATCCAAACACCTCATGGGACTGAGTTACTGGGCTTGAAGGCTAGTCTTCATAAAGGCAATGTTCTGTATACTACCTTAGTAACATTGGTTGTTGTGTACCATCAAACTGGAACCGACCCTAGCTGACTCCAGCAGGTTTTCAGAGGCGGTTAATCACATGGGCGAGCACCCTTCTTTCTCCTGCAGAGCAGCTGGTAGACATGAACAGCATGCTTTTGGGATTGCAATGCAGCTTCTTGCCACTAGGCCACTAGAGTAACATTTAGGTTCCTAAAAGCTTGTGGGCAGCCATCTGAGATACAACTATTGGTCTTTTTCTGACTGGAGCAAATGAAATTGAAGGAATCTGAAGACTTAGGTGAACAATAGCCTCCTCTAGACTCAGATCAGAACAATTATATGGTGTCCAGCTATCACTTGCAGTCACTCTGATCAATCAATGACACAACAGAAGACCCAGGCTAGAATGGGAGAAAATAAAGACTAAAACTCAAAATTCATCAGAAAGACTTAATATGATGAAGAGTGGAAAAATTTCTCAATATATCACTCCCAAGATACCCTTTAACCTAGAATTGAAGCCACTCTGAAAAGACACCCTTCATTTTGGTATATATGATGGCTGAGGGTGTATCAACTTCTTGTTTTTGTTAAGTGCTGCTGAGTCGAGTACAACTCATAGTGACCCTATGAACAGTTCTGAACCCTGTCCTATCCTGTGCCATCTTCACAGTTCCTGACTACTACTAGAGCCCATGTGGCTTGTCAGTCCCCCAGATTGAGGGTCTTCCTCTATTTTGCCAACCCTTCACCCTTCCAAGCATAATGTCCCTCTCCAAGGAATAGCTCCACCTACCTACATGCCCAAAGTCTGTGAGACTATCTATGCCTCATTATTCTTGCCTCTAAAGAGCACTCTGGCTGCCCCCATCTCCATATTTATTTGTTCTTTTGGCAGTCCAAGGGATGTTCAGTGCTCTTCTCCAACACCACAACTCAAAGGCATGAATTCTTCTGTCATCCTTATTCATTGTCCAAATTATTGAGGAGTAATGATGTCAGTGTGAGGACTAAGGTGCATCTGATTCAGGCTACGGTCTTTTCAGTTGCTGCCTGTGTATCTGACAATTTGACTAAGGATGATAGAAAAAGAAATAGTGCCTCTTGAGTTGTGATTTTTGATATGAGTACTGAATATCTCTTGGACTGCCCAAAGAATAAATAAATAAATAGGTCTTAGAGAAAGTGTAACTAGGATACTCCTTGGAAGTAAGGATGGCAAAGTTTCCTCTCACATACTTTAGACATGTTGCTAGAAGGGGCTAATCCCTGGAAAAGGGCATCATGCTTGGAAAGGTAGAAGGTTAAGTGAAAGAGAGGAAGATCCTGAACGAGATGGATTGACACAGTGACACAACAGTAGGCTCAAGTATATAAAAAGTGTTAAGAACAGCACAGGGTAGGGCAAGGTTCAGACTTGTTCATAGGGTTGTAGAAGCAGTAGTCAGCTAGATGGTACCTCATAACATTGACAGGATTTTGACTGTTTTGCCTTCAATTGGAAATGTGTTCTTTTATAGAAATCTCTATTAAATTAATTAAACCCATGGCTTTTTTTCCTTCTCTTTTTTCTATTTTATAATAATTTTCACTGAAACCCTTATTTTTAATTTATCTAGGCTATTGTAGCTGCTTTCCTCAGTCTTACATTAAAGTTGTTATTTTAATCATTCTTTTTGCACCAAAACTTCCATTTGTTGGCGCTGGTACTAATACTGAACATTTGATTAAAGATTCTGTAGAAGAATCTTGATAATATGGAGAGACATGTAGATCAGCATTCTAAATTCTCTAAGACTTTCCTGGAGCCATGGGGGCTGGATTAATTCCTAGAAGAGCTGCCCTGAGATAATCTTTAAAAGTTAAACCTAGACTATCCCCTGAAGTCTTCTTAGAATCAACCAGCAAGATCTGCTTTGAGCATTTTAAGCACTATTTGTATCAGATCAGAATGACCACAGCAACTTGAAAGATTAGATAGGACCCTTAGGGAACAATTGAGTTTATGTTAATAGGAGGAACAACTCAGGAAAAAGAACAACCTAAAGAATGAAGTAAGTGTCACTTGTACATATGCACGTGGTTGAAATGGTATGTTGATTAATTAATTGTTGTTGTTGTTGTTAGGTGCTGTCAAGTTGTAGAGGACTCATAGCGACCCTGTGAACGAAAGGCCTGAGCACTGTTCCTACATAGAGTTTCCGGAGGCAAGCGATTTCGGAAGTGGATGCTGCTCCTGCTTCCAGGCTTGTTTTAGCCGCGAAGCTCCAGCCAACACTGTCCACATGGGTGATCATTATCACATTTGGCACATCAGTGTCACAGTGTTCATCATCACAGCAACCAGAGTTACCTCTGTACAGCAATGCACAGACCAGTGCGATACCACCTAGAATTGTTGTTGTTTGTTGTTATGTGCTGTCGAGTCGCCTGCGACTCATAGCGACCCTATGTACAACAGCCCTAAACTCTGCTCTGTCCTTGTGCCAATCGCACTGTCTCCGACACTCCCATCCCAATTATCCCAGTCACTGAATCAATCCACCTCATAGAGG
>NW_006399775.1:16543962-16551841 GCF_000299155.1 Elephantulus edwardii
GAGGAGAAATGTGGGGTCAGGATTGGTGGACGATTTATCAACAATCTGCGTTATGCGGATGACACAACCCTGCTTGCTGAAACTGAGGAGGACCACCTAGAATAGCAAAGCTAAATAAATAAAATCTCATTGTCTTCTGATATAGAGTGTGAAAGGGACAAATTATCTACGTTTATCTTTCACAAATATCCCCACAAAGAAAAAAATCTCCACTAAAACAACTCAAACTCATAACCCTTGTAGAGTAGAAACCAACTTATAGCTGAGCCTCCAGCAGGTTTTCAGGAGGCTGTAACTGCATGGGAGATGTTGCTTATTTTTTCCCCTCAGAGCTGCTGGTGGATTCGAACCACCAGAGAGATGGTGGCCCTTTGGTTAGCTGTTCAATTCCCTACAAACTATGCCACTGGAGCTCACTATTGTTTATCTAGTTGTTGTGTGTACTGAAGTGAGAACCAGTGCATTTGCAAAGGGTTTGGGGGAGATTGCCTAGCCTTCTCCCTCAGAGTGCTGGTGGATCTGAACTGCATGCCTTTGGGATTCCAGCACATGTTCTTACCACTAGAACACTAGAGTTCCCTCCTGTTTATTTTAATAGCTCTATCTGCAGATGCCTTACCCCCTAAACAGGAGTTATTCTTATGCTTATATAGACAGTTTGCTCTTTTTTTGGGTTTTGCATATACATATGTTACCTGTGCTCTGAATACTATTCTTTGCACATGCCAAGTTCCTGTTCACCTTTAAATCACATGCAAATATAATCTTGTCTATGGAATTTTCCATTTGGCTATGACTAACAAAGACCCTCAGTGAAGTAGATTGATGCCGTAACTGTGACAATGGGCTTAAAAACTCAACGGACTGTGACAGTGGTGCAAGATTGAGCAGGGTTTCTTTGCGACTTCATGGCGCCTAATGGCAACAGCATGCCATCTTTCTTGGATCCACAATCAATACCTTTGGTCCTTTCTGGTATATTTTTCTCCTTTAATATAATCAACACTTTTTCATCTTTTCAGAGTGCATTGGGAGATAGTTTGGGTTGTATTTTTTTAAAAAAATCTATATTAGTTTACTTTTAAATTAAATAAGTATTTCTCTATCAGAAGCAGCTTTTGCCCACTTTCATGTTAGGAAATACATTTAGCACACATTTAGCTGCATTTTTTAAAACTTCTTTTTGGAATATAACTATCCATTGAAAGAGAGCTTAAAGAATCTAAGGGGACTTTCTCATTTTCCAGAGCCTGTTCACATGACTACACTTAAGTTTACTGCAAGAGATGTTGAAGATGTAGCCTTTAAGCTGGGCAATCATGCACCAAGATAAACCTTCCATCAGCACAGCAGGATGGGTTACTAAATATTGAGGACAGTGGGACCTGTCTGCCACATCTCTTATAATTAAGAGGTATTTAAAAAAAAAAAAGGAAGGAAAGAAAGACGAGCTCCTTTCTGGACTGGGCTCCCTGCAGGAGAAATGTGTAGCAGTCTGCTTCAGTAAAGATTTACAACCTTGGAAACCTGTAGGACAGATCTACTGTCCTACAAGCTTGATATGAGTCAGAATCCCCTTGATGACAACATCAAATTAGTCACGGTAAGCCATTTGTTCTTGTATTCTTTTTCTCAGGAGACGGAAATCACAATTTAAGGCAATACAAATGAGGATACTTTCCTGGGAGACATGATCTAAACCACAGTGAAGAAAAAGCTTGGAGAAAAAGCTACAATTCCATCAATAAAGTGAAAGTTTTGGCGATTCTCACAGTAACCCCAAGATCTGTCAGAATGGACATAAAAGGACAGGTTCATCCCACAATCAGACCACTTGGACAGATAGTCTATGACCTATACATAGGTACCACTGCTGTTTTCAAAATGCTAATCAAGTTTAAGTATGGCTAAACTAAAAGGTTGGCAGTTTGAACCCACTCCCACTTCTTAAGAAAAAGGGAGTTTACTGGAAAGATTGATAATCTCAGAATCCTGATAGAAGATCACTATGAATTCAAATCAACTGAATAGCAGTGAGTGGGATATTAAAATGTAATTTTTATATTCAATGTAATTTAACATCATTTAGTTTACTAGTTAAAAGTCTTAGTTACTAACTAAAAGGTCAACAATTTAAATGTTTAATTTAAATGTTGAATTTAAACCCAGGTGATGTGTGGGAGAAAAACTTGGAAGCCTGCTGTAGTGGTCTTGCAAACTTTATGGGACACTTCTCCTCTGCCCTAAAGGGTCTCCGAGTCAAAATCAATGCAATGACAATATAAAATAAAAATTTAAAAAAGAAATCAACTCAATGACAGTCGATTTGGTTTTGGAACTTAAAATTAGGTGTTAGTGGTGGCTTAATGAAAACAGTCTTGCCTTTCTGTGAGAGAGCTGAGATGAGTTGAATTGTTGGTCTGTCAGTGGAGACTTATTGCTGCATTGGTGAACAGATTCCAATAGAGCTTTGTCGTGCTTAGTTGTACATTAGGCCAATTCAATGGCATCTAATAACAGCTTAATATTAGTAATTCCTGTTAGGTGCCACTAAGTCAAGAATGGCTCGTGTTGACACTATGAACAACAGATCTGAACCTTGTCCTATCCTGTACCATCCTCCTCATTTCTGACGTACTTAAGTCCACTGCTGTAGTCATCTGTGTCATCTGGTTGAGGGTCTTCCTCTTTTTTGCCAACCCTCCACCTTTACAAGCATGATGTAGCTTTCCAAGGGAATAGCCTCTCCTAATAACATGCCAAAAGTATGTGAAATCCTCCAAGGAGCATTCTGGCTACACTTTCTCCAAGCCTATCTCTTTGTTCTTTGAGTATCCATGAAAATAGTCAGAATGCCTCTTCAGCACCCTAACTCAGTGTCATCAATTCTTCTGTACAGCTCTCAGGCACACTTTAGTATTCAAACTGACATCAGTGCTACTCAGTAATCTGAAGAGGTCCCTGACAGCAGACTTTCTCAGTGCAGTATGTCTCCTGATACCCTGACCTTACCAAGAGTGTAAGATGAAATAATTGACAATTTCAGTCTTTTCTTCATGTATCATGATTTTGCCTATTGGTCCACTGGTGAGAATTTTTGTTATCATGATATTGAGATGTAATCCATATTGAAGACTGTAGTCTTTGATCTTCTGCAGCAAGTGCTTCAAGTCCTCCTCACTTTAAACAAGTAAAGTTGTGCCATCTGCATGACACAGGTTGTTGATGAGTCTTCTGATCCTGATACTCTGTTTTTCTTCATAGAGTCCAAATTCTAGACTAATTTTCTCAGCATACAGATTGAATAGTTATGGGGAAAGGATACAAGCCTGATGCCTACCTTTTCTGATTTTAAAGAATGCAGTGTTCCGCGTTGATCTATTCAAACTGTTTCTTGGTCTAGGTATAGGTTTCACATAAGCACAATTAAGTCTTCTGGGATTCTCATTCTTCTTGTTGTTACTCCTAATTTGTTATATGATCCACACAGTCAAGTGACTGTGCATAGTCAATAGAGCACAGACATCCTTTTGGTATTCTCTACTTTCCATCAGCCAGGATCCATCTGACATCAGCAGTGATATCCCCTTCTAAATCCTGCTAGAACTTCTGGCAGTCCTCTACTGTTCTAGCCATTTTTGGATGATCTTCACCAATATTTTGCTTGTATATTTGATAATTTTCACATTCAGTGGATCACTTTTCTTGGGAATGGGAACAAATATGGATCTCTTCCAGTTAGTTGGCCAGAAAGCTGCCCTTCAAATTTTATATTACAGATTGGTGAGCATGTCCAGAGTTTCACCTGTTAATTGAAATATGTAAAATTGTATTCCATTGATTCTTGGACCCTTATTTTTTACCAGTGTTCTCAGTACAGCTTGAACTGCTTCCTTCATTACCATTGGCTCTTGATCAAATGGTGCTCCCTGAAATATTTGTGTCTGCCAATTCTTTTTTTGGAACAGTGACTCTGTATTCCCTCCATCCTCTTTTGATGCTTCCTTATCATTCAAGATTTTGCCTATACAATCTCTCATTATTCCAGCTTGAGGCTTTATTTCTCAGTTCTTTCAGCTTGAGAAATGCCCAAGTGAGTTCTTCCCTTTTTATTCTCCAGTTCCAGCTCTGCACAAAGGTGAGGAAATTGAGGATTTTTACCAAATTTTGCAGTCTGAAATTGACCAAACACATAGGCCTCACTTGATGGATTGCATAGGAATCTGACTGATTATATGTGTGGAAGGATTACTGGAGAAGCTCAGTATCAGCAGGCAGAACTAGGGCAGCTGCTGACTGTGGAAAAGACCACCAGGTACTTATTTGCAAGTTCAAATCGAGGCTGAAGAAAATGAAAACAAATCCACAAAAACCAAAACACAACTGTGAGTTCATAACACCTGAATTTAAAAATCATGTTATGCACATCCAAAAACTTCAACAGGGTAAAAAGGGAAGCCACCACAGACTGGAAAAAAGTATTTGGTAATGACATATCAGAAACGGGACTTACATCCAGAATTTATAAAATACTTGAGCACCACAACAAGATAAAGGTAAATAATCCAATAGAAAAATGGGCACAGGATATGAACAGACACTTCACCAAAGAAGACATTAAGATGGCTAGCAAGCACATGAAGAAATGTTCAAAATCCCTAGCTCTAAGAGAGATGCAAATCAAAACAACTATGAGATATCATCTCACCCCAGTCAGAACAGCAAAATTTAACAGAACAGCAAGCAACAAATACTGGTGAGGTTATGGAGAAACTGGAACTCTTATTCACTGTTGGTGGGGGTTTAAAATGGTGCAACCACTGTGGAAGGTGGTATGGCGCTTTCTGAAAAAGTTGCAAATAGAGATGCCATTTGACCCAGCAATTCTACTACTGGGAATATACCCCAAAGAGACCATAACTGACACCCAAGCAGATATATGCACACCCATGTTTATTGTGGCTTTGTTCACAATAACAAGGAGTTGGAAACAACCTAAGTGCCCATCAACAAACAAATGGATAGAGAAGCTGTGGTATATTCACACAATAGAATGCTGCATTGAAAAACAAGGAACTCATGCAGTATTATTCAAAATGGGTGACCCTAGAGGACATAATGCTGAGTGAAGTATCTCAGTCACAAAAGGACAAATACTGCATGGTGCCACTGTTGTAAAACAGGGCTGACCTCGGGGTTGGGGGGAGACTGAGAAAGATGGGTTCAATAATGTATACTGCATTGAAACAGATGAGGGAGAAAACTGTTTAAAAGGGATATGTGATTAGATATTTTTGTCATTAGTCCAGAGCGAAGGCTGCATAGTGGAGTAGACCTGGAGGGAGGGATTGCAAAACAATGAAAGAATTTTTCATTTACTTTTCCAAAGGGGTAGTGTACTAGGGGGGAGGGTTGGGAGGGAACTGCAACAATGAATGAATGGAAATTCAAAGTCTCTATGAATTTTCATTGAAATTAATAATTTTTTAAAAAAGCCCAAAACTCAGATACCAAGAATGGCATAAGGAAAATATAAAGAATACATGGTTTAAAATTAAGAAAGGTGTGCTTTAGGGTTATATCCTTTCTCCATACCTTTTTCAGTTTGTTTGCTGAGAAAATTATTTAAGAAGCTGGACTCAGTGAATAAGAATGTGGCATCAGGATTGGAAGAATAATGTGACATCAGGATTGGAGGTAGATGATTCATCAATAACCTTCATTATGCAGATGAAGCAACCTTGCTTGCTTAAAAGGAGGAGGATGTGAAGCACTTACTATAGAAGGTCAAATACTACCCTTTTAAAAAATGTAAAATAAAATTTTTATTAAAAATCATCTTAAGAATAGATTTGATGCATTGAGCAGTGATTGAAGAAAAGGTGAATTGTTATCATCCATGAAGAGAATATAAGGTCTTAAAAAGACAAAAGAGAATGAAAAAACAAAAACGGATGTAAAAAGGGATTCTGAAATTTGCACTAGAGTGTCAAGAAGCCAAAACAAACAGAAGAGATGTTGAAATAAAGAGATGAACAGAAGATTTCAAAGGGCAGCTCCACATAACAAAGTAATTAATATTACTAGCAATTAACAAAACTCTGGTGGTGTAGTCCATAGGGTGTTGTGCTGCTAATCAAAAGGTTTCTGGTGGTTCCAATTTTCCAGCTGCTCTGATTGAAGAAGACTGGCAGTCTCTTCCTGTTACAATTTACATCCTTGGGAACCCAGTGGATGGTTGCTATGAATCAGATCCAACTCAGAGGTAGTGACTTTGAGCAAGGAACAAGGTTAAAATCTGGTTGCAGGGCAGATCCAACTCAAAGGTAGTGACTTTGAGCAAGGAACCAGAACATCAATTGCTTGTATGCAAGTTCAAGCTGAAGAGGAAAACAAGTTCAAGTTCATTGTTCAGTGCTGCATGGTATTCCACTGTATGAATATACCATAGCTTTTCTGTACATTTGTTTGTTGATGGGCACTTGGGTTGCTTCCATCTCTTTGCCATTGTAAATAACACAGCAATAAACAGGGGTGTGCATATAGCTGTTTAGATGGTGGTTCATGGGTGACCCTGCTGAGTGAAATAGCTCAGTCACAAAAAGACAAAAATGCATAGCACCACGGTTTATATAGCACGTCTGACATGGGGGGTTGGGAAGAGACTAGGGTAAGAATGGATAGATAATAAACATTACATTGGAACAGATGAAGGAAAGAAAACTGTATAAAAGGAATATATGATTAGGCATTATACGTACAACATCCCAGTATATGAAGTACATTGGAAAGAGGACTGGGGGTGAGGAGGAGAGTTAACTGTGCAACAATGAATATTAAAAAAAGTGAACTGGGGGAGGGGGAAGAAAGGAGAGGAGGTAAAATGTGCAACAATGAATGAATGAAAATCTAACTTTTCTGTAAACTTTTGTCAAAATCACAAATAAAAAGTCCATGAGATTCAAAGTACAACCCTGAGTATATGCTTATTGAATTGAGAGAATAGATTTATTTTAAAAAAACACACAAGTGGTGGAATGACATGTAGGATGTCATTCATGAAGAAAGCAAAATATCATGGAAAAGACAGAAAGGGGTGGGGGGAGAGGACCAAAATGAGTATCATAAACTGGCTCTTGAATGTAGGTTAATGAAGCAAAAAATTGAGCAATATGATTAATAACACAAGCAAGTAAAATCTTGCTGGGGAGTCTGCTAAAACAGTACATCAACAAGGAAATGCCAGAAATTCAAGCTGAATTTAGAAGAAGCAGTGGCACAAGAAATTTCATTGCTTATGTCAGATGGATCTTGACTAAAAGCAGAGAATATCAAGAAGATATTTACTCAGGTTTTTTTATTGACTATGCAAAGGCTTCTGACTGTATCAATAAATTATGGATAATCTTGAAAAGAACAAGAGTTCCAGAACACCTGATTGTGCTCATGCAAACATAATACATGGACCAAGAAGCAGTTGTTTGAACTGTTCCCTTTAATTCCTTTTAATCCAAGGGAATACTGTGTGGTCTAAAATCAGGAAAAGTATGTCATGGTTGCCTCTTTTCCCCCATACCTATAAAATCTGTTCATAAAAAAAAAATCTTCATACAATTATTCAAGAAGCTGGATTATATAAAAAAGAATGTAGCACCAGGCACCAGGAAGACACATCAACAACCTGTGTTAGACAGATGGCACAGAAAGTATTGATTTGCAGAAAGTGAAGATTTGAAGTACCTGCTGCAGAAAACAAAATTCAATATGGATTACATCTCAAAATCAAGGAAAAAAGTTCCTCACCACCAGACCAAAAGGAAATAGTATGATAGATGAAGAAAAGACTGATGCTGTCAACAATTTCACGTTATTTTCTTTT
>NW_006399775.1:16551941-16554337 GCF_000299155.1 Elephantulus edwardii
TGTTTGATTTTTTTTTTTTATTTTTGACTTCTCTGTTAGCTACATTACTCCACCGGGGTAAATAGTTAACACACCTGGCTTAGGATAAGTTGCAAAGAGAGTTGGTCCTGCAGTGATTAAGCATTTGTTAACCAAAAAAGGTTTGAGGTTCAAATATGCTCAGCAACTCCATGGGAAAAAGATTTGACAATCTTCTCTGTAAAGACTACAGCCACCTAAGCCCTATTGTTGAAAATGATTACTCTTTCTCCACTTTGATGTCACATTCTTCTTTTTTAAATTAATTTTTTGTTTTATAGCATATTCTTTCCATTTAATTTTTTTCCATTCATTCATTGTTGAACATTTTCCTCCCTGGCCACCCCTCCTCCCAGTTCTCTTTTCTCTTTGAAAAGGAGGGAAAAAAATTCTTCCATTGTTAAAAAGTCCCCACTCCCCAAGTCCACCAGTCCACTTTACTAAACATTTCTTTTTCTGGGAATCTTGTTATGAAAATAATACCTAATCATATATTCCTTTTAAACAGTCTCTCATTTGTTTCAATGCACTATACATTATTTATCCCCTTTTGTTAGGCTCCCCCCAATCCCGATGTCAGTCCCGTTTTACAAGAGTGGCACTACGCAGTATTTGTCCTTTTGTGACTGAGATAGTTCACTCAACATAATGTCCTCTAGGGTCACCCATTTTGTATAATATTGCATGAGTTCCTTGTTTTTCAATGCAGCATAGTATTACATTGTGTGAATATACCACAGCTACTCTATCAGTTCTTTTGTTGATGGGAATGATTTCATTTTGGTTGGATCCACAGTTAGCACTCATGGCAGCAGCAGTCAAGAAAACAAAGGACACGTTGCATTGGAAAAATCTACTGTACAGAACCTCTTTAAAGTGTTGAAGAGCATTTGATGTCAGAATAAGGAACAAACTGTGCCTGATCAAAGTCACAGTATTTTCAGTTGTTTCTTATGCATCTTAAAGATGGATAATAAGGAACATAAAAAAATATATACATTTAAATTGTGGTGTTGGAGAAGACTATTGAATGTCCCATGGACCACCAAAAAAAAAATTCCAAATAATTTTGGAGGAAGTTCAGCCAGCATTCTGTTGAAAGACAATGATGGTGAAACTTTGCTTCATATACTCTGTGCATGTTGTCAAGAATGGCCGGTTTTATTAAAACAACAAAAAACATTGTGCAGTAGTAGGAAGTAGGGAATTATCAACAGAGTGGAAGACCCTAAATGAGACGGAATAGCACAATGACTGCAACAATGGGCTTCAGTGTGGTAGAGATTGTGAGGATGGGGCAAGATAGGGCAAGATTTTCATCTGTTGTTTGTAGGAAACCTAATACAAGTAGCTGACTTGATGGCACCCAGACATTAACAAAGCAAAACAAATTACATAAAAGAACGGAACAGAAGATTTAAAGAGCAGCTCAAGAAAACAAAGTATTATAATAAAATGTGAAGAGACCTGGAGTTAGAAATCACAAAGCAATAAGCACAGTCAGCGTTTCTCAAGAATTGAGAAAGAATTGAAGAGTCAAGCTTTGGTTGCAATAATTAAGGATTCTATGGGCAGAATATAGAGTGACACAGGAAGAAGATGTGAGTCACTGTCCTAAAAAGAATTGGTCAATGTTCAGCCATTTCAAGAAGTAGTATTTTATCAGCAACAATCATAGGAAAATGTCTAAGCTGCAATTGGTAAAAGCAAGGCTTCAGAATTGGTAGAATACTGGTAAAGACATTTAAACAAACAACTACCTGACTTACCTTTTGTTTTAAGATGTCATTGAGTCAACCACAACTCATAGCAGTGCTGCAAACAACAGATCTGAACCATGCTCCATCCTGCGTCATCCTACATCTGACATATTTGAGCCTCTCAAGGGGACAGAACTTGTATGTCATTTTGTTCCAGTGGGTGAGGTGGGGGGAGGTGACTCAGGTTGCTTTGATACTTCTTACTTTATAGTTTGCATATGTATGTGTAAGGTTATTTGTTTTATAGTTTTCTCTGATAGGTTTAGCATTTGTCTTTCAGTTTGCTTTACTAGGGTAACTTGTGTGTTGTGATACTGAAAGCTATGACACTGGTATTTTGAGTACCAACAGGGTTACCCCACCTACTTCTGAAAAAACAGACCCTCAAAAATCTTACGTATATAATAAAGGAACATTGTTACATATTATACCAGAGATAGAGCTTCTCAGATTGGTTGTTGTTGTTATGTGCTGTCGAGTCACTTGCGACTCAGCGACCCTGTGTACAACAGCCCTAAACTTCGCTCTGTCCTGTGCCAATCGCACTGTCTCTGACACTCCCATCCCAATTATCCCAGTCACTGAATCAGTCCACCTCATAGAGGGCCTTCCTCTCCT
>NW_006399775.1:16555267-16570902 GCF_000299155.1 Elephantulus edwardii
CCGGGGCTCCCACAGCCTCCGCTCAACGTCCACGCTCGGCCAGCCGCCGCGGCAGCTGTCTGACAGCCGCTGGGCGCCCGCGTCTCCCACAAAACTATAAAGAAGATACTGCATTTTCTTCAAAATGAAGTGTGGGTTTAATTGTGACTATATTGGTTTGGACCTAAACTGATAAAACCTGATGATGAGGGAAGACTGAGTTCCTGCACGCCTGCCTATTTGGAAGGTTCTTGTACAGACTGCACGAAAGAGTATGAGAAGTTGTCATCTCTTGGCTCACCTATTAGGAGCCCCACATCTATAGAACTGGACCGGAACAGCAAACCTCTGCATAATAAAGAAAACCAGCATGTGCAATGAGTCCTTGACAGTCCAGATGAAACAGAACTGGAGAGTAGGAGATTTTATGAAGACAGTGGATATGCCTCATTCTCTCAGCCAAGCAGACTCTTTGAACAAGATGAGGGGAGCCTCCTGTTGGAGGAGAGTTTTTGTGAGTCCACACTCCTGCCTGCCACAGATACAGAGCCCAGACCACTATCCCAGCAAAAGTTTACTGCCAGTTCTTCATTTTGAGAAAGTTGTTTGTTCAACGTTAAAAAAGACTGCCAAGCGAAATCCAAAAGTTGATCGGGAGATCATTAAAAAAATTATATCTACTGGAAATTTTAGACTACAACATTTAATTGGCAGAAAAATGGGCTTGGAGTGTGTAGATATTCTCAGTGAACTCTTTCACAGAGGACTCAAACTTCTCCTAGTAGATATTTTATCCCAACTGAGTGATATGGACTTAATCAATGTGGCTAGAGTGAGTACAACTTGGAAGAAGATTCTCGAAAATGATAAGGAGGCATTCCAATTGTATAATAAGGCAATGCAAAGAGTTTCTGAAAATGTTGCCAAGTTTTCTCCATATCCATTAACCAGAGACCATGGGTTCTTCAGAACAGCATTAGCTTCTATTCAGAAATCAGCAGCGCAGACTCTTTCCCACAGAGACCCTCAAGCAAAGTTGTCCAATCGAGGTGATCAGCAGAGTTCTACTTACAGTCGACACAGTGAATTCTCTGACGCTGTAAAGACTTTAAAAAAGAATGAAAGCCTCAAAGCCTGTGTTCGCTGTAACTCGCCTGCAAAATATGATGACTATTTACAGCGGGCCACCTGCAAACGAGAAAGCTGTGGGTTCGATTACTGTACAAGGTGTCTCTGTGATTACCATACCACCAGAAACTGTTCCAATGGCAAGACTTTAAAAGCAGGGTATAAAATGGGACCTCTGCCTGGTTCTAAAATGAGCAAGAATTTACGAAGATTGTGATTTCATAAGCTAATTATGATGGACCATGAAGGTTCTCTAGAGAGTGCTAAATTTTAACTTATAAAAAAAATGTATTGTGATTATCCATTTTCTGTGGAAAATGATTTGAGGTGTGAGACTTTTGCCCAGTAAAGAGAGGTCATAAACCCCTTTACGGTTTTATGACTTAAGTGGGGAAATTGAAAATTTTCACTACCAATCAGAAAATTTAATATTTTAAACCAGGAAAACTATTTAGGCATTTATGTACTATTGGAGATTCCAAAGTAAAAATAAAATTAGCACTATGATAAAAGAAGGACATAAAGTTTTATCCAGATAATCTTAAATTTAAATTTTGATTACTGAGACCTTTTGTCTTTACCAACTTTATAACCGAGTAAAATTTCATTCTCTTGAGTCTGTTAAATGTTTTCTTAACTCTTTCAGTGTGTACTTTTAAAAAACTTAGCTTCTGTAATCTTCTGCTTGTTTCTCTTATTTCTGAAGTCTGTATTTTAATATTTTTGTACTTATGTAAATGTTTCTGTATTTTTATATATGAAAGTATTAAATTAGCATCACCATATTTTTACACAAGTAATGTGGATGTTGGATGAATTTTTGCAAACTTTACAATCCTCTCATGTTTGTTCCTGTTTTATACGTGTTGGGTATATCGTATGCGAGGAATGCAGTGTTTTATAAATGTGTGTGAAAATAAACGGAATAAAATTATTAGAAGCTTAAAAAAAAAGAAAAAGAAAAAGTAGAAACAGCTGCAAACGTTTATTAATAATTGGAACATGAAATATATGAAGTATGAATCTAGGTAAATTGGAAATTGTCAAAGATTAAATGCATAAATAAATACTGACATCCTAGGCATTAGTGAGCATTCATAGTATTAAAAAAATTCAAGATCTATTTTGAAGTACAGTGCTATAAATGATAGGATAATATCCATATGCATACAAGGAAGATCTGTAAATACAGCTATTACTCAACTATACTAACTAACCACTAAAGCCAAAAATGAAGAAATTTCTACCATTTTATGTAGCCTGAAATTAATTGAACATACATAATCTTGATTGATATGCAATCAAAATGAATTAATAGTAATTTACTAGAATGTAAAAGTTGGAATCAAGGAAGAAGGACCAGTAGTAGTCAGAACTTACAGACTTGGTGACAGAAATGAAGTTGGAGATACAATGACTGAACTTTGTACAATCAGTGACTTATTCATTGCAAATACTTTTTCTACAAAAACACAATAGCAACTATACAAAAAGACTGTAACCTGATGGTCTACACAGGAATCAGATCTGATGGACTACGTAAGAATCATATCAACTACACCTGTGGAAGGAGACATTGGAGAAGCTTAAGATTAGTGTCAATACCAGGCCAAGCACTTACTGTAGAATAGACCACCAGTCACTCATGTGCAAGTTAAATTGAAGCTAAAGAAAATATTAAGTCAACGAGAATAAAAAAAGATGGCTTTGAGTCTCAACTGAAAAAAAAAAATATCAGAAACTGGTTGATGCTTACCTACTAGAAGGTAGTTAACATACGTGCCCATTCCAAAGAGAAGTAACCCAACAAAATGTGGGAATTATAGAAAAATATTATCATTCCTCACAGTAACATTACTACTGCTGTATAACATTAATGATTTAATATTAAAAACAATTCAAGGAAAATCTATCAGAATATAATATACAGTGTGTCTCAGTATTGTCCCAATGGGTCTAAGAAAGATGGCAACAGTGACATTATCTTGAGTGGATCCTGAACTGATAGTGTGGCTCAAATTGCCATTCTTGTTTTTCTTTTTTTTTTTTTAAAAGTATTTAAAAAATATTCAGTTTTTGCTGAAAATTCACATAGCAATTTAAGTTTCCATTTGACAATTTCTATACAAATTGCCCTTGATATTATCATAGTATGCCAATATTCTCTGTTGTTTAGTTTATTGTCCTTTGGTTCTCTGAAGCTGTTGAAGATTGGCCTCAGTTCCAACAATTTCTTTTCTTACTGCAGATTTCTCTCTCCTCTCCCTGGCTGATGTAAATACTTCACATCTTTGAGTATTTAAATTGTTATACTTTTAAGGAAAATATCACTGACTGTATCGGAGACGGTGCAATTGGCACAGGACAGATCAGAGTTTAGGGATGTTATACATAGGGTCGCTATGAGTTGCAAGCGACTCGACGCCACATAACAACACAACATCATCACTGACTTTGGGTATTGAGTTTGACCAGTGGTCACAAATCAAAGCTTGTAAGGGGCTAGATTTTTATCTTAAAAGGTTTTCTGTTCACCCAACCAATTTGTAAATTTTATTTGAAATTAGCCTAGTCTTTTAAAATTGGTTATCTTCATGTAAAAAATCTAATTTTTTGTTTGTTTCCCCTGAGATACTGGAAGTTTTAGGCCTCTATTCATACACGGTTGCTGCCCCTTTAAAATGATCATTCTCTCCCTTGTCTCCACATCTACTTTCTTATTCCTGGTGATGCTGTCTCCTTTGTTTCAGCCTGGCTAGTATGGAATTTTGACTGCAGAACAGAACAAACAGAAATTAAATAATCTCATCCATCAAAGTTGAAAAAACCCCCAAAACTGTAGCCAACTGTTGCTGTTGTTGTTATGTGCCATTGAGTCGCCTGCGACTCATAGTGACCCTATGTATAACAGCTCTAAACTCTGCTCTGTCCTGTGCCATTCCCATTGTTTCCGACACACTCATCCCCATTGCCCCAGTCACCGAGTCAGTCCATTTCCCAGAAGACCTTCCCCTCCTACGCCTGCCCTTCACCCTCCCAAGCATGATGTCCATCTCCAAGGACCGGTCCCTCCTTACAACATAACCAAAGTATGTCAGAAGAAGTTTCAGAATCTTTGCCTCCAACTAGGAAACTTAAAGAAGTCTCTTATTCTACGAAAGAACAAGATGAAAACCACATTTCTCAATATATTTTAAGCTATAGCTTCCTTCATGACACAAAATTCACATCCACGTTTGGTATGTGAAAGTCAACATAAGTTAACTGAAAATAAGCAAATGGGATAATTTTATTTTAAATCTTTATACACCCGTTTCTGTCATATCTTTTTGAGAATCACTGATTAAAATAGAGGGCATTTTAAAATGTCCCAGTTACCTCAGGGGTAATGGGGACACCTGTACTTTTGGTGTCCACATAGACTTTGAAAACCAAGTTTGGACTTTCTAGGATGGAACCACATTGAGGCAGAGGGAAAAAGTGTGATAAGTAGAAACCAGGCACAAAGGCTCCGGAAGTAACCATATAGAGTACTATTGTATTAAAAAATAGAAAGCAATAGCTAAATTAATCCTACTCATGTTTTCTAGGCAACCCAATACAGTGTTAGTATATGACAGAATGAATAAAACATGGGAACTGTAGTTGCTGGTCCCAATTCTGGAGAAAATTAAATTTTATACACTTAAATGCCTCTAAGATTGAGTTTTATCATCTGCTTAAAAATCCACTGGCACAGAATTAATTCCAACTTCTAGTAATCCTGTAGAACAGAGAATTGCCCTATGGAAACTCTGTGGCATCTCCAAGGCTGAAATCTTTTTGGTTGCAAACTGCTACATGTTTCCCCTACAAAGTGGCTGGTGAGTTCAAATGACTAACCTCTTGATTGGCAATGAGCACTTAATCTTATTGCACCATCTTCTTTATCTGCCAAACCCGAATCCAAAACCAAACAACTGTCATCAAGTAAAATGTGACTCATACTGATCTTCTATCGGTTAGCAACCTTTTGGGCTTCTGGAGGCTATAAATCTTTACAGGAGACTGTCAGTAGGGCTCCTACTAATGCATTTGAACTGACAAGCTTTAGGTTAGAAGGCTGACGTGCCACCAGGACTCTAATCTGACAGAGGAAATGAAATCTTATAGCAATAAACTGTGAGGATGGGATCCTTCAGACAAGCCAGGTAGTCATGCTTTTCTCCAGTATCTTTAGGTCTCAAGGGGAAAAAAGTGTGACTCATCCCTCTGAATGAAGCCTGATGTTAGATAGTAGAGTTAAATAGATACAATTCTGAGCTAACCATTCCTCTTCTCAGGAAGTCAGGAGGGCATGCTACATGCAGTAGGACGTTTGTTAGTCAAGTTAATAATAAACACTTTAATGTAGGCTGAAGGTATAAAATAGCTAGGAGAGAAAACTTTCTCTGTCTCCTCAGTGATAGTGAGGTATCCTTTTTTGTTGTTATTGTTCAACATCATCTTTATTAAGAAATATATATGACATATTTCAGAATATACTGCTGTCACCAATGGCAGCCGATACTTCTAAATAAAGTCCTAAATACACAAATTTAAGCTTTAAAAATATTCTTTAAGAAGAAAGAAAAAAAAAGTAAAACCCAACCAAAGATTAAAATCTTTCTGAGGAATCTGGCCTCAAGGGGGAGATCCTTGAAGGCCTATGGATGTCCTAAGAAAAACAAAATAAAAAACCACCCTGCATAGTATGCCAAGAAGATAGTGAGGTATTCTTAACTACAGTCCACATTAATGAATCTGTCCAGGTGCAGACCATTGCATCCTTCAAGCACAATGCCAGGTAGAGTGCAGGTGTAAAATCTCTAGCCATCAGGACAGTTTCCATGAGACGGGGTGGGGTGTTATGTACGTTGAACCAACTATAACTTAGAGCAACCCTAAGAACAACAGATCTGTACCCTCCCCTATGTTGTGACATCCTGGCCATCTCCACTCCTGTATTTGAGCCCACTGTTACTGTCAGTAAACCTTGTTGAAAGTCTTTCACTCTCTGACCCTCCACTTTTCCAAGCACGGTGTCCTTCTCCAAGGACTAACCCCTCCTAACAGCATGCCCAAAGTATGTGAGATGGAGTTTCACCATCCTTGCCTCCAAGGAGAATCCTGATTTTACTTTCTTCAGAAAAGACTTGTTTATTCTGTCCATGGGATATTTAGTACTCTTCTCCAGCACCACAACTTAAAGGCATCAATTCTTTGTCATCCTTAGTCATTGTCCAGTTGTATTGCAAGCAATTGAGAAGACAATAGCTTGGGTCAGGCATACCTTAGTCTTTAATATCACTGTTTTTTAACACTCTGGAGAAGTTCCTAACAGATTTTTCCTCAATGTGGTAGGTCTTTTGATTTCTTAACTGTTAATACCAAGAATGTTGATTGTGGATACAAGGAAGATGAAATAGTTGACAATTTCAGTCTGTCTGTTGCTTATTGGACCACTGGTGAGAATTTTTTTCTTTATGTTGAGATGTAATTTATATTGAAGTCCTTGGTCTTCGGCAGTTCATTCTTTTTGTAAGCAGTGTTATGCCATATTTGTATCACAGAGTAGGGGGGAGTCACAATTGTCTCATTTAACATCTCACACTTGTGATACAAAGTGGTGCGTTAGTCATCTCTGCCCAGACCATTTTTGAGCCAGGGGGCATGAGTCATCTTTCATATACTGTCCACTTCCAATTTTATATAATAAAGGGTACTTCTCCATGTTATTGTGTGTTCAGGCTTTTGAAGGACACACTAAAAAAGGAGCTGTCTATACTAATTATTATGTGCCTTGTTTTCAAATGACCTCTTGGCTATCTAGAAATCAAGCATAACCAGGCTTGCTGTTATGTGCCACACAGTCATAGTCAACTACAACTCATAGCAACCCTATGAGCAAGAGATCTGAACCTGTTCTATCCTCATGTCTCATATGCTCAAGCTCTAGTTAAGAAGTTGCACTGCCAACTCAAAGACATGAAGTTCAAGTGGGCCAGCTACTCTGGAAAAAAAATGGAGTCTCTTCCTTTGCCATTTATAGCCTCTTAAAACCCACTAAAAGGTCAGCTATGAGTTGATTCTGACTTCAGGGTACATAACATTTTCCCAGTGATTGTGTCAGTCAATTTTGGTGTTCTTTCCCTAGCCAGACAGATTAGCCTAGGTTCCTCTGAGGCTAACTCTCTGCCACAAGCTAGGTGCCTTTTTTTTTAATTGGCTTTCTTTCAATCATTTATATACCTTTTGCTTCATAGTATTAATTACAATTGATCAGTGCCATTTATTGTATCTCATCAAATCCTCACTATACCTGGTCTCTCCTTGTACCCTGTCACCCCCTAACATCTACACCCATCTCTGTCAGTATTCCACAGTCATTTCTTTTTATATGTAAACTTTTTCATAGCACACCCTTGTCACACCCTAGAGAAAGTATGATAACCTGGGTCATATCTTGAAGCTTTGGGTCACCACTCAGACAAGCAGAAACTCATCTGACTGGCCAGATAAATTATCCTACTACACCTTAGTGTCTTTTTTACTTCCCATAGCACTCATATGCTACCTGTATGCTCACTTGTCTTATGATTTGCTCATATAAGTTGTGGTGTTGGGTATTGTTAAAAGTTGCTTCTTCAGCCATTGACTTGACCATGTGGATGGGCAGGAATAGGGTGTGTTAAGACTATCCACAAGGGAATTGGCTAGTTTTGCCACTAAATTGAGCAGACCCAGTGGCATATTTTGAGAATTTCACCATCAGCACAGCAGCAGAGCTTGCAGAGTGCATGCCCTCTGGAACCAAAGATTTCTGTGCCACTCACATGGGGGTCTACAGGAACAGCAACAGCAGCTGAAGCAAAGAACCAGAGACTACACATGAGAAGGGGCTGGCCTTGGGACTGCTACTTCACGGAACCAAAGCTAAGAGCCTTTGCCCAAGTGTGTTTGTTGGATGACTAGGGAGGAGACCCATGATCAGCAGGATTGTTTTTTTGTAACAATGGCCTAAAGCCATTGAGGCTGAAGACTGAGTTGTCTGTGAGCACATTTCAGCAGCTGTCCTAAGTGATTATATTCTACTAACCTCAATTTCAGCCAATATGGTTCTGTATTGTCTGTGAGCTACTGCAATGGATTTCAGACCCAATAGAGTAAGATTGGAACTGGGATGAGTGGAAAGGGGTGTATAGGAGCACAGAGGCCATGTTTGACCTCATGAGAATTGGTTTTCTGCTGTGGATGTTGATAATGGGGTCTGTTACCCTTTGTATAGTTAGTATTGGTTAGAGATGGCCGTCTCTACATGATCCTTGCTTTTTTTTTAGTATAGCCTATCTGTCGGTTTGCTTTATTGATGAGGTGGTGTGTGTTGCTGGTGCTTTGATAGTTTGTATGTATATACTTACTTGTTTATAATTTGTTCTTATGGCTACAACACTTGTCTATCAGTTTGCTAAACTGGTGACTTGCATGTTGCCTGAAGATATGCCATCAGTATTTCAAATGCCAGGAGGGTCACCAGGTTCAGGATACCAGCTCTAGCAGAAGGTCCCGTCAGTTGTGGAGGAAAGTTCTTATTTCCTTCAGCATTTATAGGCCTGGCACTCCCTGGAGACCATGTGTTTTAACCTTCCTTGGTATAAAAGAGTTTCATCTACCGGGGGCCTAGATACCAAAGACACACTCCACTCCTGACAATTCTTTTTTGTTATCTGAAGGTTGAAGAATTAACATTTGTTTTTATTATCTTTATTTTCTGAGGTTCAGAGGTTCTGTACTGTCTTCTGTCTAGTCTACCATCTTTCAAAAAAAAAAAAAAAATAACCTGACAGTACACTGCAAATTTGTCCGGCTGTGTCAGTTACAGCACAGTGGAGGTCATTGCAGATTTACCCTGTGTGTTGGTTACAGCATAGCGGGCAGGATCTGGCAGTGCTTACTCACTCCTAAGTTATCTGTATTACCGTTACTACGTTTTAAGATTTTCCCATATTCTCTCATTTGATGACTTTGAAGTGTCATACTGTTCGGTTAAATAGCTAGAAGTAAAAAAAAAATGTATTTTACCAAAAGAAAAAAAATCTTTATAAAGTAAGGTGCTTCCTTTGGAATGTTTACTCTTAACAGACATTAGTCAGAAGTAGGACTATAATTAATAATTACTAAGCTGAGCTTTGTTATTGGGTACTGTCGAGTCATAATTGATCCATAGCTCACCCCCAGCAGGCTTTCAGTCAGTAAATCACACAGGAAATTGCCCATCCCTTTCTTGCAGAGCATCTGTTGTATTTGAACCATGTGCATTTTGGATCACGGGGCAGCTCCACACCACTAGCCCCTGAGAGTACCTGTGGTAGGAAAGTGGGCTGTTGGCTTGCTAACCAAAAAGTCAGTGGATCAAGCCCACCAGCTGCTTCTCAGGAGAAAGATGAGCAGTCATTTCCCCTTAAGACTTACAACCCAGCAAAACTAATGGGCTGTGATAAAAAAGAATTCTCAGTCTATGGCCATTCTGTCCTCTGGCCCCACGTTTTATAAATGCCCAGAAGCAAAAGTACCACTAGATGGAGCAGAAGCAAAAGACATCTATTTCTAGTTTGAGAACTCTGGCTGTATTGAAAAGAACTCTTGAAAGAAATAATCATCTTAATTCATCTGAATAAAGGTTTAATGCTGGGTTGCATCCTCAAGAGTTTAAGGGAGAAGTCACTGGGAAAATCTGAACTGGAACTCCATCTTAATGCATCCTGTGTTATTTCTCCAAAATCTTTATTGAACCATGATATTGTTTCCCCCTTCATGCTTATGATACATTACTAGCAATTGGAGATTTAAAAAAAAAAACCCACCAAAAAACGCCAAACTATAACAAGGCCAAGAACAGTGTGCTTGCTGGGTAACTCTTATATATACTTTAATAGGTTGGGATACAGTAGATAGGCATGTTCTGTAATTCATTGACCACCTTTCTGGAGTTAAATTTTGGTGGTAGGCAGTCAAAAACATGCCGTTGTTCGTTTTATTTAATTTACCATCATAAGCTTATTTTCTTTTCAGAAAGGAAATTAAAGCCACCTAGGGAAGAAGAAAGTGAAAAGTTTCAAGTGTTTCATTTTTTAAAGTCTTAAACTGAAAGGTGAAAAGCTAGGGTATTAAAAAAGCCCAAACCCCAGTAGCTCCCGGCTTCTCTCCAGATTTCCTTTTAAGCGGGGAGGTCTGTCCCTTTGGGGATGTAACTTTCTAATTAAAACTTCACTATTTTGCCCTAAAAACAAAAACTTAAAAAAACTAAATCCAAACTTTGTGATAGTATATTATCAACTGAAAATAAAAAACCCTATGAACAATGGATGTGAACCCTACCCCATCCTGGCCATCCTGACCAACTCCAACACACTTGAACTCATTGTATAGAGAAGAAACAGCTTCCTCTCCCCCATCCACACTGAGCTAACATAAATCTCCTTTGGGAGAGGCAGTAAGTTGTGATAAAAGTCACCTAACCTAGTGTAATTAATTTTGAGAGTCAACCCATAGACACTCCAGCAGGTTTTCAGAAGCAGTAAATTGCAGGTAAATTCTCGTGGAGGAGCTGGTACATTCAAAACATGAACCTTAGCCTTAGCAGCACAATTCTTTACCACTAAGCCACCAGGTAACATCATTGACTGAAACTGTCAACAGCTTTATCTTACTTAGGTCCATAATCAGTACTTTTGGCTCTAGCAGTCAGGAGATCAGGAGACGTAATACACTGGTAAAGTCTGTAGTCAAGGACCTCTACACACTATTGAGGAACAGTGTCAAGTTGGAGGACTAAGGTGCGCCTGATTTAGGACATGGTCTTTTCAGTTACTCACTATGCATCTGAGAGAGCTAGACAAGTGAATACAAATGACATTTGACTTGTTGCCTTGGAGGGGAGTACTGACTATCCCACGGACTGCCAAAATAACAGATACTTACTTGGAGAAGGTGCAGCAAGAGTGCTTCTTGGAGGCAAAGATGATAAAGCTGCGTCTCAAATATTTTGAGCATGTTGCTAGGAGAGAATATTCCTTGAAGGTTTGGCTTGGGAAAGGTGAGAGATGGCAAATGAGAAAATCCTCAAAGAGGTGACTACAACTATAAGCTCAAGTATGTGAGGATAGGACAGGACATGGTTCACATCTGTTGTTAGCTATGATTCCCGACTCCAGGGCATCTAACAAAGAGGCTACCAGAAACTCTTACAAAAACTGAGCGTCTTGGTAGTCTAGTTTTAAGGAGCTGCACTGCGCATATATATGAGGTTGAAATCCACCAGCTGCCCCCCTCCCCTCTTGTTTGAGCAGTCTCCTCAAGCGCCATTAAATTGCCTCTGAGAATGCGCAGGAGGGTCTGCCATGAGTGGTTCAAACTCGACAACAGTACATAACAAGGCAAAGTAGAACTGTACTGTACCCTATCCGACGACATAAATCTTTATGTAGAGCACGTATGTGCATGTTTGTTTTACCGAAGAACCACTGAGCTTTCGTTACCAGACAGCATTTTAATCACTGCAACCCGAACCCCTTGTAGTGGAGGATGGGGAGGTAACCTGTAACCTAAGGAGTAACCAGTCCGCACCTCCTTTTCTTTCATCTGTGCCAATGTGAGGTGCTTTTGCTAGTATGCACTCATGTCCTACTCAGATTTAGTAGTTTATACACTAAACACACACACTGAGGGTTGCCGAATAAGTCCAGACAGCGGTCTTCTACTGCAGTGGAAAAACACAACCGCCTCTGCCCCCCCTTCTTCTGCCTTGACCCCCACACATCCCCTACCTCTTCCCCTTCCCCCCACCCCCACGTGTCGGAGCGGAGACCATAGTGCAGGTCCCATGGTAGAGATCCGGGAAGTGCACGCACGTGGCCCACCGCTCCATTTCTCTTCCTGCGTTCAGGAGGCCCGAGTCTCGCCCATATTTCCCGCAGCACCCTCGGCTGACAGAGCCTAACTCTTCGCGACGGCAGTGGAAACCTCTAGAGAAGCCCCGGGCCGATCGCGGCCTCCAGGCGGGGCGCGGGGGCAAGACAAGCGAGCCACACAGCAGGTTCCCCGGGAGGGACGAACGGTCGCCAGCTGACATTTTTTTTTGTTTGTTCAGACTATAAGTAGATGGCAGTAGGCCAAGGCTTTTCCCGCCCGTTGAAAGTCAGCCAGAAAAACAACGCGCGGGGAAACAAAAGCACGGCACCTACGCCTATATCAGTCAGGGTTAGATTACAAACACGCTCATCCAGCCCGGGAGGACCCTCCTCAACCCGCCGGCGCACATATGTACGCCCAGCCTATTTATAAAGGGAGGCCACCACCTGCGCAGATTGGCTAACGCATTCTCGCTCTTGCTCTCGCGATAGCTAAAAGAAGGGTGGGTGCGGGAAAGCCACGAACAGGTAAAAATAAAGAAATAAAAAATTCCAGCGTTCCATCCTGAGATGGGACTTCTCTAGAGCCAGTTACAACCAACCAATCCTTCACTTTGCTTGGAAGAAAACGTAACGGCTTTTATCCTCCCCTCTTTTTTTGTTTTAGTAGTAAAACTAGCGTGAAGTGCTTTAGAGGTTTTTAAATCTCTCCATCCCCTATAGACCAGGTACACTTAGCATAACTGTGATACCCCTCAACACCCTTAAATAAATGGATCCTTACGCCACTTCCCAGTAAACAGTTAAAACTTTAGGGGAAAGAGAGAGAGGGAGGGGGAGGGAGAGGGAGAGAGAGAGGGAGGACAGTGATTTACAAGTCTGGTTGCTAATCCTGTTTATTGGAGAATTTTATGATGAAAGACTGCTGATAACATATTAACCAAGAATTCCTTTTCAATGAGCTAAATTGAGGTTCCTCCCCACTCCATCCTTTGATATGGTGGTTGTATTGTTTTAGCATTTCTCTAGTTGAAAGAACTGAAAAAGTCAAGCCTTCAATTGCAATACTGAGAGATACTATGGGCATAATCTTGAATGATCCAGGAAGCATAAATAAAGATGGAAGGGCATCGTAGCAGTAGTTGCCTGGCCAAGAAGGCTGCTAATTCACGAGCTATCTTTACAGGTGAAGCCATTTCCCTCCCGACCACCACCACCTCAAGACTGCTAATTCACATGCCATCTCTACAGGTGAAGCCATTTCCTTCGCGAACACCACCACCTCGCTACACTTGAGTAATCAAGAGTTCTTGGGCTGTAAAACTTTTGGACCCCACCTAGCTGCGGCCAGAGAGGGGAGACTAACACCACCATTAAGGATCCAGGCAACAAGGTATTGCTTTCACTGGGACATCATCCTGCTGCGCCAGCCATATGCTCCAGCTACCAGCAGCTACCACAATAGGGTCCTGAAGCAGAAGGTTCAGAGACAAAGTCTTTCCTTCAGAGTGGTGAAGAGAGTTGGGGAAACTGGCTGCACCACTCCACAGACAACAGAGAACAACAAACTTCAGGAGAGGGGGGCTGCAACCAGAAAACAACAAGCCATTCCACACCAGAGACCTTAGCTGCAGGACCAGACAGAAAGGAACAGAGAAGTAGCTTACCCCCCAGTCTCAGCTAATTTTGCCACAGGACCAAAGAAGAACTACTAAAGGCAGTGTGAGATTTTATTCCCTTCCTTACAAGTGTATTGTGTTCCCCAGCTGAAGCAAGTCTTCCCTTGAGTCAAAGGATCAGAGAGAAATTCAGTCAGGGTGAGCTGTCCTTCCCCGGTCAGGAGCAGTGAGCTCCTGAACCAAAGTTGTTAGATGAATGGCCTGATAAGGCCCCAGGTGTGAAAAAGTCTGCCACAACAATGACAGGGAAGAAGACGATTACCACACATCCTACAAGAAACCAAAACAAGACGTCACTCCCCAAAAGTTATCAAAACAGAATCATTGGTTTTCCTGAAGCCCGAAAACCTGATGGAACTTTCTGACACAGAATGCAAAAGAACAATCATTGAATATTTTCAGTAGGTAAAGGACAAACGTGAAGAATTACAGGACTCTGCAAGCAAAAGCCAAAAGAAAGTTAAAAAGACAATTCAATACAGTGAAGATAAAACAAATGAGGCATTGGAGACTCTGGAAAAACAAGAAACCACAATCCAGAATATGAGGACTTATATTTCAGATGCTGTCAACAAGTTGGAGGGACATATGAGCAGAATTGAAGAGATGGAACACAGAACCAGTGAAGTAGAGGATAGAATTCTAATCACTGACCTGCTAGGACAAAAAGCAGAATTAAAAAGGAAGGAAAACGAAGAAAGCCTAGGTATAATGTGGGATACCATTGAATATTAACATGCATGTAATTAGAATCCGAGAATAGGAAGAAGCAAGTAAAGGCACCAGGAAAGTCGTGGGAGAATTACTTAGAAGAAAACTTTTTAGGCATAATGAAGAATGAGAGAATTCATATACAGGAAGATGAACAAACTCCATATAAAATAAATCCCAAAAGAAAAACACCAAGGCAAAAGTCCAATTTGCCAGAACCAAAGATAATTCTGAAAGCAGCTATGGAGAAATGAAGAGTAACCTGTAAGGGAGAGCAAATAAGATTAAGTGCCAATTTCTCAGCAGAACCTATACAAGCAAGAAGACAGTGGGATAACATATATCAAACACTCAAAGAATTCAACTGTCAACTTAGAATACTATACCCAGAAAAACTGTCCATATCAAATATGATGGAGAGATCAAGAAAAGCAGAACCTAAGGGAGTTTGTAAAAACAAGACCAGCATTGCAGGAAATAGTAAAGGGAGGCCTCTCTTACTTACAGAGATGCCACAGAAAACAGAATGGACCAAAGTAACCAGCAACAAAAAGCTAAAAAAAAAATAAAAATGATAGCATTATAACCGTGTCTCTCAATAATAACACTGAATGTGAATGGTTTAAACATATCAGTGAAAAGAAAAAGAATAGCAGATTGGATTAAAAGAAAAAACAAAACCCACCAACTCATCTACAAGAGACACACTTGAAAAGTGAAGATAAACAAAAAAAACCCCAAAAATAAAGGGGGGGGAATATACCAAGGAAATGGCAACCAGAAAAAAGCAGGAGTAGCTATAATAATCTCTGATAAAATAGATTTCAGCCTAACAGCCATGACAAAGGACAAAGAAGGTCACTTTATAATGCTTAAAAGGTCAACAGAACAAGAGGACCTAACCATAATATGTAAGAGTCAAGGTTTGTTATTGGTCTGGCACCTCAGCAACAAAGAAGTGACTCTAACTCCTTCTGTATGAACCTTACTCCAATCAGAGTATGCCAAATATTCACGCCCTTGCTAATGAGCCATCTTATTTTCAAATTAGCCAATTGCTACGTACCACGTCCATCTTACCTCACAAGTTCCCCAATCCCTTTGTATTTTCCTGCCCCTCTCTCAGCATTTCTTAAGCTCAAGGAACTGAAGAACAGATTCAAACCTAGAGTTGCTGTAATCAAGGATGCTTCGGGCAGAATATTAAATG
>NW_006399775.1:16572412-16588141 GCF_000299155.1 Elephantulus edwardii
TCAGAGGCGGTGCGGTTGGCGCAGGATAGAGCAGGGTTTAGAGCTGTTGTGCATAGGGTCGCTATGAGTCGCAAACGACTCGATGGCACATAACAGCAACAACTCTCAGTCTTTGCCACTCCCAGCACCAACAAAAACCCTTGTCTCGAAGCACTGGGGCCTCTGCCACGCGGCTGCTGCGTTGGGGTGTGTGTAGAGTCCCTGCTCGAGAGCTTGTAATAAAATCCCTCATGTTCTTGCATTGATTTCAGCTCCCTGGTGTCCTTTGGCGGACTCACGATTGTGGAACAGCAAATAAAGAGCTGTAAAATAAATAAAGCAAACATTAACAGAATTTAAAAAAAATCACTACCACAATAGTAGTTGGATTCTGCAATACGCCATTCTCAAGAAAAGATAGAAATAATAGAAACAATAGAAACTTAACAAAGATACTGAAGAATTATACCACACAAAAATGCCCAATTCAATCTTATATACACACTAATGCAACCCCCCAAAAGCACAGTATACCATCTCCAATGTGCATGGAACATTCTCCAGAACAGCTCACATTTTAGGTCACAAAACAAGCATCAATAAATTTTAAAAACATAAAAATAATACTAAGCATCTTCTCAGACCAAAATACTACAAACATATCCTTGATATCAAAGTCAGGTAAAAACCACCATCAAAATAGAAAACTATAGACCAATATCTCTTATGTACATAGATGGAAAAATCCTGAATAAAATTCTGGCCAGTAAAATCAAACAGTACATCAAAAAAATAATTCACCATGACCAAGTGGGATTCATAACAGGTATGCAAGAATGGTTCAACATAAGAAGACCAATCAGTGTAATTCATCACATTAACAAAGCAAAGAACAAGAGCCACATTATCCTATCTATTGATACAGAAAAAGCCTACACCCTTCTGATTACAACACTTAAAATAGGAATAGAGGGAAGTTTCCTCAACATAGTGAAAAGTATGTATGAAAAGACCAATAGCCAACATCATTCTCAATGGAGAGAGATTAAAGGCATTCCTTCAAGAACAAGAATGAGGTAAGGATACCAATTATTACCTCTCACATATTGTATTGAAAGTCTTAGCAATAGTAAGAGAAGGAAATAAGAGGTATACAAATTGGCAAAGAGGAAGTAAAATTATCTTTCTCTGCAAATGATGTGATAGTATACTTAAAATATCTTAAAGACTCAGTGACAAAACTACTGGACACAGTTGGCTAATTTAGCAAAGTGGCAGGATACAAGACCAACATATAAAAATTAGTTGAATTGCTCTACAATGACAAAGAATACAGAAACGGAGCTAAGAAAAATAATACCTATCACGGTAGCTAACAGTAAGATTAAATATTTAGGAGTAAATCTAAATAGAAACACAAAGACCTATTGAAAGAAAATTACAAAGCATTACTATAAGAAACAAAAGAGACCTGGAGAAATGGAAAAAATAGAGCATGCTCATGGATAGGAAACTTTAAAAAAAAATTTTTTTTGCTTTCCATTCATTCATGGTTGTACACTTTCCTCCCTGCCCCCAGTTTGCTTTTCTCTTTGAAAAGTTTAAAAAAAAAATTCTTTTCATTGTTATATAATTCACCCTCCAAGTCCACGCCATTATGCAGCTTTCATTCTGGATTCTTGTAATGACAATAATACCTAATCATATATTCTTCCTAAACAGTTCTCTCCCTCATCTGCTCCAGTGCAATATATATTATGTATTCCCTCTTAGTTTCCCCCAACTCTGATGTCAGTGCTGCTTTACAACAGTGCATTATTTGTCCTTTTGTGACTGAGGTAGTTCACTCAGCATAATGTCCTCCAGGGTCACCCATATTGTATAATATTTCATGAGTTCCTTGTTTTTCAATGCAGCATGGTATTTCATTGTGTGAATATACCACAGCTTCTCTATCCTTTTATTTGTTGATGGACACTTGGGTTGTTTCCAGTTCGTTACTATTGTGGACAAGGCTGCAATAAACATGGATGAGCATATATCTGCTTGGGTGGCAGTTCTGGTTTCTTTAGGGTGTATTCCCAGTAGTAAAATTGCTGGGTCAAATGGTATTTCTATTTCTAACTTTTTGAGAAAGTACCATATTGCCTTCCATAATGGTTGCACCATTTTACACTGCCACCAGCAGTGAATAAGGGTTCCAGTTTCTCCACAACCTTGCCAGCATTTGTTGCTTGCTGCTCTGTTAAATTTTGCTGTTCTTACTGGGGTAAGAAGTTGTTTTGATATGCATCTCTTCTTAGAACTAGGGATTTTGAACATTTCTTTATGTGTTTGTTTACCATCTGAATGGCTTCTTTGGTGAAGTGTCTGTCCATATCCTGTGCCCATTTTTCAATTGGGTTGTTTATCTTGTGTGGTGCTTGAGTATTTTATAAATTCTAGATATAAGACCCTTATCAGATACATCCTTACTAAATATTTTTTCCCAGTCTGTGGCTTTCCTTTTTACCCTGCTGGAGAAGTTTTTGTATGTGCATAGGGATTTGATTCTTGGAAGATCCCATTCATCTATTTTATCCTCTTCAGGTTGGAGGTTTTTCAGGATGTTTGGAAGACTGTTTATGTTGTGGATTAGGGCTTCTAGAGTTCTTCCAACCTTTTCTCTAATGAAGTTTGTAGTCCTTGGTTTTAGTCCTAGGTCCTTGATCCATTTTGAGTTGGTTTTTGTGTATGGAGTGAGGTATGGATCTTGCTTGAATTTTTTACAGATAGTTTTCCAATTTTGCCAACATTTGTTTAAAAAGCTGTTATTTCCCCACTTAACTGATTTCATCTCCTTGTCAAAAATCAGTTAACCATAGATAGATGGTCTGATTTCTGTAGTCTCAATGCTATTCCATTGATCTGTGTGTTTGTCATTGTACCAGTACCACACTGTCTTGACCACCACACCAGTGTAGTAGGATTTGAAATCAGGGAGTGAGATGCCTCCGACCTTGCTTCTCTTTTTAAGGAGTCCTTTGCTTATTCGGGGCCTTTTTCTATTCCAGATGAAATTGGAGATTGCTTTTTCTATCTTATTGAAGAATGGAATTGGTATTTTTATTGGGATTGTGTTGCACATGTAAACTGCCTTTGGTAGTATTGTCATTTTCACAATATTGAGTCTTCCTATCCATGAGCAAGATACAATCTTTCATTACTCCAGGTCTCTCTTTGTTTCTTGCAGTAATGTGTTGTAATTTTCTTTGAATAGATCGTTTGTGCTTCTGGTTAGATTTACTCCCAAGTATTTAATCTTGTGATTAGCTATTGTGAAGGGTATTGTTTTTCTTAGCTCCAGCTCTGCCTTTTCTTTGTCACTGTAGAGAAATCCAATTGATTTTTTTGTATGTTGATCTTGTATCCTGCCACTTTGCTGAATTGGTCAACTATGTCCAGTAATTTTCTTGCTGAGTCTTTAGGGTTTTCTAAGTATATTATCATATCATCTGCATATAGAGATAATTTTACCTCCTCTTTGTCAATTTGGATACCTCTTATTTCCTTCTCTTGTCTGATTACTATCTCAAAGACTTCCAGTACAATATTGAGTATGAGAGATGAGAGTGGGCATCCTTGCCTAGTTCCTGTTCTTAAAGGGAATGCCTTTAATCTCTCTCTATTGAGAACAATGTTGGCTCTAGGATTTGTGTATATATATATTTTTTACTATGTTGAAGAAATTCCCCTCTAATCCTATTTTGTTGAGTGTTTTAATTAGGAAAGGATATTGGATTTTGTCAAAGGGCTTTTCTGCATCAATTGACAGGATCATGTGGTTCTTATTCTTTGCTTTGTTTATATGATGAAATACCTTGTTTTTCTTATGTTGAACCATTCTTGCATACCTGTTATGAATCCTACTTGGTCATGGTGAATTATTTTTTTGATGTACTGTTGCTAAAACTGAGGAGGACCTGAAGCACTTGCTGCAGAAGGTCAAGGACTGCAACCTCCAATATTGATTGAGGCTCAACATCAGGAAAACAAAGATTCTCACCACTGGGCCAATTGGCAGTGTCAGTATGGATGGTGAAGAGATTGAGATAGTTAACAGTTTTAGTTTGCTTGGTTCCACAGTCAACACTCTTGGTAGCAGCAGCCAGGAAACTCAAGAGATGAATTGCATTGGGAAAGTCAGCTGTAAGGGACCTGCCAAGAATACTGATGAGCAACGATGTCAGGCTGGAGACCAAGGTGTGCCTGATCCAGGATATAGTCTTCGCAGTTATGTGCTATGCATTGGAGACTTGGACAGTGAATAGGGATGATAGAAGGAGAATTGATGCCTTTGAGCTGTGGTGCTGGAGAAGAGTGTTGAATATACCATAGACTGCTAGGAGAACAAACAGGTTTGTCCTGGAGAGGGTGAAGTCAGAATGCTCCTTAGAGTCAAGGATTCTGAAGCTTCGTCTGACATACTTTGGGCATATTGCAAGGAGGGACTGGTCCTTGGAAAGGGACATCATGTTTGGGAGAGTGGAGAGACGGCGCAGGAGAGGAAGACCCTCGATGAGATGGATCGATTCTGTGAGTGGAGTGGTGGGAATGAGTGTGTTTGACATGGTGAGGTTGGCACAGGATAGAAGGGCGTTTAGGGCTCTTGTACATAGGGTCGCTACAAGTCGCAAGCAACTCGATGGCACATAGCAACAACAGTTGGATTTTCTTGGCCAGAATTTTATTCAGGATTTTTGCATCTATGTTCTTAAGAGATATTAGTCTTATAGTTTTCTATTTTGGTGGTGTCTTTACCTGGCTTGGGTATCAAGAATATGTTTGCTTCATAGAATGAGTCTGGGAGAATTCCATCTTTTTCTATTTTCTGAAATAGTTTATGTAGAATTTTAATTTATCATGTTGTTGTTGTTATGTGCCATCGAGTCACTTGCGACTCATAGCGACCCTATGTGTAAGAGCTCTAAATGCTGTTCTATCCTGTGCCAACCTAGCCATCTCAAATGCACTTATTCCCACCGCTCCAGTCACAGAATCGATCCATCTCACCAAAGGTCTTCCTCTCCTTCACCTCCCCTCCACTCTGCCAAACATGATGTCCCTTTCCAAGGACCAGTCCCTCCTTGCAACATGCCCAAAATATGTCAGACGAAGCTTCAGAATCCTTGACTCCAGGGAACACTCTGGCCTCACTCTCTCCAGGACAAACCTGTTTGTTCTCCTAGCAGTCCATGGTATATCCAGAACTCTTCTCCAGCACCACAGCTCAAAGGCATCAATCCTCTTTCTATCAACCCTATTCACTATCCAACTCTCTGATGCATAGCACATAATTGCGAAGACTATAGCCTGGATCAGGCGCACCTTAGTCTCCAGCCTGACATCGTTGCTCTTCAGTACTCTCATCTTAAGAAGTTTGTTCTATAACACTTGTATGTGGTTCTCTGGTTTTCTTGAACAGCTATAATCTTGGATGGTGTGTTTGGAGTTTTTGGGGGCTTTTAAAAATGGCTCTCCTGTGTTTCAGGCTCTGTTCCCTAATTCTGTGTCATTTTTATTTTTCTTTTGGTTTCACTTCCTTGTTTTTGGTTAATTATATTCTTTAGCAGGTACTAGAGGGAAAAAGTACACGATAAATAAATTTTCTAAATCCTTGATTGTCTGAAAATATATTTAATCTACCTATTCAGTTAATTGACAACTTCTCTTTGAGATCACTCTGAATAAAAAGCATTCATTTGGGGGTTTGAATGTATGTATCATGTTCTTCCATCTAGAATAAAATATATCAAATACTGCATAGTCATTTCTTTTCCCATTTAATCTACATATTTCTACTGAGGCTTTTATTTCTTTGCTGTTCATGTTTGGGAATGGTTTTGTAAAGACAGAAAATAATGACCATTGCTTTTCACATTTTACTAGAAATATAGAAACTGAAAACATTAGCTAGAAAAACAATAATTTTCTTTTTTAATGGCATGTAAGTTACCATTATGTAAATTTTGTCTCAGGTGGGGAGGGGTTAGTGGTCGGATGAATTTACTATAGTCTTTTCTCTGACAGGCATAAGCTGTCCAATCTATTCATGTTCCCTTGATCCTAACTTAGTTGGTTTAAAGCTTATTCTTTATCACGTGATATATATCTTTATTGAAAGTGTTATTGAGTAATCTCTTTCTAAGAGTTCTTGGTGGTCGACTACTAATTGAGAAATTGTTCAAATCCAACTAAAGGGATCTCTTACATAAGGCCTAGCTATCTGCTTCCAAAAAGCCATAGCCTTAAAAAATTCTCTTGGGTGCCCGTCCACTTTGCACATTTTGAGTCAGAATTAACTCAGCGACAACTAACAAAGCTCTGACTGTGCTGGTTTTCTGCCTGTCTGATCTCTAATCATCTTCTGGTCTTCAGCCTGGTCATTAATTGATAATGTGTTAGGATATCTATTCTAGCTTTTTTAGTTGTCATCAGTGAGTTAGTTAACATTAAGTCAACCATTATCACCAAAAGTTTACCCTGGAAAAACATAAGAAAAATACATTTAATGTAATTAGGAAGGTTTTTCTTTTAAGAAAATTCTCGTTAAGTATTGAGTTTCTACTACTTATATAATGTCGACATGATTGGACTTGTTATTTTTGAAAGGAGAAAGATGAGCATTCTCTGTCTTTTTTTTGTTTTGTTTTCAGGCACACTCTAAGCAAAGATTTACAGCTTCAGAAACTTCATAGTGGAGTATCGCTATGAATTAAAACTAACTCACTGGCAGTGAATTGTGAATGGGCCATTTTTAAAAATTAGTTTTCTGATGACTCTATTTGGAAATAGTTATACAAATCAAATGCTAATAATAGTTGAAATGTTTCGGGTAGAAGCCAAGAACCACGCCAAGGTAGAAACATTTTTCAGAGTTTATTGTATGCCAGGCTACTCAGCAAGGGTAGAAGCACTGGGGGCTGGGCTTTGTTGTTATGTGCCGTTGAGGCGCTTGCAACTCATAGCGACCCTAGGTACAACAGCCCTAAACTCTGCTCTGTCCTATGTGGGCTTGGGGGGCTTATATGAGGTCATTGCAGTGGTTCATTGGTGCATAAAGTTTCTGGTCTTGGGAAACTGGTTCTGGGGAATGTCCTGACATAGGATTTCTGAGTTCTGGTTTCAGAAAAATGTCCTGACATAGGGTTTTCTGAGTTCTGATTTCAGAAATTGTCCTGACATAGGATTTTCTGAGTTCTGGTCCTGACATAGGATTTTTTAGTTGAGCTTCAACCTCCATTTTGATTTTTAGCCTAACAATAATCTTGGGACTGTATATAATTAAACTCACCAGGTTCTTTTAGCCCTGTTTATGAATACTTAAGAGCTTATTCTAAATCAGGTGAATATATCCTTATGTAAAGTGTTACTGATTAATCTAATATTGTCTTTTTGGCTTTTTTCTGTTGTAGGGAATACAGTGAGTAACCTGATTATGATCATACCTCCACTCTTTGGAGCAGTTCAGAGTGTTAGAGATGGACTGGAAAAACGGTACATTGCTTCTTACTTAGCACTCACAGGTATGTATAATCGTTCACATGACAAATGATGTTATATTCAGAAGACTGCTTTCCTCGTTTATTTCTGAAAAATGTTTTTCCATTTTTGGACTATTATACAGCTTGACTACTTTTAGGAATTTCTAAATAGAAACTTTGCAAACCTTGCTAATAAGTTGAACTACATTCTGAGTAATAACAAATAACTATAAACTATTTCAAGCATACAGAAAAGAGGTAACAGTATAATAACCATACTCATATCTTATGAGTTTTTCCACATCATATCACAATAATTTGTTTCATATTTTCTTTTTCTATAAAAAAAATAAATAAATCACTATTTGTACAATTGAAAGGGAGCTCTGGTGACAAAAGGAGTTGTGCTGCTAACCCAAAGGCCACACCTTTCTGGCGGTTCCAATCCCCCAATGGCTCCAAGGGAGAAGATAGACCATCTGCTACACAATTTACATCCTTGGAACCCAATGGAGGATGAATTGTTTCCAATTTAATGGCAATGACTGACTTGAAGATGACTATATATACCCCTTTTTCTCCTTTAAATTGCAAATATGTTTAATTAACCTCTTTTTTTATGTTAAGGTATTCTTGAAATCCCAAAATGCACCTGACTTTAAAAAAAAAATAGCTGAATTTTGTAGGTTTTAAAAAAAATATTTTTAAATGAGATAAAACAAATGTGGAGAAAACTGTAAGACTCTTAAATGCACAGCTTTTATAAAAATAAACTTTTATTTTGTAGTGGTTTGCTTACAAAGTTTGTACACATTGTTTTTCCACACTGACTCTTAAATGTATGGTTTGATAAATTTTTACAAGTTTGATTACCGTCCAGATTGAAATACAGAGCATTTCTGTTGATAGGCTTGCTTGAAATAACTTTATTTAGGACCTAGGCTTTTAGGTGCATTAGGAATGTTGGCCTAGTTTTCTTATTATTTATTTATCAAAGTTTTATATTAGATGTATGAAATGAGTTGGAAAATATTATATCTTACTTTCTCAGACAAGGTGGTGTTTGAATATTCAATAGAATTGCTTATGAAACTCTTTGGACTAAGGCTTCTTTCTGTTTTCATGAGTTGATTTACAATATTGATCAATTTAATAGTAATGCCCTAACTTAGTATTCTCTTTCTTCTTGAATTAATCTCATATACTTCATCCATGCTTTCAGACTTATCTGAAAGTTGCTCATTTTCTCCTAGTTGTTCCTTGATCTGTTGCTATGACCTTTATTATTCCTAATATTGTTTCTTTGACTTTTAAAGGAAGCACCTTCTGTTTTCATTTATCTTTCTCTGCTATATAATCTTTTTCTATTTTATACATTTATATGCATGACTTAATTCTGCCCTACTTGTTTACTTTATAGCTCTACTAACTTACTGAATTGAGTATTTCACTTACTAATTTTCATTTTTATTATCAGTCAAAATACTTGAATTTTGTGTGAGACTTTGACCATAAGTTTTACTATGCGGTCCTTTTATTATAGTCTATAAGTAATTGAACTACAGTGAGAGAATCATATCTGAATGATACAAGGTTTTTTTACTCAGTGAGACTTAGTTGAAGTCTAATACATGAACAATTTTTGTGACTGACTATTCAGTTTAAAAAAAATCTTGTTAGATTCAGAATTCTGTTAAGTATATAATAAAATCAAGCTTGTGAATTGTTGTTGTTAGGTGGCATTGAGTCAAGTATTACTCATAGTGACCTTGTGAACAACAGATCTGAACTCTCTCGTCTCCTGTGCCATCTTCACACTTCCTTACACACTGGAAGCCCATTGTGTCAGTCACCATGTCAGTCCATCTGATTGAGGGTCTTCCCCTCCTCTGCCAACCCTCCACCTTTCCAAGCATCATTTCCTTCTCCAAGAAATAGCCCTTCCTGGCAACATGCCCAAAGAATGTGAGGCAAAGTCTCATCATTCTTGCCTCCAAAGAGCACTCTGACTACATCCTCTCCAAGACATACCAGTTTGTTCTTTTGGCCATCCATGGGATGTTCAGTTCTCTTCTCCAGCACCACAGCTCAAAGGCTTCCATCATCCTTATTCATTGTCCACCTCTTGGATACATAGCAAGTGATTGGAAAGACCGTGGCCTGAATCAGATGCACCTTAGTCCTCAAACTGACATCATTACTCTTCAATAATTTGGAGAAGTCCCTAACTATAGACTTTCCCAGTGCAATGCATCTCCTGATTTCTTGACTTCTGGAACCAAGGGTGTTAATTGTGGATCTAAGTAAGATGAAGTTGTTCAGTTTAAATCTCTTCTCTATTCATCATGATACTGCCTATTCAGTACAGTGGTAAGAATCTTTGTTTTCTTGATAGTGAGATACAATCCATACTGAGGGCTGCATTCCTTCATATTCTGCAACAAGTGCTTCAAACCCTCCTCACTTTCAGCAACCAAGGCTTTGTCATATGCATAACGCAGGTTATTGGTGAGTCTCCCTCCAATCCTGATGTCAACATTCCTCTTCTTGAATAATTTGCTCAGCGTACATATTAAATAGGTATGGAGTTAGAATTCAACCCTGATACACTCCCTTCTTAGTTTTAAACTATGCAGTGTTCCCCTGCATTGTTCGCACAACAGCCCCCTGGTCCAGGTATATGAACACAGTTAGGTGCTTTGGGACTCCCGTTCTTCTCAATGTCAGCCACAACTTGTTATCATCCACACAATTAGATGCCTTTGCACAGTTGATAAAGCACAAATAGACAATCTTCTGCTATTCTTTATTTTTAGCCAGAATCCATATGACATCAACAATTCTATCCCTGGTGTAAATGTGTAAATTTTCTATATTCTTAATCTTAAGTCCTTATTTTATTATGTTAAATTTACCACTCTAATTTTGGGTTTATCTCTGTCACTGTTAATTTTTACTCTGTCTTATACATATATAATTGCTATTCTTGATGACATTTTCCTTTGGCATTATGTGTTGTTTTTAGGTGCCATAGAGTCAAGTATGACCCATTGCAACTCTGTGATCAACAGATTTGAACCCTGGCCTATCCTGTGCCGTCCTCATCCTTCCTGACACAGTAGAGCCCATTGTGTCAGTCACTGTTGAGGGTCTTTCTCTCCTTCACTTATCCTCTGACGTTCTGAGCATTATGTCCCTCTTCAATGAATAGCCTCTTCTAGCAACATGCCTGAAGTAAGTGAGGCAAAGCTTTATCATCTTTGTCTCCAAAGAGCATTCTAGCTCCACTTTCCAAGACGTATTTGTTTGTTCTTTTGGCGGTCCATGGGATGTTCAGTGCTCTTCTTCAACACCACAGCTCAAAGGCATTAATCCAGCTCTCAGATGTATAGCAAATGATTGGAAAGACCATGGCCTGAATTAGATGAACGTTATCCTCAAACTGCCATCATTACTCTTTAATAATTTAGAGAAGTACCTAACTGCAAATTTTCTCAGTGCATTCTGTCTCCTGATTTCCTGACTGCTAGTACCAAGGCTGTTGTTTGTGGATCCAAGTAAGATGAAGTTGTTGACAGTTTCAGTCTTTTCTCCATCTATTATGATGTTACCTATAGGTCCAGTGCTTAGAATCGTTGTTTTCTTGATGTTGAGATGCAGTTCACATTGAAACTGTATTGTTTGATCTTCTGCAACAAAAATGCTTTAAGTCCTCCTCACTGTGAGCAAGCAAGGTTGTGTCATCTGCATAATGCAGGTTATTGTTAACTCTTACTCCCATCTTGATGCCACATTCTTCTTCATAGAGTCCAGCTTTTTTTCATAATTTGCTCAGCATACAGATTAAATAGGTGAGAGAGAATACAACCCTGATGCACTACTTTCTTAATTTTAAACCACACAGTGTTCCTCTGCTCTGTTCTCACTACAGCCTCCTGATCCACGTAGAAGCTTTGCATAAACACAGTTAAGTGCTCTGGGACTACTGTTCTCTTCAAATACACATGGTTCCTTCTCTAAGAGAAACCACGTATTAAGTCACATAGCAAATCTTGACAGATTTTTAAAAATTGAAACCATGCAAAGTATTTTATCTGATCACAATGAGTGAAGGTAGAAATAAATAACATACAAAGAAACTGAAATAGTTAGATAGATAGCCACAACTTATGATCCACACAGTCTAATGCCTTTGCAAAGTCAATAAAGCACAAATACACATTCTTCTGGTATCTTTATTTTCAGCCAGGATCCATCTGACATCAGCAATTATATCCCTACCGCCATGGCCTCTTCTAAAATCTGCTTAAATTTTTGGTAGTTCTCTATGTACTAGGTGTTTTTGAATGATCTTTAGCAGTATTTTTCTTGCGTATGATAGTAATGATATTGTCTGATCACCTAATGATATTGGATCACCTTTCTTGGGAGGGGAACAAATATGGACCTCTTCCAATTCATTGGTCAGACAGTGGGGTGTCAACAGTTTGGTCGTTTTCTATTTAATCAACAATCAGGTGCAATCTAATTGATCCTTTTAATTAACAATCAGTGGTGGGCTGGAAGCCTCTTGTTTAAACCAGTCAGGATCTGGTGGGAGAGACTTTGTGATTAAAAGTCAGTTGGGCCCTAGAGCCACAGGCCCTGGGGCCTGGGGTGAAGACTAACTTGCTGCTGTTGTTGATTGCCTTCCAGTCAGCAAGACTCATAATGACCCTATGAACAAAAGGCCTGAAGCCCCTCTACAACTATCAACATTTATCAGAATTCATATAGTTTCTGGAGGCATGTTGTTTAGGAAGTAGATTACAAACTAAATTGGCAGTTTGTTGTATTTGGAAATAACATTGCTCGAGATGATATAGCACTTGTCTGTCAGTTTGTTGTACTAGAAATAACTTGTGTGCTGCTGTGATACTGAAATTTATGCCACTGGTTTGTCAAATGCCTTAGGTTACTCATGGTGGACAGGCATTAGTAGAGGTTCCAGATTAAGACAGACTAGGAAGCAGGATTGGCCGTTCATTTCTTAAATAATAGGCCTTTGGAAATCCTATGAACACTAAAGGAACATGGATTAGTTAGAGTAGTAAAGAAAGCCAAGAGATGAGGACAAACAATGACAAACACTGTTTAATAATTGGAACATGAAATGTATGTAGCTGGAATGTTGGGAAACTGGAAATTATAAAAAATGAATAGAAAGATGACCAGCAAGGAAATCTAGGTCCTGAATAACACTATAAATCAACTAGATGTCACAGACAGAAAGCTCTTCACCCGGGGGTGGGCAGGGAAGAAAATGTGCAACAGTGAATGGATGAAAATCCAAAGTCTCTGTAAACTTCCATTAAAATTAATAAAAAAGAAAGAAAACTCTCCACCCAACAGCAGCACAGTGTACATTCTATTCCCGTACACATAGATCCTTCTCTAAGATAAACCACATATTATGTTACACAGCAAATCTTGACAGGTTTTTAAAATTTGAAACCATGCAGAATATTTTATCTGATCACAATGAGTGAAGCTAGAAATAAATAACATACAAAGAAACTAAAATACACAGACATATAGAGGTTAAATGATACACTTGTGAACTACCAATGGTCAAAATAAAAATCACAGAACTCTGAGGTTCTCTTACATAGACCGCCTAAGAGTCGCGCTGTAAGAAGCAACAACCTCCCTCTCCTTCTCCACCTCCTTGGAACTGGGAAGCAGCAACCATGCGTGAATGCATCTCCATCCACGTTGGCCAGGCTGGTGTCCAGATTGGCAATGACTGTTGGGCACTCTACTGTCTGGAGCATGGCATCTAGCCCGATGGCCAGATGCCAAGTGACAAGACCATTGCGGGAGGAGATGATTCCTTCAACACCTTCTTCAGTGAGACTGGTGCTGGCAAGCATGTGCCCAGGGCGGTGTTTGTAGACCTGGAACCCACAGTCATTGATGAAGTTCACATTGGCAATTACCGCCAGCTCTTCCACCCTGTGCAGCTCATCACAGGCAAGGAGGATGCTGCCAACAACTATGCCCGTGGGCACTACACCATTGGCAAGAAGATCATTGACTTGGTTCTGGACCAGATTAGAAAATTGGCTGACCAATGCACAGGTCTCCAGGGCTTCTTGGTTTTCCACAGCTTCGGTGGGGGAACTGGTTCGGGCTTCACATCCCTGCTGATGGAGCGCCTATCTGTTGATTATGGCAAGAAGTCCAAACTGGAGTTCTCCGTTTACCCAGCTCCCCAGGTTTCCACAGCTGTGGTCAAGCCCTACAACTCCATTCTCACCACCCACACCACCCTGGAGCACTCAGATTGTGCCTTCATGGTAGACAATGAGGCCATCTATGACACCTGCCGCAGAAACCTTGATATTGAACGCCCAACCTACACTAACCTGAATAGGTTAATAGGTCAAATTGTGTCCTCTATCACTGCTTCCCTCAGATTTGATGGTGCCCTGAATGTCAATCTGACAGAATTCCAGACCAATCTGGTGCGCTATCCCCGCATCCACTTCCCTCTGGCCACATACGCCCCTGTTATCTCTGCTGAGAAAGCTTACCATGAACAACTTTCTGTAGCAGAGATTACCAATGCTTGCTTTGAGCCAGCCAACCAGATGGTGAAATGTGACCCTTGCCATGGTAAATAGATGGCTTTCTGCCTGTTGTACCGTGGTGATGTGGTTCCCAAAGATGTCAGTGTTGCCATTGCCACCATCAAGACGAAACGTACCATCCAGTTGGTGGATTGGTGCCCCACTGGCTTCAAGGTTGGTATTAATTACCAACCTCCCACTGTGGTGCCTGGTGGAGATCTGGCCAAGGTGCAGCGAGCCGTGTGCATGCTGAGAAACACCACAGCCATTGCTGAGGCCTGGGCTCGCTTGGACCACAAGTTTGATCTGATATATGACAAATATGCCTTTGTTCAATGGTACATGGGTGATGGGATGGAGGAAGGAGAGTTTTCTGAAGCCCGTGAAGACATGGCTGCCCTTGACAAGGCTTATGAGGAAGTGGGTGTGGATTCTGTTGAAGGAGAGGGCGAGGAAGAAGGAGAAGAATACTAAAGTTAAAATGTCACAAAGTTGCTGCTTTTACAGGGAAGCTTATTCTGTTTTAAACATTGAAAAGCTGTGCTCTGATCAGTTAATTTGTATGCAGCAGTGTATACGTTCATATACAACTACTGACCTATGCTTTAAAACATGAATGCTTTGTCACAGACCCAAGCTGTCCATTTCTCTGATGGGTTTTGAATAAAGTATTCCCTGTCTTTAAAAAAAAAAAATCACACTTAACATCAGTAAAGATGAAAGCACAGCACACTAAAGCAATGAGATGCTACAAAAGCAGTATTCAGATGGAAACCTCATAGCAATAAAGTAATGGGGGTGGGGGGGAAAGACATAACAAATCAGTGGCCTAACTAAAAAAAAATGCCAGGTACTAGAAAGAGAATAATGAATTTACCTCAAATCTACCAGAAGAAAAAAAAATAACAAAGATTGAAAGAAATGAAATTGAGAACAGTAGCAAGGGTACAGAAGCTTATCTTTGAAAGATCAATAAAATTGACAAACCTTTACCAAGATTGACAAAGAAAAAAATGCAAATAACTAAAATAAGAAATAAAAGAGAAGCATTATAGTTGACAATAAAAATACAGTTATGACAGAATATTATAAGCAACTGTCTGACAACAAGCTGGATAATTTAGATGAAATGGACAATTTTATAGATGCCATAAGCTGCCCAAACTGACTCAAGAAGATACTGTTTTCAAGAACAGCAGCAACAATAATAAAACTATGTAGCTTCACTATGATGCCAGTACTATTCAAGCTCCTTCAAAAGCTAGAGAAAGAATACTCGCCTTAATTCATTCTGTGAAGCAAATGTAACTTTATTTTTTAATTTATTTTCTCAGACCACAATGCTGTAAAAGCAAATGTAACTTTTATACCAAAACCAGACACCATTAAGAAAGGAAAAAAACAAAACAAATCACCACCACCAAAACCAACTACAGGTTAATCCCTTATGAATGTTGTTGTTGTTGTTGTTATGTGCCGTCGAGTCGTTTGCGACTCATAGCGACCCTATGTACAACAGTCCTAAACCGTGCTCTATCCTGTGCCAATCTCATTGCCTCTGACACACCCATCCCGATTACCCCAGTCACTGAATCAATCCACCTCATAGAGGGTCT
>NW_006399775.1:16588851-16612288 GCF_000299155.1 Elephantulus edwardii
TAATAATGGGTGACTGGAACGCAAAAGTTGGGAACAGGGAAGAAGGATCAGTAGCTGGAAAACATGGACTTGGTGACAGAAATGAAGCCGGAGATAGAATGATTGAATTTTGCACAGTCAATGACTTATTCATTGCAAATACGTTTTTTTAAGAGACATAAATGTAGATTATACACATGGATTTCACCCTTAATGAATACAGATAGAAAAATCTTTGACAAAATGTATACTAGTGAACAAATTTAGCAGCATATTAAAAGACTCATATACCAAGACTTAAGTAAAATTTCTTCTAAGAATGCAGGAGTGATTCAACCTTAGAAAATCGGTTACACACTACATTGGTGGAACACATCTCTATGGACAAGGAAGAAGCATTAAAGCCGCATACTCTCTGTGTGGTGGTGTGTTTTGTTTTTTTTTTAAAAAAAAAACAATTAAAATAAAGTCTTTTATTAAGGGAAGCACTTTATTTGATGCCATTGATTCTAGACAAACAGAAGAGAGCATATCAAAGTCCGTTGTCCTGGCAGGAGAGGTTAGTGCTGCTAAAGGCTCCACTCCACAAATATTCAGAATTCTGAAGTCCCTATTTCTTCTAATATAGAAGTGGATGAGGCTTTGGCCATCAAAGGATCATGAAGACCAAGTAAGATAGATTCTTCCAACCATCCATTAAGAATGTTTGGGTCTTCTCTCAGCCAGGGCCATCCAATGACAACAGAATTCATTTTCTCCGACTCATCTGGTGGACTCAAGGGTCTCCTTCACTTTGCATCGCCATACTTCCTGCTCTTGCGCCTCTTTTCCACCTACTCATTCTTTATGCATTTCCTCATCTACTGATCAAGAGACCAGAAAGATTCAGGATGCTGTGATTTGGGTGGCATTCCTTCAGCAAGTCAGTCAAGATGTTGCATTCTTTGGTGTGTAAATGTGGAGATAAGTCAGGATGCTTCCTTAGGAGAAGGTGATGGATCACAGAAGAACAATCAGAGTGGCAGCGACACGGGGAGGACTTCGGTCGCCCACACAGCAGCCTGCTTCCTGAGCATCCAGATGCTCTGCACCACCAGCCTCTGCTTGCCCTACCCACACTCTTTCTTGATGGTAATTATAAGGAAGATGGATATAGAAGGTGGATTCCCTCAGTATAATTCAAGGTATATATTAAAAACCAACAAGTTTATAGTTAATGATGAAAGAGCTTTCCCCTTGAATTGGAAAAGAAATTATGTGTGGTCTTTCCACTCACCACTTATATTGTATTGGACTAGAACGCTTAACTAGAGCAGTAAAACAAGAAAAATAAATAAAAGGTATCCATATTGGTGGGATTGTGAAATGGTATAACCACTCTGGAAGACAGTTTGGCATGTCTTCAAAAAGTTCAATGTAGAAATTCCATATGACCCAGCTATTCCACTGCTTGGAATAGACCCCAAGAAAATGAGAACTAAGGCACAAACGGAGACTTGTATACTAATATTCATAGCAGCATTATTCACCATCATAAGAACATGGAAACAGCCCAGATAGAATGGATTGAGAAATTATGGTACATTCACACAGTGGAATACTGTACAGCCCACAGGAGCAATGATTTTGTAAATTACTACCTAACATGGGAGGGTCTGGAGATTATGCTAATTGAACTAAGTCTCATAAAGACAAATACTGGATAGGATCACTATTGTAGAGCATATATGAGGATCCAAGGGGGGGGTGCCTAAACATAGGGTCACACAATTTGATGGGTGGAGGCAGGGATTGGTAAAGGAAAGTGGAAAAGTCTGGTGTGAAAAACAATGCATATTAACTTTATAAACTTTATATGTAAACAGTATAAAAGAAAATTTGATTTAAAAGTATACATACAGGGAAATGAAAAAAGAAAGTATCTTATTCGCAGGTGATAAAATTATAGATCTCAAAAACCCTAAAGAGTCCAAAAGGTAGCTTTTAGAGCTAGAGGAAGAATTTAGCAAAGTTGTAGGTTACAAAGTCAATAAAAAAAATCCATTTGGGTTCTTATATAAAAAATCTGCCCAGGAAATTAGGAAACAATTCTGTGATAGTAGCTTCTAAGAGAATAAAATACCTAGGAATTAGAAAACATATCTAGGAATAGAAACATGGAGGGCGTGTACAATGCAAAGTAAAAAGCACTCCTGAAAGAGAGAAAAGAGTTAAATAAATGGAAAGATGTTCCATGCTCATGGATTGGAATACTTAATATTGTTAAGATGCCAGTACTAACCAAAATGATCAACAAATAACAACTCTTGATCAATATTCCAGCAGCAGTTTACAGAAATAGATAAATCAGTATTCACCTCTATATAGAGGGGCCAAAGGCCAAGAAAAATTAAAGCAGTGTTGAAAGTAGGAGAGCTCTCAGTTCCTGGGTTTTACACATGTAGCTACCCAATCACAGCTAATTTAGTTTCAACTCCTGGTAACCTTCTAGTGGGTTTCCAAGGGTATATTGGACTGCAGCAATGGGTGCAAATGTGTCAGAGATGACGAGAATGGTACAAGATAGGACAGGGTTCAGGTTCATAGATGCCATCGAGGCAAGTATATCTCTTAGCAACCTTATGGACAACATATCTGAACTCTGTCCTTTCCTGAGGCATCGTCATAATTTCTGACACACTTGAGCCCATTGCTGCAGACACTGTATCAATCCGTCTCATTGAGGACCTTCCTCTCTTTTGCAGGCCCTACACCTTTCCAAGTATGATGTCCCTCTTCAAGGATAGCCTTTTCTAGAAACAAGCCTAAAGTATGTGAGATAAAGTTCCTCTATCTTTGCCTCCAAGGAGCATTCTGACTGCCCTTTCTCCAAGACATATGTTTGTTCTTTTGGCCGCCCATGGCCATTCAGTACTCTTCTCCACTACTACAACTCGGAAGCATCAGTTCTTCTTCTGTCATCCTTATTCATTGTCCCACCAGCTGGTCCATGGGAGAAAGTTGGGCACTTTCCTCCCATGCGATTGACTGCCTCTGAAAGCCTGCTGGAGGGTCAGTTATGGGTCAATTCCAGCTTGATGGTACACAACGACTAGGAAAAATAGAAGAATACCTACTAATAAATATAAATAGAATGCAGAGCTTTATTGGTGTTTTTTTTTAAGTCACTGTGTTACAATTATAATAATGATTGATTCCAATAAGAGCTAACAGTGAATGCTAAAGTGTTTGAGTGAAAGTGTTTGAAGAACACGGTGATTACACAACCTCAAAGCAGCTCCTGACAAATTACTCACTAATTACAAATGGGGGAAGTAACAGCTGTGAAATCTGGCAGATACCATCTTTATAAAATAATCAAAATTAAAATCAGTAATGGTATAAGTTAACATCAAGTACTTCCTGGTGTGAAATTGGAAAATAGATAATGCCATTTATGCAGCATTACTCTCAGAAACTAATAACCTCAATCAAGTCATGATAAAATAAGAAAATCCAAAATGAAGTGGCATTTGACCAAGATATCTGTCCTATTTGTTTCATGTATTTTGTAAAATGTTTATATAAAGGACAAATAAAGCTTTAAGGATAAAGAAAGTCTGAACTGTTCAGGGTTGAAAGACAGCTATTTTAAATTGTTTTCAAAATAAAAGATTCAATGTAGAAAATCATATTAGGTAAGATTTGAAGAGTAAAAATGGGCACAGAAATAGAAAATGGTTACAGAGGTTTGTTTTTGCTGATTTACTAATCCCTTGGTAATAAAATACTTCCTCTGTGTTACTCTTTCTCACCTGACTCCCTTGAGCCCATTGCTGTAGTTCCTGTGTCAGTTCATCCCATTTAGTATCCTCCTCTCTGACTAAACCTACACCTTTTCAAGCATGGAGTACCTTTTAAAGAATAGCTTCGTCTAGCCACTTACTCAAAGTATGTTTTACCATTCTTGTCTTCAAGGAACACTCAGGCTGCACTTTCTTCAAGACATATATGTTTGTTCTTTTGGTTGTCCATGGGATATTCTGTAACCCACTCCAATTGGCACCACAGCTCAAATCATCAAATCTTCTGTCATCCTTATGTGTGGTCCAGCTCTCATATGCATAGCAAGTGGTTGTAAAGACCATGGCCTGAATCAGGATTACCTTAGTCTTCAAACTTTACTAATGTGGTCTAAAATGATACATTTTATAAATCTAAGAAACTTGTTACCAAGTCTGGAAAGCAGTATGATGGTTTCTTTAAAAATTAAGCATGTAACAACTATGTGATCCAGAATTGTATTTTTGAGCACTAAGCTCAGAGAAATGAAAACCATGTTCACCCACAAGCCTGTGCAGGAGTGTTCATAGCAACTTGTCTTGCAATACCTCATAACTGGAAATATTTGGCCTTGAGTGGTGAATGTTAAACAGACTGTGGTACAGGCATACCAAGGACTATTACTCAGCAATAAAAAAGAAGCTTAATACACATGACAACCTTGATGTCTCTTCAGAGAAATTGAAAAAAGCCAATTCCCTCAGAGTTGCATACTCTATAATATCACTTATATAGATAGCATCTTGAAATGTTAAATTACAGAAATGAAGAACAGTGTGGTGGTTTCCAGAAACTTTAAGGAGTGGTATCAGGATGAATATGGGTATGATTCTAAAAGTGTAACATGTAGGATCCATCTTGTGGTGGAAAATACTGTGTATCTTGACCGTGTCAGTGTCAGTATCCTGGTGGTTGTACTGTAGTATATACTGCATGTAGTTCTATTGTATGAAATAAGGTAAATGGCCCCTAACTTGCACATAGTGCCGTCAAGTCAGCTCTGACTCGCAGCTACCTTCTGTCAGGTTTCCAAGGCTGTAAATTGCAATGGGGGAATACTTCACATTTGTTCCCCCTCAGAGCTGCTGCTGGATTTGAACAAAGCCTGTAGGTTAGTAGTAGAACTAGCTATAGTCTTTGCCTCCAGAGTTCCTTAATGAGCACATAGGATATCATTATTATTCTTACAACTGCTTGTGAATCAAAAATACTGTCAAAAAGTTAATTTTAGAAAGAATGTTTATATTTTAGAAAGCTGACTCTGCTAGTATATCACTTGGCTTTGTGATTTCTAGATCTTTTTGCTAGATGTGTAGCTTAAGTTAGGTTAACTTAAAGTCAGAGACAGAATTAAGAAGGATCCTCCACAGTTAATAAGTACCAGATGGCCCTGGCTCTTAGTAAGCTGGCATTACCAGCAATTGTTTGCAGCTGTTTTTTCCTCTTTTGAGTGGTGCCACATCAGCAAGTGAAGGTCCTGAAAGCTTTATTTCATCCACATCATTAAGGCTAACTCTGCATTGCCAAGGCAGCTCTTCTGCAGTGGTATCTTTAATGTCTTCCAACTTGAGGGGCTCGCTTCATATACTACTGGACATCATGCTTAATAGAACTGTTACTGTTAGGTGTCATCATATTGATGAACGTCAATAACCCTTTGTACGACCTTACTTGATCCTGCACCATCCTTACAGGCTCTGCTGGGTTTAAACCCATTGTTGCAGTCACTGTGCCAGTCATTCTAGCCTGTTATGGGCCTTTCTCTTCTTCTCTGGTCCTAGTAAAAGACACACTAAAAAACCCCTCATTGTCTTCAAGTCACATAGCTGACCTCCAGTGTGTTTTTAGAGGCAGTTAAGTTTCACAGGAAGAGATTTTCCGTCTTTCCTGGCAAAGCAGCTGGTGGATTTGAACTGCCTTCCTGTGAGTTGGTAGTACAACTCCCTACTAACTAGGCCACCAAAGCTCCCTGGTAAATAAAGGGTCATTGAAAAAAAGAGGAAGATCCTCTATAGGATGGATCGACACAGTCGTTGCAACAGTGGTGTCAAAAGAAGTAAAATTTGTGAGGATGATACTTGAACAGGCAACACTACATTCTGTTACACATAAATTCAGGATGGCTTAGAATTGACTCAAAGGCATCTGCCAACAGCAACGTCTCCTTTTATTGCTGAGTAAACTGAGACTGAGTTAACTTAGAAATTGTTTATGTTTTACAAATAATGAGAAGAAAATTTGAAAAACTTCATATTCTATAAGAAAAAGGCATCTGTTTTCTCTGACAGCCTCTGTATTGTTAGTCTTTTCACAAATAGGCAAGTCAAATCCTTACCATTGAGTTGGAACTGACTCCTCGCTGCCCCTGCGGTGGCTTTCAGGAGGGTGTAAATTGCATGGTAGAATAGACTGCTTGTCTGTTTTCTAAGAAACTTGTAGTTGCAGAAAGAAGAACCAACAACTTTTGGGTTAGCAGCTCAACTTCCTGTGGACTAGGCCACTAGAGCTCCTTGCTCACAAGTAAACGAGTCATTATTCTACTTCTAGAGAAAATACACAGGCAAGAGTTATATATTGTGAAATAAGTGGTACAGAAAATTGTCAGTCCAGTAAAGTACACATCACTGCTTTTCAAATTTACTCATCCTCAAATTAACATGTTCTTCCTGAAAACCAAATCATAAAAATGGCGTATCATTTTCTAGTGTCAGAGTCTATCCTTAAGACATTATGGGATGATTTCATTGACTTACTAAGTTCCCTAAGATAGCATCAGGGACAATATCATTGTGTGTCTAAGGTGTGTCGGGCATTTGATCTTACTGGTTTTCTCATTCTGAATCATGAGAGCAACTTGTGGTGGAGTGGGGTAAGTGCTGGCTGCTAGCTGATATGTTAGCTTGAACCCACCATATGCTCCATGGCAGAAAGGCGGTAATGTTCAGATTTACAATAAAGGCTGATTAGAAATTGTAATTAATTACATTAGGCACTTGCAATTAATGTTATAACCAAATGTCTATGAATGATTAAATAAAAATACAATAAGATTATAAACTTTCATTCAAAAAAATTTAAAAATGAAATAAAAATATTTACAGCCCTGGGAACTCAGTTGAGGGTTGCCACGAATCAGAATTGACTCACAGTGGTGGGTTTGGTTTTTGAGTTTATTGTGATCTCAATTTTACAAATGAGTCACATTGAAACTTAGAGAGGCTGTACCAAAACCCCAGGGCCTTCAAAACTGATTCCAACTTCTAGTGACCATATAGGACAAAGTAAACCTACACCATATGGTTTCCAAGACGGTCAGCCTTCCTTACAGAAGGAGAACAACTAACCTTTTGCTTAGGAGCCCGGTGCTTAATGCACCGCACCACCTGGGCACCAAGAGTGATTGTTCTCACCTTTCCACTGACATTGAGTCAAATCATAGTGACTGTCCATCAGAATTCTGAGACTATACATCTTTATGGGAGGAGACTGCCCATCATTTTACCTCAGAGCATCTAATGGATTTGAACCAAAGATCTTTAGGTTAGTAGTGTAAATCTTAACACACTGCTCCACGAGAACTCCTTAACAAATAAATGGCAAAGCTGAAATTTCAGTTTAAGATGTCAGACTTCAGATTTCATGCTTTTAATTATCTTACTGCCTCTCTGATATGATAGTACATTTTGTTTCTTTTGTGAGCTCTAACTTCACCTGGAAACCTACAGTGATGTATCTCAAAGAAATTGTAGGCAGCACTGTTTTGACACCACCAATAACACTGGAAATTCTAGCTGAGTAAACAGTAACCACACTAAGCCATTAATGCCTTTTGTACTTTACAAAAAAAGATAACTATTTCTTTTATCTTATTCATTATAGTAAATTATGATGTGATTTAAAAGCACATTAGTACTTCTTGAATCTTTTTTTTGTGTGTGTTTGTGTGTGTGTACCGTCAAATCTGACTGGTACAGGAGGAGCTTGTCCCTCCTTCTTCAGCAGAGCATCTGGTGGATTTGAACTGCTCACCTCTGGGATTGCAGTATAGCTTCTTGCCACTAGGCTACCAGAGCTCCCCAGTACTTCTTGGATCTTTACATTTTCATTGTAACATATGAACCACTATATTTCCATGCTCTGTACTTTAATATTTGTTGTAGATTGAATTGGAGACTAGATAGAAAATTTGTGGATACTTATTATATGTGTCAGAATTTTATCCTTTCTCCATATCTATTAAATTTGTACATTGAACAAATCGTTCAAGAAGATGGACTTTATGAGGAAGATGATAGCATCAAAATTGGGGGGACTTATAAGCAACCTGTGTTATGCAGATGACCCAGCCTTGCTTGTGGAGAGTGAGGACCTGAAGCAGATCGAGGACTGCTGCCTTCAATATGGATTACATCTGAATATCAAGAAAACAAAGTCCTCACTCCCGGTCTTTAGTTGCATAGGTGTTCTAGAGTGGAACCTGTGCGGATTAAAAGAGGAGCAGGGACACGAGAGACTGGGGCAAGACAAAGATTCCTGATGAAGCCCAAATTTATTCGATGAATTCTGCTATAAATAGGCAGCAGAGTAGGCCGGGCTGCCAGGGAACCCAGCCCTAGGTTATCAGTTTACAAAAGAGAGGGAGGGGCATGCCCCAAGGTGTTGATTTACAGGTGCTGATTTAAGAGGTAGGCATAGTCCCAGAGATGGACAGGCGTGGCAGCTGCATGTACTCAGGATGGCTTCCTACACCGGCCCACTAGGTAACATCATGATAGATGGAGATGGGCCTGAAGTTTCAACGATTTCATCTTGCTTGGATCTACGATTAATACTCTTGATAACCAGCAGTCAAAAAATCAAGTCGAGTTTCATTGGGAAAATCAGCTGTCAGGGACCTCTCCAGAGTACTAAAGAGCAATTACATCAGCTTAAAGACTAAGGTGCATCTTATCCAAGCCAAACCTTGGTCTTCTCAATTGCTTGCTATGCATCTGAAAGCTGAGCAATGACTAAGGATAATGATATTTTTGAGTTGTGATGGTGAAGAGTACTGAATATCCCATGGACTGCCAAGAGAATGAACAGGTCTAACCTGGAGAAAGTGAAACCAGACTGCACCTTGGAAGCAAGGATTGTGAAATTTTTTTGAATGTGTTGTTCAGAAGGACCAGGCCTTGGAGAGAATGACACCGTTTTTGGCAAAGTGGAAGGTTAGCAAAAGAGAGGGAGACCCTTGATAAGATGGATTGATGCAGTGATTGTAGCAATGGGGCCCTGTGTTAGAGATGGCAGGGATGGCACAGAATAAGGCAAGTTTCAGGTCCTTTGTTCATAGGGTTGCTATGAGTCATACTCAGTTTGACAGCACACAACAATAACAACTAATTATATGCCATTGGAACCTTGGTGGCACAGTGGTTAAAGTATGCAGCTGCTAACCAAGCTGTTAGCTCTTTGAGCCCAATAGCCATGGGGGCCTCATGAGTTGAAACTGACTTGAAGACATTGGCCGTCAAATCATTATGAGATGAGACTGTCCATCTGATTTGTTTTATATTTATATCAGGTGGTAGGTAGGGTGCTCCTCACAATTACCTTGTCTTTAATTTATCACTGAGACAGCTGAATTTCAAAGCAATTTAGGCAGTTTGCCAAAGCTTTATAAGTAATAAGTGATTGACCTGGGATTCTAGTCTCTGTCTGATTCCAAAGCCCTTATATATTCTTTAATGTGATGAGATAGATAAAGGATGTATATCAAAGTATATCTGTATTTTATTGTAACCTTGAAAAACTTTGCTAACTTGCCAAAATATTTTAATCAAGAAGTTCCAACTCAGTGAAATTCTATTATATTCCTGAGAGACTCTTAAAACTATAGTACAGTGATATGAATATGATCATCTAATTAGAGGATATAGATGTACATTGACCTTCTTATTCTAATCCCATTAGAGTTTCAATGGCCTCAGTTTTCATTTTGGTCAGGTAGGTAGATATGTCTTTGCTCATCAGTTGTGATGCCTCAAACAAGCAAACCAAGTGAAACGTAATAAAATACCAGCTTGTATCTCCTGAATTTCTAGTTTTCATAATTTAGTTATTGGTGAATTTTATGCCCTGCACATTTCACATGTTTTTTGGCTTAAAAAAACTCAACTTCTACTCTCTTCAATTTCTTATCCATGATGATGATGATGATGATGGTGATGAGTGTGTATTAAAAATATGCATCTGCTTATGACTTCTAATACATCAGTAGCGAAAACTGATCTATTGCATTCTCGTCCATATTCTTTAACCATGCATGAATCTTTCAGTTCAACCATTTTTTTTCTTTACAATTTTTCCACCTGGGTTTTTGTCTGAAGGGGGTTGAGTGGGCTGAGAGATAAGAAAAACGTCTGCCTCAGCAAAGAGAATCTAGGCATTAAAAGAAGGTGCCAGTCTCATCTCTCTAGGGTTAAGTGGGCATTCCATGTTGTAACAGTCAATACCCAGGGCTTTGACTCTAGTGGCCCTAGGTCAGGTTCTGGTGAAACCTGATTATTTGTCTCAGATACATCTTACCCATATGAATCATTCCAGCTAGCTTTTTTTTAAAACGTTTTATTGTCATATGAGTGAAAGTTTACAGAACAAATTAGTTTCTCATTCCACAATTTTGGTTTTTTATATTAGTTGTAACTCCCTCAGTATAACAACATTCTTCCCATTTCCTACCTGGGTTTCTTGTTTCCATTCACCCTTCTTTCCATATCAGACTACTCATCTCCTTGGTATGCTTGTCTTCAGGGTGCAGTTTAGGTATCACTTCCTCTGAGAAATATTCTTAATCTCCCATCAACTAACGAGTGGATTGGAAAACTATGGTACATTCAGTCACAGAATTAAACACTACACAGCACTGAAAAACAGTGAAGTTGTAAACCATTACACAACATGGGAGAGCCTGGAGGACATTATGTTGAGTGAAATATCTCAGTCACAAAAGGACAAATACTGCATAACACCACTGTTATAAAATAGAACAGATGTGGTGGTTGGAGAGAAAATGGGAAAGGACTGGATAGATAAACACTGCATTAGAACAGGTGAGGGAAAGAACTGTCTGAAAGGAATATATGACTAAACAGTATATATATGACAATAGTCTGGAACAGTGGGTATGCATTGGGGGGTGGGCTGGGGGCAGGGGAAGAAAATGTGCAACATTGAATAATTTTTTTAAAAGTTAAAAAAAAACTTCCTAAATATGACAGTGCATATCTTCATCATAGCACTGACTATAGCATTTTCTAATTATGCCTAGTATTTTGTCTTAGGTAAAGTCAGAAAATGGGTTAAGGCAGGGCCAGATCATACAGGAACAATTTATAATAGGCCAGAATGGAATCTCGATTTTAAGAGCAATGTAATGCCAGGGGACATTTTTATGCAGGGTAGTGGCATAATCCTATTTATATTTTTAAAAGATCTCCCTGACTTCTTGATGGAGAATGGATTGGTGAATGCAAACTGGGAGACCAATTAGTAGGGGGATGGTAGAGGTTTGAACCAATAGAGTCTGAAGAGAAGTGGGTAACTCAGTATTTATTTTAGGGTTAGTATCTGTAGGATTGACTAATGCATTAAGTATGGGGGTTGAAAAAAAAACCATTTTTCAAAGACGACTTTGGGGTTTCTAGTTTGAGCAGCCAGCTAAAGAGTGTCTAAAGAGTTACGTGAAGATGGCTGTGAGACAGTAAATGAAGACACTAAATGTGACACATGTGGATATGTGAGATTGGGCTCAGAGGTGAAGTTTAGATAGGCGTCTTTGTCAGAAACTTGTTCTCTTTTTTTTAAATTTATTATTAATTTCAATGAAAATTTACAGAGACTTTGGATTTCCATTCATTCATTGTTGCACTTTCCTCCTCTCCCAACCCTCCCCCCTAGTACACTACCCTCTTAGAAAAGTAAAACAAAAATTCATTGTTTTATAATCCCTCCCCCCAGGGCCACTTCACTATTCAGCCTTTGCTCAGGACTCCTGTCATGACAAAAATACCTAATCACATATCCTTTTTAAACAATTTTCTCCCTCATCTGTTTCAATGCAGTGTACATTATTGAACCCATCTTTCTCAGTCTCCCCTCAACCCTGAGGTCAGTCCTGTTTTACAACAGTGGCACCATGCAGTATTTGTCCTTTTGTGACTGAGATACTTCACTCAGCATAATGTCCTCCAGGGTCACCCATTTTGAATAATATTGCATGAATTCCTTGTTCTTAAAGCCATGAGAAGGCTGCTCTCTTGTGATAGCATGTCCAAAGCGTGGAGACTAGATGTTGTCATCGTCACTCCTAAGGAACATTCCGGTTACACTTTCTCCAGAACAGATTTGTTTGTTCTTCTGGCACTGTGTGGTATACTCAATATTCTTTGCCAACACTAGAATTAAAGATGGTGATTTTAGACCAATGTAGTGAATGTAAATAAAACCTAAATATTTTATATAAAAGTAACAAAACAAAATTTAAGATAAAATAATAATAATAAAGTCATGAGAAATTTATGAGGTCACTAAGGGAATGAATACAGAAAGAGAAGAGGCCCGCGAATTAGACATAGATGGTCACAAGTTCATCAACCAAAAACCAGAATCTGGCATGCACATGCGTCATAGTAAAACAGATGGAAACCTCACTCTGTCCCGCACCATTTTCATGATCTCTCAGCAGGCTTGTCACAGTTACTGTGTTGGTCTAATTTCTTATATTTTTGGCATAAAAGGACAGTTGACATACTTACATGGAGCCCTGTTGGCGAAGTGCATAACCCCATTGCTTACAAGGACCCTTATTAGTAGCATGCCAACCAGTGGTTCAACTCCACCAGGTGCTCTATGGGAGACTGTTGGGCAGTCTCCTCCTGGCTTCAGAGCCCTGGTGGAAGATCACTATGAGTTGGAAAAGACTGGGCAGCACTGGAGGTTTTCCCTCTCTCTTCTTTTTAGTTGCCTGTATTCACTCACCTCTCAGATCCTCATATTTTAGCTTTGTGATCTCTATAACTGCTTCTGTGTGTTTGTATTGTCATTGTCCTAAAATTGAGACTTTGTTTTTTCTTGTCTGGACATTTCCTCCCTAACATCACAAGTAACAAGGAACAATACAGATTTCTTAAGCCAAAGTTCTACTTTTTTGAACACCTTTCCCCTACAGACTTTATCATAAGGCTAAAATTTCTTTCCACTGCCTCCAAGGGTAGTTATGGCAAAAGGCAAGTCTTTGGGTAGACTGACTTTGCCTCTAATCTCAGCTCCACCATGTGACCGTATCTTTATGACCTTGTCTGTTTTTTAACCTTTATTAACACCACTTTCATCTTATATAAAATAAAAATGAGGCTGTCTCTTTTGTAGGACTTTTTAAATGTTTGGAGAGAAAAGTACCTGATAATAATACTGGAATTATTAGATGCAAACTTTTTAATGTACAGTATTTGTACCCACCTCACCTAGAGCTCTGGCTTATTTTCTATTTGTTTCTCATACTCCTGCCAAACTGAATGACTTGCTTGTCTCTAAATACTTTTGACAACTTTATACTTTATTCACACTGTATGTTTCCTATTAGTATATTCTTGTTCACAGTCTTTACTCCTGAAAACCTCCAAGTTCTCTTTTAAATATAACCTCAAACTTTTATGTTCTTGTTGCTCATATTTTATTTAGATAACATTTTTTTTCTCTTGAAATTCATCTCTCCTGTTAATTTTCTCCGTTCAGGAACATTCATCATTATTTACTACACAAATACACCGCACACACATGCACATCAAATGCACACACACACACAGTCTCTTTCACTCTTTTAATGTGAATTGCTACATCATCAAGAGAGAAAGACAAATAATCAGTCCATCAGCAAATATAGAAGCTTGCTTTCTATATTTAGCACTGTGCTAGGTTTTAGAGATTCTTTCATTAACAATGGAGCCTGTGTCTTTGTAAAGCTTAGAATGTAATTGTAATCATTGACTTTTGATGACCAACAGAAACATTAACAGACCTTTACAAAGCAGATACTGGGTAATACACTGAACTAGAAGGTTCTGGACTGAAACTTTACCACTTATAAAGCTCTGTTGACAACATAGTGCACAGTAAAAATTGGCTTAGCCAAACATGATTTCTTAGATGCCTCATGTGGTCAAGTTAAATGGGGAAGAAGCTGAGAAAGTTTTCACTTAGGTGGTCACATTTGAAATTGATTTGGATACTCACTGAAGTATTAAGGGGTAACGGCACATAATGTATAAAAACTTCTTACAAATGGTTCAGAAAATGAATAGTTGAGAGCAACAATTTAACGGAAATGTTGAAATTGGCGAATCTGGATAGAGCATATATAGGAGATCATTCGTTAGTATTTTTTCAGATTTTCTATGAATTTAAGTCTTTTTCACTTTAAACAGTAATGAGCAAAAAAAGAAACTAAACCTACAGATTGCATAGGATTTCAGTAAGCAAAGATAGAGATTGAGGTGGATAGGATGAGATTATATGTGCATAAATAAGTGAAATGAGGAGGTGAGCAAAGAAAGGCAAAGCAGCAAGAATTTTATAATGTGAGATCATGAACAGTAAGCAGTTAAGTGTACTTGCACTGCAAATTGCAGTGGAGAATATGAGTGGAGCCACATTATGAACTCCATGTATACTTTGCAAGTGTTTCAGTCTTTGTCCTTTAAACTTGTGTTCAAAGGGTGACAAAACTTGTCAGTAGGGATAAAGAAATTTTTGTAAGTTCTATTTGTACTTAATATTAACTTCCTTACCTCATTTTTCTAAATTTATATTTGTGTGTGTGTGTGTGTGTGTGTGTGTGTGATATAACACAACATTTCAAGACATATTCTTGCCGGCTGAGAAGTGAGGAAGACACTTGAAATGCTTTGCTGTGCAGATCAAAGACTATAGCCTTCAATATGGATTACATTAAGAAAACAAAGGTCCTTAACACTGGGCCAATATTCAGCATCATGATAGATGGATGAAGGATTGAAAGTGTCAATGATTTCATCTTACTTGGATCCACAATGAATACCTTGATGCCAGCAGTCAAGAAAGAAAAAAGACATACTGCACCGGGCAAGTCTGCTGTGAAGAACCTCTTTAAAGCAGTGATGTCTTTTAATGTTTTCAATCATTTGCTACAGTCTTTTCAATCATTTTCTACACATCTGAGAGCTGGACAATGAATATGGATGACAGAAGAAGTCATGCTTTGGAGTTGTCGTGTTGAAGAACAGTGCTGAAAATTTCATGGACTGCCAGGAAAAAAACCAGTATGTCTTGGGAAAAGTGCAGTCAGAGTGTTCATTGGAGACAAAGATGGCAGAACTTCATCTCTTAAACTTTGATAGGCATGTTGCTAGGAGAGGCTATTCCTTAGAAAGGGTCATCATGCTTGGAATGGTGGGGTCTCAGTGAAAGAGAGGAAGACCCTCAACGAGATGGACTGAAACAGTGACAGCAGCAATGGGCTCAAGTGTACCAGAGATGAAGATGGCTTGGATAGGTCAGGGTTCAGGTCTGTTGTTCATAGAGTTACTTTGAGTCTTACTTGACTCAACAGTGCCTAACAACAATACAACACACACACACACACACACACATATAATTTTATAAATATACATATATGACGTTATTACAAAGTTTTTAATTTGGTTGTTTTATTTGTTTGATTGTTGGGAGGGGTTTCCATCAAATTTGGGAGACTGTTCCTTTAGTGTTTGGTGTTTGTTGTTTTTTGTGGTTTTTTTTTTTTTTCATTTCCGTGTGTGTGTGTGTGTTTTCCAACAGTTTTCTGTTGTCCCTACGATAAAGACGAAATCTAAATCTCGCTTCTACAGGACATGTAAGAATCAACAGTAGATCTCTACTCTGACATTGTCCATGGTCTTAACCAAGCTCTTCTACTTATTTGAAAATGCTGCCTGTCCTTTGCTCTGGATAATCTTTCCTTATAAAGGTGGTGTCTTTTTCTGCAATAATGGTTTTATACAACATTTGTCTTTGTGGGACTGAGTTCATTTACTCAGCATAATGCTCTCCAGTCCCTCCCAAGTTAGGTAATAATTTATAAAATTATTGCTCTTGGTACTGCATAGTATTCCATTGTGTGAATGTGCCATAATTTCTCAACCCATCCGTTTGTGGTATAAACATTAGTGTACAAGTCTCTGTTTGTGCCTCAGCTCTCATTTTCTCAGAGTATATTCCAAGTAGTGGAATAGCTGGGACATACAGAATTTGTATGTTCAACTTTTTGAGGAAGCGCCAAACTGCCTTCCAGAATGGTCATCACATCCTCTCCAACATTTATTACTTGCTGCCTGTCAAACTTTGGCACTGTTACTGGAGTGAGATGATACCACGTTGTGGTTTTGATTTATATTTCTCTTATTTCCAGTGATTTAGAGCATTTCTTCATAAGTCTGTTTGCCATTTGAATATCTTCCTCTGTGAAAATTCTTTCCATTTATTTTTCCCATTTTGTAATCGGGTTGTCAGTCTTTTTCTTGAGGAGGCCCAGGAGTATTCTGTAAACTTTTGTTATAAGACTCTTGTCTGAGATGGTATTACCAAATGCTGGAGAAGGGTAGATGCAGAGGGATAAACATGTGCAAGGGGAAGGGGATTAATCATGGAGTTGTACAATTTGATAGGTGAGGGAGTGAGGGAAATTGGAAGAATCTGTCCTTGAAAACAATTCATTCTAATTTTGTAGATAAACTAGTATAAAAATAAACCAGCCCCCCCCCCAAAAAATCTCTTCCCCTCCCCTCTGTCCTTTCAACTGATTCATTTATTACTCAAGTCCAAGGGAACTCTGGTGGCCTAAAGGTAGGGAGTTGCACTGCCAATCCAAAGGCCAGAATTCAAATTCACCTGCTACTCCTTGGGAGAAAGATGAGTAATCTCCTCCCATGTGATTTATTACCTCTGAAAACCCACTGGAGGGTCAGCTATCAGTTTTGACTTGACAGTATAAAACAACAATCAGATTAAGGATTCTCTCTCCAGATAGGCCTCTTCTCATTCTTTAGACTAGGTACATAGTGGGTAATGGGTTTCCTATCGGGTCTCTAACCAAAAGGTTGGCAGTTTGAATCCATTGTTTTGCACGAGAGAGAGGCTGTTTGCTCCTGTCAAGATTTACAGTCTCGGAAACTTGGCGGGGAGAGTCACCATGAATCAGAATCTACTTGACAGCATTGGGTTAGGCAAGAAATGGATCACCTTGGAACCAACTGCTTAGCCATTATGTCACCAGGGCTCCCCTCACATCAGCTAAAATAGTTATTTTTTAAAAGACAGATAATAACAATATTTTATAAACTTTATTCTTCCTAAAACCCAATGCTTTGAACTTTCGTACTGTCTTCTCAGGCCATTCTGGCCATTCCCCTAAAATATCATGCTAATTGTTTTTTTATTTGTTTTAATTTCAGTTGTAGGATTGGGATCCTGGTGCTTCCACATGACTCTGAAATATGAAATGCAGGTTAGTACTGACAAAATGACTAAATGTTTATTCTCTCTTAATCCAGAGGAACTTCACATTTGAGAGTAGAACAAATAACTAGTTAATGGTCTTGAGGCAAGGAAATGGAAAGGGGGAAAAAAGAGGAGGTGTGATTTGTTATCTTTGAAGATTTTACTGCAGCCCAAAGGATTCAAATTAAGTAAAATAAAGAAGGCAAATATAGGAAGTAAGTTGAAAATAACTTGTTTAATACTTCTGTTTAGGCGTATACAATTTTGATCATTATTAGAGAGTAGAGTTAGATGGAGACATTTTTAAAAGACATAATTAGTTTTAAAAAACAATATATTCTTTCTTTTACAAATTGATTCATGTAATTAATGTATTATAATATCAACTTTCTTTAAAACAACTTTTGGATGCTGGCATTCCTTCATGTCTTGTGATTATTCATTTGAATAGTCTTTCTAGCTGGCAAAGTTTTAGAAGTATACAAAGATTTTTGTCAGCTACTCTAAACAGGCCATATATCTAACCCTCAATCTTTTGATCTTTTGGTTCAGCAGAAGTTTCTAAATCAATATTGCACAGTATGTGAACATATGTAATACAATTTAAAATTTCCTAGTTGTTATTGTCGTGTGCTGTCAAGTTGGAGCTGACCCATAGCTGACCCTCCAGTGGTTTTTCAGAGGCAGTAAATCACATGAGAGGAGACTGCCCTTCCTGCTCCTGCAAAGATGCTGGTGGATTCGAACCCTGTGCAGAGTGTGCATAGCTTCTTACCACAAGATCACTAAATGAAAAAGAAATCTCAGAACAACAACAACAAAAAAACTGCTGTCAAGTCAGTTCTGACTCATAGTGGTGACCTTCGAGTTGGTTTTTGCAGCCGTAAATCACAAGAGGAGGAGATCACCCATCTTTCTCTAGTGATGCTGCTGGTGGATTCCAGCGAACTGAAATGTGCAGCACGGCTCCCGTGACTAAGCCACCAGGACTCCTTAACCAAAAAAAAGGGCAAAGAAATAGAATTAATGTTATTAAGTCCAGTGTCTTTACCATATCACTTCTACATGTAATCAGTATATAAAATAGTAATGAAATATTTAAAGGGTTTTTTTCACACAGTTTTTGCAATTCAGTGCTTGTTTTATACTTAACAGCTCATTATAATTTGAATCAGATTTGTTTTAAGTCCACAATTCCCAGATTGGCTTCTGTAAACCCTATCAGGTATTGCCACTCTAGAAGGACCTGTATATACAACTATTTATGAATTATTAACTATAACTCTATTAAACATAGGATTAATTCTAACATTCAGCACCTGTTTACCTAAAGTATCACATACATTATGTGTGCTGTGCTTGACTTTGAAAATACAAGTATGAATGTGTTTGGTTATGAATGTGTTGTTGGTCTCCCTCTCAAGTGTAGTATCAGAACCTGAGAAGGGTGTGTCCATGTGAAGGGTGCTCCAGCATAGGGAACTGGAGCCTGAATGAGATGAGAGGGTTTCCGCACTACAGTGTCACATATGCCTTTGCATGGTGTGGTGCAAGTGTAGGAGTGAGGAGAGTGCTTGCACACCAGCTGCCAAGTGCAAGGTGTCAGACACCAGAGCACATAAGGTGTCCATGTGGGAGAGGTAACTGAGGACAAAATAAGGAGGATGTCTACACATGGAGGAGTCCTTGGGTGTGTAAACTGCTAACATACTCTCCTGCTCACTGAAAGGGTAGAAGTTTGAGACCACTCAGCAACCTCAAGAGAAACCCTTCTTTTTTAAATCATTTTCTAGGCCTGTCCCACCTCCCTCTCTCACATGGATAACTCCTGTTCATCCTTTAAAGTTTCAGCCAGAGTGGCAAGCCTTCCTGGAACTCTTCTGTGGCCTACCAGTCTCATTATATATTCTTCACACATTCTTTCTTTAACATTTTATTGTGATCAGAATGAAAGTTTACAAAGCAGATTTGTTTCCCATTTAACAATTCATGTTTCCTGGCCTCAGTTATAATCCCCACATGGTAACAACACTTTTTTTACATCCTGCTTGCGCTTCCTGTTTCCACTTCTCATCTCCCTTCCTGCCTTCTGAGCTTTATTCCTGAGCAGATGCTGCCTTTTTTATTTTGTTTGGTTGATTATCTCAGGAGTGTTTCTCCTGTTGTTTTTCATCACCTTATAGGACTGCCTATCATTTGGCTAAAAGTTAAAGTTAAATAACAGAGGTAATTTTGATTCCAGGTTTGAATGGTGACTAAGGGTCATGGTCTCAAGGATCCCATCAGTCTCTGTTAGTCCAGTAAATCTGGTTCTTTTGTGCTTGTTATGCTCCACATTTTCCTCTCCTCTCTATAAGGAGCCTTCCATTGTGATCCTTGCAGAGCAGGCAGCACTTCTTCAGTCTTCAGGATCCTGGAGACTGAAATTTTGCATTTTTTCCTTCTCTTTGTAGCCTGTGCTTCTCTGTTACTGACCTTGTCAGTGTTCTCTTGTAAATGTGCCTATTTATCTATCTCTTGTGGCATTGTACATAGCGAGTCTCACTGCAGATCCAAAGGCCATGGCCTCTGGTGCTTTAAATCCATCAGCTACACCATGGGAGAAAGTTGGGAAGTCTCTTCCCACTGGGATTTACAACCTTGAAAACCCATGGAGGATTGCCATGAGTAGAATCTGCCCCGACAATGGTGGGTGTTTTAGTTCCATCAGGATGTGGATTACATGAGAGCAGGGACTCTCTTGGGTTGATCTTGCTCTATGTGGGACCTACGTCTTGTGTCCATCTATTATGAGTCAATAGCTGACATGCTGAAGAAGATTGAATTGTTCTGTGTGTTCCTCGCACGGTGTCTGGCTGAATATAGGGAAGAATTTTCTGAGCCAGTTGATGGAAAGGGCTACTTCAGGAGCTACTGACCAGTTTTTGTGTCCCTGGAGTACTTTCATTAACTAAACATAAGCAGAGACAAAAATGACAGAGACCTCAAGGAGTGTACAGCCTAAAAGGGAAGATAATATGCTGATAAATGACTGTTGCAGGGTGCTGCAAAAATAGGAATTTAGGACAAGGAATAGAGATCAGAGACGTTTTCACAGATACATGTTTGAGTTGCATCTTGAAAGATGTCTAGATAGGATCACCTAGAACCCACAGAGTTCTGTATGTCTGGCACCATAGGCCTGTAAGTAGTATGTTATTGGTGGTAGTCATGGAGTAGGAGTGTGTGGGCCTGATGCTAGTGTTGCCAGTAATACTTGCTAATATTCAGTATACATAATTGTAAGTCTGCTATAGGCTACAGCTAACGTAAATAGTAAGATACATTGTTTAGTGAACTAACGTAGACGCTGTATGAGGTGGATTGAGTCAGTGACTGGGGTAATTGGGATGGGTGTATCAGAGGCAGTGCAATTGGCACAGGATAGAGCAAGGTTTAGGGCTGTTGTACATAGGGTCACTATGAGTCGCAGGTGACTTGACGGCACATAACAACAACAACAACAACAAAACTAACCTAAGACCTAGGCTTGGATTTATTCCCCCCTGAGAATTATCAAAGGACTTCAAATAGGAGCAGGACACATTTTGACTGCATATAAACATAACTGTTGTCAGGATTGTAGCCAAGATGAAGCAGCATTTAGATGGACAAGATGATCTTTGATGCTGAGATCTTTGATCCTGTATATCATCTTTATAATTACACTATTTATCCAACCTTTGGGCAAAATTTATAAATACCATCTTTCCTTTCCCTTCAGGACTAGTTGAGGTTTCTTGAGCTTGCTTAGCTGGGCATAAATGACAAATGGCCCATTTCCCCAAAGATTAAAGCAAAAGAAAGGCTCGTCAGTATTCTAGGACCTACTTAAAGAGCTTCTCCATCTTGTTTAATTTCATTTAAATGTAAAATAATCATGAATATTCTTTGCCAGTTTCCTTTTCTAGTCTCTCATTAGAATAAATTTGGCTCAGCTATACTAAGCCATCATCTGTTAGGCATCATAACTGAAGCAAACCAAGAAATGGCAGAGCTGCCACTTACCTCACTTTGTTGCTCAGCGAACCATTCCACCAGTCTGAACAGGGCTTTATAGCTAGGGGGAAATCAGAGGCTCAGTTTTCACATCCGCACGAACTGAGCAACAGCAAATATTGACAGTTTGCCTTAAGAATTATTTGAAGATTGGATAGTATTTTCTTCAGCTTTATTATCCTTAGGCAGCTGTTTAAGGAGCCTTGGTGGTGCAGTGGTTAAGCTCTTGACTGCTAACCCCAAAGTCTGAATTGGAACCCACCAGGAGAAAGACATGGAATTCTGCGTCTGTGAAGATTACAGCCGTGGAAACATTGGGGTATTCTGCTCTGTCATGGAGGACCAGTATGAGTTGTGTCAACTTGATGGCAACAGGTAGAGTGTCTTCAGCTATCAGAGAATCAGTTGTAAATCTACCAGTTAAACATGCCACTTAATCTTCCTTAGTCTTAGTTTCCTTTTCTATTTAATAGATATACTAATATTTGTTAGAGTTGGTTTGAGAATCATTTGACTGGCATGAAATCTCTGTCATGGGATCTAATAAGTGCTTAATTAATACTGCTGCTTTTCTTTTTCCTCATTCACTCTCAATATCTGAAACTACCACTATTAATCTATTGTTAGTAACTATTTTTTTAAAATTTTTATTAATTTTAATGAAAGTTTACAGAAACTTTAGATTTCCATTCCTTCATTGTTGCACTTTTCTCCCTGCCCAATCCCCCCGCCCCAGTTCACTCTTCTCTTTGAAAAGAGAAAAATTCTTTCATTGAGTAACTAATTCTTTTAAGTGTTATTAAATTGTGTATGTTTCTGTGGATAGTAACATTTTTTATTTATCACTAGCACCTTTACCACAATTAATGGGCCCAAGTTTTGGGGACAATTACCTAAAAGTAGTAACTTTTGGAAATTGACTGAGAAAAAAACATTAGGTAGGGTAGAGACATTAGAAGTAAACAAGAGGACCTCTGAAAAGGAGATGAAAGCAACTTAAAATCAGGAATTTTAATATTGAAAGAGGTGGGGTTTAAAAAAATTTCATTCTACTAATTATATAAGAAGGAAAACAGGGCAATGACTTGACTAGAAGCTTTACAGAAAATTCATGACAAGATTGTTGTTGTTGTGTTATGTGCCATCAAGTCGCCTGCAATTCAGAGCGATCCTGTGTATAACAGCCGTAAACCCTGCTCTATTCTGTGCCAATCTTATTGTCTCTGGCACACCTACCCCCATTACCCAGTCACTGAATCAATCCATCTAATCGAGGGTCTTCCTCTCCTGTGCTCCTCCACCCTCCCAAGCATGACGTCACCGTAAACCCTGCTCTATTCTGTGCCAATCTTATTGTCTCTGGCACACCTACCCCCATTACCCAGTCACTGAATCAGTCCATCTCATCGAGGGTCTTCCTCTCCTGTGCTCCTCCACCCTCCCAAGCATGACGTCACTTTCCAAGGACTGGTCCCTCCTTGTAACATGTCCAAAGTGTGTCAACTGAAGCTTCATAAACCTTGCCTTCAAAGAGCAGCCTGGCTTCACCCTCTCCAGGACGAACTTGTTTTTTTCTCCTAGCCGTCCATGGTATATTCAGTACTCTTCACCACAGCTCAAAGACATCAATTCTCTTTATATCATCTCTAGTCATTGTCCAGCTTTCTGTTGCATAGCAAGTAATTGCAAAGACCATGGCCTGTATCAAGAACACCTTAGTCTCCAGAGTGACATTGTTGCTCTTTAGTACTTTGAAGAGGTCTCTAACAGCACACTATCCCAATGCAAGTCATCTTTTAATTTCCTGGCTGCTGGTACCAAACATGTTCATTGTAGAGCCAAGCCAACTGAAGCTGTTAACAATCTCAATCTCTCCACCATCCATCATAATGTTGCCAGTCAGCCCAGTGGTGAGAATCTTTGTTTTCTTGATGTTGAGCTTCACTTCATATTGAAGTCTGCAGTCCTTGACCTTCTGCAGCAAGCACTTCAGGTCCTCCTCAGTTTCAGCAAGCAGGCTTGTGTCATCTGCATAACGCAGATT
>NW_006399775.1:16621288-16628695 GCF_000299155.1 Elephantulus edwardii
TGTTGTTCTTATATAAAGAGTAATTGTTTCTTTTTAAACTCAAGCTATATAATAAGGATTTAACCAGAATCTGTTTTTTTAAATAATCTCCAAAACCCTATTATTATGTCTTGCTTTTTCTAAATGCCATCTAAAAGCAAATGTTCTTATGTAGATGCAGCAGGAGAAGACATCATTACTTTCCTATTAATTGTAACTTGAGATTATGTCATTATATAGATTTATTGAGACCGTAAAAAATCAAATACGTTGGTTGAAGACGGCTCAATTTTTATAAATTTCTTGTTTGCCCTTATTAAGAAAGAAAAACCGCAACCACATGCAAACACACAGAAATTGGGGCTTTTTGGATCATTCCCAATTTTCCATTTTGTTGTTTTGATCTGTTTGATCCTATGTTTTTCCCTAAAAATAACAGTTACCCAATAGTAATTCCAAATGTGTTCCCAATAATAAATATTTTCTTCCCTCTGTTTTGTGACTGTTTGCTAATAGGAAGGAGGGTGGGATGGAAACTAGTTTCATCCATGCCCACTGTTGTTTAAGTCCTAGACCTGTTGTTGTTGTTATGTGCCGTTGAGTCATAGTGACCCTATGTACAACAGACCTAAACACTGCTCTCTCCTGTGCCAATCTCATTGTCTCCGACACACCTACCCCCAATACCCCAGTCACTGAATTAATCCTTCTCATTGAGGGACTTTCTCTCCCTGCACTGTCCCTCCACCCTCCCAAGTATGATGTCCCTCTCCAAGGATTGGTCCCTCCTTGCAACATGTCCAAAGTATGTCAGATGAAGCTTCAGAATCCTTGCCTCCAAGGAACAGCCTGGCTTCACCCTCTCCAGGACAAACCTCTTTGTTCTCCTAGCAATCCATGGTATGGTATATCCAGTACTCTTCTCCAGCACCACAGCTCAAATGCATCAGTTCTCCTTCTATCATCCCTAGTCATTGTCCAGCTCTCTGATGCATAGCAAATGATTGAACTGACCATGGCCTGTATCAAGTGACATCATTGCTCTTCAGTACTTTGGAGAGGTCTCTGACAGTACACTTTCCCCAAAATTTGTTTTTTAATTTCCTGGCTGCTGGTGCCAACAGTGTTGATTGTGGAGCCAAGCAAACTAAAGCTGTTAACAATCTCAATCTCTTCATCATCTATCATGATGCTGCCAATTGGTGCAATGTTGAGAACTTTGTTTTCTCAATATTGAGCTTCAATCCATATTGAGAACTGCAGTGCTTGACCTTCTGCAGCAAGCACTTCAGGTCCTCCTCAGTTTCAGCAAGCAGGGTTGTGTCATCTGCATAACACAGATTGTTGCTGAGTCTTCCTCCAATCCTGATACCACATTCCTCCTCATAGAGCCCAGCCTCCCGGATAATCTGTTCCTCATATAGATTTAAAAGGTATGAAGATAGGACACATTCGTGGCAAGCACCCTTTTCAATTTTGAACCATGCAGTGTTTCCTTGCTCTGTTCTGATAGCTGTCTTCCTGGTCTGAGTGTAGGTTTCGCAAAAGCACAATCAAGTATTCTGGGATTCTCATTCTTCTCAGAGTCAGCCACTGGTTGTTGTGACCCACATAGTCAAATGCCTTTGCATACCACATACTCTGCTTTCAGCTAAGATCCATCTAACATTAGTGCCAATATCCCTAGTACCAAGGCCTCTTCTAAACCCAGCCTGCACTTCTGGCAGTTCTCTGTTGATGTGCTGTTCCAGTTGTTTTGGGATAATCTTCAGAATTTTGCTACTAATGTTATTGTTTGATAATTTCTGTAATCTGTTGGCTCACCTTTCTTTGGAATGGCAACAAATATAGATCTCCTTCAGTCAGTTGGCCAGCTGGCTGTCCTCCAGATTTCTTGGCACAACTTGGTGAGCACATCTAGGGCAGCATCTGTTTGTTGAAATATATCAGCTGATATACTGTCAATTCCTGAGGCCTTGTTTTTTGCCAAGTGTTTCAGAGCAGCTTGAACTTCTTCATCACCACAGGCTCTTGCTCATACATTTTTGTAATGAAATTCTTCTGTGTCTGACAATTACTGGATATTAAAAATTAAGACAGAGAAATGAAGGCTGAAGGGACCAGATAAGCAATCTGAAGGTGGAACATGTTCATTCATTCAATGCTTGTGTGCTTTCTTAGTTTCCCAATCTTGTGCTGGGAGTTGGAGACAGAGAAGCTGGGGCGGGGGCGGAGGGGAGATTTAAAATCAGACACACCTGGATTCAAATCTAGCCTCAACAAGTTACTTAACATAGGAGCTCTTAATGTCAAGCTCTGCACTAAAAATAAAATAAGACGATTCTGGCTTTCAAGGTTGCACATCATCTCTAAAATTTGATATAATAACCTCCTAAGATTATGTGTCATTTAGAAAAGGATGTATCACCCTTCAAAAAGTAGAGAGTTGGTGAAGGAGAGGAAGAGTCAGCCCTCAGCCAGATGTACTGACAAACCGTGAGGACAGCACAGCTTCAGGCAGGGTTTCCGCGTGTGGATACAGTCACTACGAGTCAGAGCCAGCTCAGCAGCACCCAGCAACGACTACAAAGAATGTGTCAGGGGATTCAACAGCACATAGAAAACCCTTGGCACATACTAAATAGCCGGTAAATGTTTACTGATATTAATATCCTAAGGCAAGTGAGACATGGCTTTCCAGTCTCAAGGAGCCCCACTGTCCAGTCAGGAAGACAGTTCACCACGCCTGTCTTCCTTGGTGCCTCTGGGTGATTTTAAGCTGCTAACTTTTCAGTTAATAGTTGAGGACTTAATCATTATTGCCACCTAGGGATTCCTTTGCTGTTTTAATAAACATAAATCTTAAAATAGGTAAAAGATTCATTGTTAGTATAGAGAAGAGAACAATCTGTCTCTTTAGATGACTCAGGATGGTATTCAGGAGAGTCTTGTGTCAGCAGACGCACAAGTTGGGGAAGGACAGTCCATTTAGTAAGAGGAGGGACAAGTAAGGATACAGAGCAGTCGTGACACAAGAGTACAAGTATCTCCAGAAGTGTGTGATTGCATGATGGGGTGTTTGTAAAACCCTTCACTGTATAAACATGACCCATATTCCTAAAGCATTTCTTTTACTTGGGGGGGATTAAACTTTTTAAACTAGAGCAAATGTAAATACATTATAGAAGAGAGCTGAATGATGACCACATGAATTTTTAGGGTCAAATGGGAAACTTTAAAGAAATTTTGTGTTTCCCTTGTTTTTCTATCCCTTAGGAATAAGTCCTCTCTTCTCTGTTATTGGAATACTTTTGGTAGAAATGTTTCAAAAGACTGGTATATCCTATAAATATTTAATGTATTTGGCCCTACCTTTAAGAAATAGGATTCAATTACTGCTGAGTGGTTTCATCATGAAGAATCTTTTATTCCTTTCTGAACCAGTTTGAACTTGTAGGCAACAGAAAGTCATTGAAGGATTTTAAACTGATACTTGACCAGATTTTAATTTTCAAAAGATTCATTGGAAGGCTGCCAGTGGGTGGAAATGAAGCCATAAGCGGGGAAGTAAAGAGCCGAGTTTGGTTTTGTTGCACTGTTGTTGTTTTGTACCACTGAGTTGGAACTGACTCATAGCTGACCCTCCAGTGGGTTTTCAGAACCAGTTAATCACATGGAGGAAACTGCCCATCATTCTCCCTGTGGAGCAGCTAGTGGATTCAAACAGTCTGCCTTCGGGATTCCAGCGCAGCTTCTTAACACTAGACCACCAGAGCTGCCTTTGTTGTACTAGTTCATTGGGAAAAGATAAAACAAACCAACCAAAAAAGCCACAAATAATGTTACAACATGATACAAAAAATAATTAATTATAGATATAACAAATAAGTTAATTTATATTATGTATTAGACTATGATAAAACCAAAACCCACTGCTGCTGAATAAATTTTAATTGATAACAACACTATCGTCATTATGTGCCGTCCAACTGGAAGTGACTTTTAGCTGACCCTCCAGCGGAAACCCCAGCAAATTTTCAGAGGCATTAAATTGCACAGGAAGAGACTTCCCATCTTTCTCCCAGATAGTAACTTGTGGGTTCAAACTGCCTGCATTTTTTTTTTGGTTGGCCCCACAACTCCTTACCTACGAGGCTGCCAGAGTAAAATTACCCTATAAGATTTCCAGGGTTGTAAATCTTGACAGTCAACACCCTTGGTACCAGCAGTCAAGAGATGAGGTTGCTTTGGCAAGTCCTTTGTCAGAGACCTCTCCAAAACACTGAAGAGCAATGATGTCATTCTGAAGACTAAAGTGTGCCTGACTCAGGCCATGGTCTTTTTAGTGACTTGCTACACATCAGAGGGACAGTAAATAAAAACAACAAGAATTGAGGCCTTTGTGTTGTGGTTTTGGAGAAGAGTACTGTATATCCCTGGACTGCCAAAAGAACAAATAGATGCGAGTTGGAGAAGGTACAGCCAGAGTGCCCCTTGAAGGCAATGATGATAAAACTTTGTCTTTCATTCTTTGGACATATTACTAGGAGAAGCTATTCCTTGAAAAGTGATACCATACTTGGAAAGGTGGAAGGTCTGCAAAAGAGGGGAAGACCCCCTACTAGATGGAATGACACAGTGACTGTAGTAATAGGTTCAAGGTGTATCAGAGACCATGAGAATGGCTCGAGACAGAACAAGATTGAAGTCTGTTGTTCAGTTACTATGAGTTGTACTCTGTGATACCTAACAGTAACAACAGCAACAACAAATCTTTACAGAAGATTTAGATCATTCTCCCATTAAGCATCTGTTGGGTTGGACCATGTACTTTTTAATCATTACATCCTAGGGCTCCTCTCAGAAGTGATAAATGCATGTAACATGAGCATCAAGTGAAGCTAGAATACCTTTCAGTGGCTTACTTATTCACTCTTTCTAGTCATAGCTGCCTTTCTTTTTATTTCAAACACAAAGTGTATTTTATTTTACTACTGAAAAGCAAGTTAGGGGAAATGGTGATTATTGTGATTTACTGTATCATAGCTTTAAGCTTTATTTGGAGATGCTTTGGCCTCAAATAAAATAATAAAAATTTTAACTCCTTCTGTTGCTCTGTTAAGTAATTAGAATTGAAGTTTCGCACTTCCACAGACAGTTTAAAAAGTCAGTCCCTAGTTAATATCTTCTGAGTATCTTTCTTTAGAAAGGAGAACTGCTTTTTCTGAACATCTTCTATTTCTCTGAGTTTAGAGTATTAATCTCATTCTCTCATACATTTGTTGACATTTTTATACATAGAAACTTAGAAAAATTGTTTAGGATCTTTTGAGTGATAAGATTTACAATAAATTTGATGGTCTTAAGCTATGGTAAAAGAGGGACAGAAAACAATGTTGGCTAATCTCAAGAACACTGGCTTGAGAGTTTGGGATATTAAAATTTACAGTCTTGATTTCTTGCCATTTTGTAATCCATGGACAAGCTTTTTGTTCTGTCTTTTTTTTTTTTTTAAAATCTGGGAGGATAGAAGGAGAATTGATGCCTTTGAGAAGAGTATTGAGGGTACTATGGACTGCTAGGAAAACAAACAGATTCATCCTGGAGTGGTTAAACTGGGCTGCTCCTTGGAGGCAAGGATTCTGGGGCTTCATCTGACATACTTTGGACTTTGGACATGTTATAAGGAGGGACAAGTCCTTGGAGAGGGATATCATGCTTGGGAGGGTGGAGGGGTGGCACAAGAGGGGAAGACCCTCTATGAGGTGGATTGATTCAGTGACTGGGGTAATCGGGATGGGTGTGTCAGAGACAGTGCAGTTGGCACAGGATAGAGCAGGGTTTAGAGCTGCTGTACATAGGGTCGCTATGAGTCACAAGCGACTCAACGATACATAACAACAATCTTAAAAACAAGGAGAGATGTTATTTCACAGGGGCAATATAAAAATAAGTAATAATAAAATAATTTATATGAGATACAAAGCACAAGGCATTAAAAACTAACACTATAATAAAAAAGGTACATGAATCTATAACAATCAAGGAAAGCTACTGAAAGGAAATCTTAGAGTTAGGCCTAGAAAGGTCTCATTTATTTTCATAGAGTTGGAAAGTGGCTGATAGCTGATCCTCCAGTAGATTTCCAAGACTGTAAATCACATAGAAGACTGCCCATCTTTGTCCTGCAGAGCAACTGGTGGATTTGATCTGCTGGAGAGGCATGGGCGCTGGGTTACCAGCGCAACTATCTGCACAGAAGACCCTGCAGAACTCAATGGGAAGATATGCACTAAGAATTTTTTAAAAAGGCATAAGATGTATCTAAAAATATCTGTATAGCCAACAATATTGTCTTGCCAACCAGATTAACTTCCCTGAGCAAGAACTGATAACAGATCTGCTTGGCTTTATTAAGTTTAAGGTAATCTAAATATCTCCAAATGAGACTCAGATGTCACTCACTTAATTTGATGGCCTTGCAAGGAGTAATACCCAAATCACATAGCTGCCATGTTCAATAGAAGTAATCATGTATCTTCCAGATAAGGAGACAAAAAAAAGAATAGACAAAAAGAATATTTAAGAAGTTAGTTGGCCTTAAAACAGCTAATTGACAGATTGGTAATTGAGTATTGGAGACTATTTCATCTAATGTCTCAAAGGAGTGCTGCTGCTTGAAATGTCTCCTAAAGATTTGTTTCCAGACATGACACATCAGTTTGTTATTATCTCTCCCTTCTTATATGACCTTCAAGGTTTGCAAGGAGCACACACACACTTTTGAAAACAGGAATGTAAGGAGCTTTGATTACATTTTATTTGTTGTATTTTATTTGTGCCGTTTTATTACCAATTAGGCTTATAAGAAAACTATTTAAGGACATTTGAAAAATAAATTGCTGAGTATTTTTTATCTCTGCTGTGCTAGGTAGTAAGTATTCTTTAATATAATTTCTAATATAGATTGACTTACTAATTACCTGACTAACGTATTAACAATAGCCTCCATAAAAATAAACATCTTGAGAGAAATAAGCACTATATTCAGTGTTTCTTATCTACCTAGTAGTGGCAGAGCTAGAAATAGAGTCCAGTATTACAAAGCCTGAATTATTCCCATGCAGATTATTTTGGAATCTAATTTCTTATCCCAAGATCGATTTTTAAAAAGGATGAAAAAGTAGACATATACTTTATTATCAGAAATATCTCTTTTTGTGAAAAAGATTGAAACAAATGGATTACTGTGTGGTAATGCGCTTAACAGAAAAATATGCAAAGACAATGTAAAATGTAAGTGTTACTTTAAGTAAATTAGAATTCAAACATCAATTTTTTTATTATTATTATTAAATTTTATTAGTTTTAATGAACATTTACAGAGATTTTGGGTTTTCATTCCTTCATTGCTGCACCATTCTCTCT
>NW_006399775.1:16628795-16637673 GCF_000299155.1 Elephantulus edwardii
TGTAAATGTTCATTAAAATTATTAAAATAAATTAAAAAAGAATTTTAAAAAGAGAAAGAAAGGATATGGAGATAGGACACATCCTTGGCGTACACCCTTCCCAATTTTGGACCGTGCAGTATTTCCTTGTTCTGTTCTGACCACTGCCTCCTGGTCCAAGTATAGGTTTTGCATAAATCCAATCAAGTGTTCTGGGATTCCCATTCTTCTCATTTGACTGTGTAGATCACAATAAACTATGGCTGACTCTGAGAATTGACATGATTAGGATCCAAATTTCCTGACCCCAGTTTTGTATTATTTTGTTACTATTTTATTTCCTAGGATATTGTCAGATATTGATGATAATAGGACTTTTTCCAGTTCTTCACGTTTCTTATTACTAGAGGATCTTCATACATGCTGTTTACTCTAGCCAGGGTTCCCATCCCCACACTACCACCCTCCATCTCCTGTCAGCCCCTTTTCATCTTGAACAGCCCTCATTTAATATTCATGATCTCAGCATATGTGTCAATTCAAGGATAATGTCTGTGACTTCCAAAGTTAGGACCTCTATTTTACGGTCATGAACTCTACTTTTTCTTTATAGTGCTTACTATAACTATACCTAAATACTTATTTATGCAGTTAACCATTTACTATTAACTGTAAGTGCCTTGAGAACAAGGGCTATGTTATATTAGCACATAAAATAATAAAATATAAAAAGCAAACTTAGACACTACCTGTCTGCCTGGTAAAGCAAACAAGAAAGATTTGATCCAGGACTACAGGTAAGGAGATTCCACATTCATCAAGAGCCAAACAAGTTGTGCATCTTCATTCATTCATTCATTGTCTGGGAGCTTTAGTGGCCTAGTAGATGAGGAGTTGTGCTGCCAGCTCAAGGCCAGCATTTGAAACCACTGCTGCTCTGTGGTAGCAATATGGGCAGTCTCTTCTCATGTAATTTACTGCCTCTGAAAGCCTGCTGGAAGGTCATCTATGATATGCTTTAATTGGACGGCTATGAGTTTGTTGAGTAGATGGCCTATTGCCTCAGATTAAAAACCCCAAACTCATCTGTAATCACAGTAAGAAGACTGTTAGCTTTCTCCTCCAGAGCTGCTGGCAAATTTGAGATGTGTAGATGACAGATGTGTAGCCTTTGGGTTAGCAGTGCAACTCGCCAAGGACTACACACCACCAGCGCTGCCTAGCTTTAAACGGTTTTTAAAAAAACAAACGGCCCATTGTTGGCCAAGTTGATGACAAGATATGCTGACATTTCATTAGGCTTTCAAGCCTGTGTATCTTTAAAGGGAAAGATTGCTCATCTTTCTTACACAAATTGATGGACTTGAATATCCAGCTTTTTAGTTAGCAACACAACGTATAACACACTGCTCCACCAGAAGCTCCTTGCCTTGCATGTTATTGTTGTTGTTAGGTGTTGATGAGTCAGTTATCAGTCCTAGTGACCCTGTGAACAACAGGCCTGAACTATGTTATGCCATCCTCATCATCTCTGACATACTTGAGCCTATAGCTACAGTCACTGTGTCACTCTGTCTTGTCAAGGAATCAAACAATGTATTGGGCAAATTTCCCGGCACAATACCTCTTTAAAATGTTAAGAAACAAACAGTTTAGGATTAAAGTGCACCTAACTCTCCACTGGCTTTCTGAGGCTGCACCTCATACAGGAGAAGATTGCCCATCTTTCTGCCTTAGAGCCTCTGGTGGATTTGAACTACCGAGGAGGCACGGCCTTTGGGGTAGCAGCTCAGTTCCCTACGCACTATGCCATCAGAGCTCTCCAGAGGTTTTTAAGTTAGACCCAAGCTATATTATTTCCTTTTCCCTCTTTATACACATAAAAGCTGGACAGTAAATAAGGAATTAAGAGAAGAGTTCATATCATTGAAACACTGATATCAAAAGAATATGGAATATGCCATCAAACTGCCAGCAGAACTAAACAACAAACAAATCTCAGAAATCGTGCAGCTGGTATACTTCTTAGAACTGTGGATGATGAGGAGGCTTCATCTCATCTCATGAACTTCTGATATGTCTCCTTTAGAAGGAGATTATGCTGGATAAAGGAGGCCAATGAAAAAGAGAGAGACCCTCAGTGACTGACAACAGGTGGCACAGTGAATAAGCTCATGGACAGTATGGTTATAAGGTGGAAGGACCAGGCAGTGTTTCATTCTCTTGTACAGAGTAAATTGGAACCCACTTGATGGTATCTAACAGCAACAACGAATTTGTCAATAAATTGTTTAAAGGCCAAATGCCTACATAAATATTATACTAACACTTGAAAACAGAAATATAGAAGACAAAATGCGAATTATGTTTCATGAAAAGCCAGTAGATCTTGATTCAAAAACTTTAGAGAGGCTATCTGCATATTGTGTAACTTGCAAGAAATGTTGCTACAGCATATCTTGATTCTCTGCTGGATTTTTTTCTTTTTAATGTTTAAACATTATTTGATGAACAGGTTTTAGAGGTGATAATAATACAGAACTATACTTTAGAGTCAGTGCAAAATCTAACTGTACTCCTTATTAACTCTGTTATCTTGGCAAGTTACTTAAATGATCACAAGTTCTTGCCTGTGAAATGCAAACTATAATATGACCTTCCTTTGAATGACTGAAAATTAAGTGATAATAATTAGTGTAATAATAAGTGTAAAGGCACGTAACTACAAGACCTTGCACAAGTGCTGTTATCTTAATTATTCTAATAATTAACATCTAATACTTACTTTGAAAAAGCTCTCTTCTAAGAATGCTTTTCCCCAACAATTACATTTCATTACTTACGCGCATCTTCTCTGCCATCTGTATGCCTCTTTTGTTGTGATTATTTCTCATGTTTAATGATATATTTCTCATCTCCAGTGTTCGTAAATTCCTAGCAGGCAGAGATTGTGTCTTGCTCTTCATTGTAGCCTTCACTTCTAACACATTGCTTGGCTCAGAGTATTATTAAAGAACGGACTAAATGTATATATAATGAATAAAAAGACTCCATCAACTCTTTTAAATATTAGAAACACTCCATCTGTAACACCTAGCACAGTGCCTAGCTTGCCCTTGAATATATTATCACAATAGTAAATATTACTATAAATAGAAGTTAACTTGATTAAATTATTTCATTAGCTTTGCTATTTCTTCTTATGTGTAGTGCTGTTGTTACGTGCTGTCCATTGACTATGACTTGCAGCCACCCTATGAACAAATAGCTCTGAACCCTGCCCTATCCTGAACTGGTCTCAGTGTTTCTGACACACCTGCCTGCATTGCCACAGTCACAGTGTCAATCCCTTTTATCTGGGGTCTTCCTCTCCTGCGCTGTTGTCCTTCCACCCTTCCAAGCATGATGTTCTTCTCCAAGGACTAGTCCCTCCTGGCCATGTGCCCAGAATGTGTGAGACAGAGCTTCAAAATCCTTGCCTCCAAGGACGGCAGCCTGGTTCAGACCTATTCTCTTAGCAGTCCATAGTATGTATGTTCAGTACTCTTTCTCCAGCACCCAATCAAAGGCATGGATTCTTATGGATGTTAATGAGTATTTTATCAATCAGAGTTGTTCAAGAATGGAAGGAAATGCACATGAATTGTAATGGGACCCACAGACCTGTAGAGGGTCGACATCATTGTTTCCTACAGGTAATGATAACAGGGTAATGTGCTGTGGAATGGTGCCAGCAGAGCAAGACTGTTCCCCCAGGAATAGTAAGTCAGGCATCCTAGTTAAGTGTGTACCAAAAGGGATGGATGAGTGGATGAGATGTGTGTTCAAAAACAAGAAATATACACAGGATAAATTAGATAATGGTAAATATATAAAATAATTAGTAAGGAGACACAGTAGCTGCGACAATGGACTCAAACAGAGCAACAATTGTCAGAGTGATACAGGACTGGGCAGCTGGACAGTGTTTTCTTCTGTTGTACACAGGGCCACCTTGAGTCAAACTGACTTAATGGCACCTAACAGCAGCAACAATGATGAAGATTTCAGTGTTCTGCTTTTCAATTTGGTTTACATAATTGGAGCTGCTTTTCAATTTGGTTTATGTAATACTTAGAACTATGATTTTCAAGTCCTGTTGTCTTTATTTCTTACAGCTATTGGATGAACTCCCAATGATTTACAGCTGTTGTATATTTGTGTACTGCATGTAAGTATTTAAAAGTTAAAATTGTGTTATTTGATTGTCTTAAAATTTTGTATTTACTTCCTAATATAATAAATGCAATTATTACTTATATATGAGTGTACCTTTTGTGATCTCAAAGTAATCTAGTATAATCTCTTAGAAATTATAATAATGCTGACTTTTATGCCCTCAAAACTCTATAGTCAATTATACCACAAAAATTGTAGATGAAGTTTCCATATGCTACAGTATAAATAGTGTCCTACCAGAAACTTATTTGAAAAGTATAGCAGATATCTGCCAGTTGTGTCATGATTATGACATTTTAATCTCTTCGTTTTATCTATTAAATAAGAGATATCTGTATCCTTTAAAGTCTCCTTATTCTAAATGAAGGTAAATGCTGGGTATAATCATGCTGATTGGTTATTCACAAGCAAGAAATAATTATTAGCAGAAATTATTAGCAGTTCATACTGCCCTCCCTGGATCATGCTTTATTCATCTCATTATAAAATTATTTTACATTTCCTGAATGTTAGGAAGAACAATGATTGTAATTAGAACATGAATAAGTGCTGATGTTTATTTACCTACTGTGTACATTATCTCTAATTCTCACAATTGTTCAAGATAAAAGTCCATTTTGTAGATGAAGTAATGAGGCACAGAGACATTAGTAGCTGTCTAAGGCCATAAGTACAGCTTGATTAAGCATCTAGGCCATTGATCAGATACCCAGTCTCTAAACTAGGAAAAACCAACGACCAAAAAACCACCAGTTAAGCCCAATGCTGTCAAGCTGATTTCAGCTCATGCCAAGTTCTCCATCATGTTTCTGAGGTTGTAAATCTTAATGGGAACATCCTCTAGAACATGCACTAAAATAGCCATACAAATATATAATAATGGGGAAAAATTATGATTGTCAGAATGCCCTTCAGGGAGAATTTTGAAAAAATGTTTTGATAGGCTGCAGTCATACAACAACAGAGGGTCATGACATGTGCCTTCTAAGTGAGAACTTTGGAGTAGAGATAGAAGTTGGGCCTTCAGCTACATTGCTGGGTTTATTAGAGGAGAACCTTTAAAATTATACTTCCAGCTTCTTTAAATGTTAGAAAACTATATAAAGGGTATGTGTTCAGATGGGTAATTAATTATAGCCTGTTGGAAACCTACATGTTTTAGTTTTGCCTTAGTAACAAGGCTAGCAATCGAGCCACAATTTGAAACAGTTTTTATCTCTTATATATCCTTATGGAGTATGCCACCCAAGCTTCCTTTTTCATTATGTTGCTATGTACCCTTGAGTCAGAACCAACTAATGGCTAACCCTTCAGTGGGTTTTCAAAGGCATTAAAGCACATGAGCGGAGACTGTCCATCTTTCTCCTGTGGAGCAGATAGTGGATTTGAACTGCTTGCTTTTGGATTGCCAGTGCAACTTCTTATCACTAAGCCACCAGAGTTCCCTGTTTTTCCCATTATAGCTACCTTCAAATTAAACCTCAGACTTTAAGACCATATGGCTTTTACTTTGACTCTCTGTACTTAATTGATTCACTCTCTGGGCTCAGATAGCAGATTTTCTAGCGATAGCCCTTTATTGACCCAGCCTAAGACAGGTGTCTGTCTATTCCTAGTCCATCCAGCCTTTTATAAGCTGAAGAGAGTACAGGTTCCTTAAGATGAGAATATGGGTGAGAAGAGATGAGAGATACCATTAGATCATAGGGATCAATATGCAAGTAGTAAGGTAATATTATTTTATATTTAGATATATTTTTATTTTATATATTTCTATATTATACTTCCTCTTTATATATATTAAAGCAAGGTTTTTTTTCCTCTTTCCCCCTTTTTTTAAAAGGTTTGAATGTTTCAAGATGAAGAATTCTGTAAACTACCACCTACTTTTTACACTAGTTCTGTTCAGTTTAATAGTAACCATAGTAAGTAGTATTTTTTTCCTGCTATAAATAACCATTTATAGAGTTTGGCATCTTAACCCCTCAGTGTTTGAAGCATGCTGTTTGGACTGAAGTATTTCTTTACAAAAGTGGGATATCTCATTTATGGATCCCTCTCCTTTGTTTACTGTTTATGTCAGTTAGAATTGTAGTTGGAATAACTTTTAAAATGTTTCTTTTTTCACCAGATGCTCTGCTGGTAAAGGAGGGGCAATCTCCTCCTGTACCAGTCAGATCTGATTTGACGGTAGATAAACAAAAAATAATAAAATTTTTTAAAAAGTTTCTTTTTTAAGGGGGAGGGGAAATACTTAATAGCAATAGGATAAAATTGTTAATTTTTTGTCATGAATGAACATACTGCCTCTTGTTCATTAAAAACAAAAGATTGACTTTCCTATTGTGGACATAGTGTGACTGTTTTACTAGTCAGTTTTTTCCTAATAAATTGAAGTAGCTAATCATTCCTGGCCGTAACCTACTGCTCTGTTCCCCTCAAGCGGATTACGTTTTGTATTAAGAAAATACTCATTTCCATTTAAGTCATCATTTATCAAAAACCTATCAAGTCAATCACTAACAATAGAAAGATGGCAAAGAAGGAGTTGCTATCCTTGAAGGGTTCTTCTTAGCTGGGAAGTTAGACATGTTGACAAGGGATGATGACTACTGTAACAAAAGTTAAATTATGCCATAGTGAAATAAAGGAGGATCCATCAAGACTGCTTGAGTGGGTCAAGGAAAGCAGTAGAAGAGAAGGAGAAATTGAGCTGAACTGATACTTAGGATTCCACCTGTCCCTCAGCAAGAGTGTATTGAAGCATTTCTAAGTAGACACTCTTTCTTGCCCATAAGCATAAAATCAAGGAACAACATGGTGAACAAAACAGAATGCTTATTGTGTGTCGGATGCTGTACTGAGTACTTGATATTTATTATTTCATTAAACTCCCACCACCACTGGAATTGGCAAAGCTAGACTGAGGGATAGATCAACCTAGGATGCTAACCCTCCTTTGGAATGCCACCTTGTCTGATTGGTTTTGCAGGGCTGAAATCATGTGTCAATAGCAGGGTGATGGAAATAGGAGAGGTTGGCAATTTTGTAGAGTAGTTGGAATAAGGGGGTTTTTTTCCTTCTCCATAATGCACTACATTCACACTTGTTTCTTTAATATTTTGCAGGTTTACCTTAAAGTAAAAGAGCCTATATTCCATCAGGTAATTTTTTAAAAAATTTGTCATATATTTTATTTTCTTACAATACTTACCTGCCTTGTTTTTTCTTTTCTAGTAAGTTATATAGGCACATACAACTTGTGAAACTGAAATGGTAATGCCCTTGGAAAGTTTAGTGTTTAAAACAGAGGTTGCAAATGCCAGTGCCTACAGAAGCTGGGTAGAGGTGACAGAAATATAACTGGGCCAGCCAGCATCCAGATCCACCTGGCTGTTGGTGTTCAGTAACACAGGTGCAGCACCACCCATGTAAGCCAGACACCCAGGAAGCATTGCACACATATCCTTTATATAACCTTATGACTGATCTAGAAAAGACAGAACTGGAACATTTTAAAATTTTCTAATTTATTTAAACAGGTTGACTGAGGTGGAGGTTTATATACATTGAAGGAAGAAAACACAGTAAACTTTGTTATTGGAAATGATGATTTAAATGCCTCCCATAATGAAGCCAGAGTGAAAAAAAGAAAGTAGCCACTTTAAAGAAGGATAGTTATTGTTTTACTGAGTGTCAGCCATGTGCCTGGTACTATGCTCATTACTGCACATTTCCTCTAATCTCTCCAACAATCTTATAACGTTTAGAAGTTATTATTTACTTTTTAAGAATCATGAGCTCAGAAAGAGTAAGTAATTTGCTCCAAGGTTGCAGTTATTAAGGAGCAGTGTCAGGATTATAAATTGATAAATGAGCTTTTCCTGACTCCTGTCACTGTCCTTTTAATAGACCAGCACACAAAAATAAATAAATAAGCACTTTTCAGGAGCAACACAAGCTTTGTAATTAGGCTATGTTGTATTTATGCAAAGAGTTGTGCTATAATGTGTTGTTCTTATATAAAGAGTAATTGTTTCTTTTTAAACTCAAGCTATATAATAAGGATTTAACCAGAATCTGTTTTTTTAAATAATCTCCAAAACCCTATTATTATGTCTTGCTTTTTCTAAATGCCATCTAAAAGCAAATGTTCTTATGTAGATGCAGCAGGAGAAGACATCATTACTTTCCTATTAATTGTAACTTGAGATTATGTCATTATATAGATTTATTGAGACCGTAAAAAATCAAATACGTTGGTTGAAGACGGCTCAATTTTTATAAATTTCTTGTTTGCCCTTATTAAGAAAGAAAAACCGCAACCACATGCAAACACACAGAAATTGGGGCTTTTTGGATCATTCCCAATTTTCCATTTTGTTGTTTTGATCTGTTTGATCCTATGTTTTTCCCTAAAAATAACAGTTACCCAATAGTAATTCCAAATGTGTTCCCAATAATAAATATTTTCTTCCCTCTGTTTTGTGACTGTTTGCTAATAGGAAGGAGGGTGGGATGGAAACTAGTTTCATCCATGCCCACTGTTGTTTAAGTCCTAGACCTGTTGTTGTTGTTATGTGCCGTTGAGTCATAGTGACCCTATGTACAACAGACCTAAACACTGCTCTCTCCTGTGCCAATCTCATTGTCTCCGACACACCTACCCCCAATACCCCAG
>NW_006399775.1:16637773-16650825 GCF_000299155.1 Elephantulus edwardii
ACACAATGATCACAACAACAGAAGAGGATTTGGGGAAGGTTTCACTCAAGATATGGCATTTGATACTCTATAAGACAATTATTGTTGAAATAGAAAGATAACTAGTAAAATGTATATGTGGATCCAAGAGGGGAGGGTGGGAGTAGAGGGGTGAGGATGGGCAAGGGGTGGTAATCCTTCTCAGCATGATATCCTTTCCCAAGGACTGGTTCCACCTGGCAACATGCCTAAAGTACGTGAGACAGAGCTTCAAAATCCCTGCCTCCAAGGAGCAACCTGATTTCACCCTCTCTAGGACAGACCTGTTTGTTTTCTTGGCAGTCCGTGTTCAGTACTTTTCTCCAGCACCACAACTCAAAAAACATTGATTCTTCTTCTGTCATCCTTAGACATTGTCTAGCTCTCTGATGCACAGCAAGCAATTGGAAGACCATGACCTGGTCTTCCAGTCTTTAGTGCACTTTAGTCTCTAGACTGACATCATTGCTTCTTAACACTCGAGCAGTCCTTGACAGCAGATTTTCCCAATGTAACTCATCTTTTGATTTCCTAACTGCTTCTGTCAAGAGTGTTGATTGTGGAATTCAAGCAAAATGAAATCATTAACCTCAATCTTTTCTCTATCACAATGCTGTCTTTTAGTTCAGTGGTGAGAATCTTTGTCTTCTAGATGTTGAGATGCAATCGATATTAAAGATTGCGGTCCTTGACCTTCTGCAGCAAATGCCTCAGGTCCTCCTCAGTTTCAGTGAGCAAGGTTGTGCCATCTGCATAAAGCAGGTTGTTGATGAGTCTTCCTCCAATCCTGATACATTCTTCATCATAAAGTCCAATCCTGAATGATCTGTTCAGTATATAGATTGAAAAAGCATGGAGAAAGGATACCTCCCTCATGTCCTCCTTTCTCGACTTTGAACCCAGCTTATATTTCTAGCAGTTCTCTGTCAATGTACTGTTCTTACTGTTTTGCTCTTGAAAAGAAAAGGTCTCTTAAATCCATATTATAGAATAAACAATCACAGTTTCCTAGCTCAGTTCCTGCATTTTACAAATGAGAGACCAAAGCCTATAAAACAAGTTGCCTGCTGTCAGGTTCATGCCAGTTCAGTGACTCCATGTGTATTACAATAGATCTTTTCTCCACAGGTTTTCATTGGCTTTCCCACCCTTACCTCCTGCTGGAACTAGGTCACCAGATCTTTCCTGTGCGATACCTCTGACTCAAACTTCCAGCCTTTGAGTTAGCACCTGATATGTTAACTATTTGTACCACCCAAGAACTCCTCAAAATTATATATTGAGGTAATAAACAGGGAGTAAACAGTTCTGGTGGTATCCTACAGAGGGAACTAATGGAGGGTGCTAACCAAAACACCTTATCTGAGTTTGACTCCATCAAGTGGAGGGGGGAGGGGAAATGGGACATTCTCCTTCTGTTACCATTTACAGCCTCAGGGACCTGATGGTTGAGTCATAACCAACTCAACAGTTAGTTTGAGTTTTGTTTGTTTGGGCTTTTTTAAAATTTTTATTGTATTATTTTTACATGTACCGTCAAATCAGATCTGACTGGTACAGGAGGAGATTGCTCCCTCCTTCTCCAGCAGAGCATCTGGTGGATTTGAACCGCGCACCTCTGGGATTGCAGTGCAGCGAGTTTGAGTTTTGAATCACACAGTAGAAAAATCTAGAACTCCTGACTATATAGCCCATTGCCTTTTCAATCAAAAGTTAATTAAAAATTGGGCACTTTATTGCATTAATATCAGTGGAGCCATTACAAATTCCAAATACCTAAAACTCATCATTTTTTACCACAACAGGTTTCCAGTAACAATTTTTTCCATTAATCCCTCCCCATTTCCCACTCTGATGAACTGCTCTTTACCAAGGATCAACTGAATGCCTTTTTCCTACAATGAAAGGCTTGAGCTCCCCCTGGAGGTTAGAGCACAAACTAATAAGTATTCAGATGGATTAGAAAGTAAATGAACCCCCCCTTTTTTTTTTAATTTTATATTGGTTTGCTTACAAAGTTTGTATGTATTGTGCTTCACACTATTTTTCATTCACATTGTTTTTCATACTTATGTTTCTTTTTAAATAATACCAAATTTACAGAAAAGGTGCAAGAATTGATAAGAACCTTTTTCTCCTCTAATTTTTTAAGACTTTGTTACCATCAAGGTAGAACTGTAGTGGCCTAGTGGCAAGAAGCTCTGCAATCCCTGAGGCACGTGGTTTCAGGGCTGCCAGCTTCTCCATGGGGGAAAAGTGGACATTCTCCTTCCATGTGATTTACTGCATCTGAAAACTCTCCAGAGGGTCAGTTCTGAACAGGACACAACAACAACCATCATATATTCCAGTGTTTACTTCTTATAAATAATATGGTCCCACATAACTGTAATAAAACCATTAAAATTTTCATAACCTATTCATGTTTTGCTAGTTAACCCAGTAATTTTTATTTATTGCTTTAGTTCCAAGGATGTTAGCCTCCTAAACCTCCTTTGAAGGAACCAGTGAAGAAAATAAAGTCTTCTCTTGATTATGATCCTAGTACTTTTGATGTAGGCCAGATGTTTTATGTACAACCTATTGCTTTGATTTGCCTGATATTTTCTCTTGGTTTTAATCAGGTTGTGCATTTTCAGTAGGACCAGCACAGATATGATGTATCCTTCTCATGGCATCCTGTCAGGTGGCACCAAAAAAATTTTTTTTCGTCCCATTAATGGTGTTTTTTAAAAATTTGCAAAGATAGAAAAACTATGGTATATTCACACAATGGATTTTATATAGATGAATGTTGCGTCAGAATCAGAGGAAGACTCATGTTATGCAGATAACACAACCTTACTTGCTGAAAGTGAGGAAGACTTTAAATGCTTGCTGGAGAAGATCAAAGATTACAGCCTTCAAATTAAGAAAACAGAGATCTTCACCACTGCGCCAATATATAACTTCATAATGGATAGAGAAGACAGAGAACTGAAACCTGCTCTATCCTGCAAGTAATGGCAAAGACTATGGTCTGGACCATATTGTCCTTTCATCTTTGAGTATCAAGTACCTAGTCCAATGCTTGGCACTTGGTCAGTGTTCAGTAAGTGCTTGGTAAAAAAGTAAAAAAAAGAAAAAAACACCAAAACCCTGGTTTTGGAATTCTTCACTATCTTTTCATTCAAACCAAGGAATACTAGAAATCAGTCTGCTCCATGATAAGCAAAATACTGTATATATGCAGTTTACAAAGTCCTGTATGAAAACTATACCCCATATGTATGTTTTTCACCTCTCAGCTTCATCCATATTCAATTCTTTTCAAAAAGGCATCAAAATATAAACTCAAGGAACATCTTTTTTCTTTTTCTTTTTCTTTTTCTTTTTTTTTGTCTTTCTATTTTTCTGAATAGGCTTTAAATTCTCCTTTCTTGATCAACAAGAACACATCCTACTTTCTTCTTAGGATGTAAGTTCCCAGAGATCTTGGTTTAAATACAGCATATTCCAGGATGCATTAGCAGAAAGAAAACAATAATATTTGCATAGACTTTCTAAAGCTTGGGGATTGAAAAAAATTCTTAAATATAGAAAGAGAAAAATTCACTCTAAAATATATTAGGATATAAAATCTCAAGGAGCAGAAAAGTATGTATTCTGTGGTCCTATTTTTATTCTTCAAATTAATATTAGATTCTAGGAGCCCTCGTGGCATAGTGGTTACTGTCCGGCTGCCAACTGAAAGGGTAGTAATTTAAACACAGTAGACACCCTGCCAGGAAAAGGTATGGCAGTCTGCTTTCACAATTGATTCAGTCACTCGCTATGCATCTGAGAGCTGGACAATAAAGAAGAATGACAGATGAAGAATTGATGTCTTTGAGCTGTGGTGTTGGAGAAGAATACTGAATACTCGATGGTTTGCCAAAAGAACAAACAAGTATGTCTTGGAGAAAGTGCAGCCAGTGTTCCTTAAAGGCAAAGATAATGCTTTGCCTCACATACTTCAGGCATGCTGCTTGGAGAGGTTATTTATTTCTTGGAGGAGACATCATGGTTTGAGAGGTGGAGGATTGGTAAAAGAAAAGACCTTCAACTAGGTGAACTGACACAGTGATGGCTGCATGTACTCAGGTGTGTCAGAAATTGTGAGAATGGCACAGAGTTCAGATTTGTTGTTGACAGGTTTGCTATGAATCGTACTTGACATGTTGGCCAAGTGGCACGGATTTGCACTGCTAACCAAAAGTACACAGTCTGAATCCACCAACTGCTGTGCAGGAGAAAGAAAGGCATTAACCTCCCATGTGACTCCTACTAGAGGGTCAGCTATGAGTTGGTTCCAACTCAATGGCACATAACAATGTCTATGAAGATTACAGTCTTAGAACCCAATGTTGTTATGTACTGTGGAATCAGAACCAACTCATAGTTGACCCTTCACTGGGTTTTCGGTGGCAATAAATCACAAGGGAGGAGATTGCCCATTTTCTCCCATGGAGTAGCTAGTGGATTCAAACCACATGCCTTTGAGCTGACAGTGCAACACCTTACCACTAAGCCACCAGAGCTGCCTTGGAACCCTGTGGAGCTTGGGAAATCAAGCTTTTATAGATGACAGTTTGCCAGCTGAAAATCATCAATCTTTGTAAAGTAAAAAAAAAAACAGGTATTGGATAAACCACTAGAAGGGAATGGGGAAGAGGGAAGCTCAGGGGGTAAGTGAATCCATTTGAAAAAGCCTTATCGTACCTCCACAATATAGGTTCATTCCTCATCATTTAATATGTTCTAATACTCCCTGAATAATCCGTTTCCCATGACTTCTGTATAAAAACCAAACCCACTCACCACTGTCAAGTTGGTTCCAACTCATAGTCTTCTCCTTGAAGACTGTATGTAAACCTATTCAGAAGACTCACATCTTTCTTTTGAAGAACAGCCTGTGTATTCCAACTTCCAGCATTTTGGTTAGGAGCCCCATAACATGTTAAACTACTCCACCAGGGACCCTTTGCTTCTGTATGCTGATGATTTATAAATCAGTTTCTCAACCCAAATTTTTCTTCTATGCTTTAATCCCAGATAATCTTAATTTCTCCTAGAGTTTTCTACTTGGATATTTCACTGGCATTTCAATCTCTAAATATACCCAGAAATGAACTCATCATTTTTCTCTCCACTATGTATTCTCTCCAGTATTACATATCTCAGTAATGGTTTTACTGTGTCTAAAGTGCTCCGATAGGGAGCTGGGGTGGGTTAGTGGTAAGAAAGTGTGCTTCCAGTGGTTCAAATCCACTACCAGCACCTCTGAGGGAGGTGTCGTTTAACACCTCTGAAAGACCTGCTGGAGGGTCAGCTACGGGTTGGTTCGGCCTCTACAAAGCACACTCAGCGAAGGAGTCTGGTAACACAGTTCGTGACACGGTGAGCTGCTACCTGAAAGGCCAGCAGTTTGAATACAGCAGGCTCTCCACAGGAGAAAAGCAGATACTCTTTTGCCCTGTCTTTCAGAAAGGATATATATTTACCAATAATGAGAGCCAATTGTCTTTGGGTGGGGCAAGGGTGGTCATTGTAAGGTACAGAGGCTTTTCCTACCCATCTATATGTTGACTGTTTTTTATACTCATGCAGGCCCAAATCCTCCAACCTGGGTACAATCCTTCACAACAACCAAAGCAGACAAAACAGTCCCTGTTTTAACCCTACTGTATCCACGGTGGTAGAACACTATGCTCACCCTCAGGCAGGCCTGCGTTAACCTGGGTCTGTTTGGTACTCATACTATTGCATTCCCCAGGGCCTAGTGTAAGGCTCAATAAATATTTCTTGGATTCTATTTAATAGAGAAAGACCACTAGTTGTTTTTATGGATGATATTATGTCTATGAATATACTGAGGAATGCTGTGGCTTCATGGTAAAGAATTGTGCTCCCAACCCAAAGACAAGCAGTTTGAGTCTAGCAGCTGCTCTGTGGGAGAGAAGATGGGCAGTCTCCTGTGAGATGAACTGCCACAGAGAACTCACTGGAGGGTCAGCTATGAGTCGGTTTTGATTCAGCAGCACGTAACAACAACATGTACATATTAGAAGATCCTGGAGGTAAGAGATAATAAAGCAGTAGGCAAGAGTCAGATCAAGGCCTCAAATATCATGCTACTTTAACCTGTGGTACAGATGTGGTCTGCACAAGAATGAAAATACTCAAAATTTGTGTTTTAGAAAAAATACTTAGACAGCACTATGGAGAACAGATTGTTGGTTTTGTGTCATCAAGTCAGAAACAACTCATAGCTGAGTCTCCAATGAGTTTTTAGACTCTTAATCATGAATAAGAGGAAAGCGCCCATCTTTTTCCTGTGGATTTGAGCCATGTGCTTTTGGGATGCCAGCACAGCTCCTGACCACGAGGCCACCAGAGTTCCCTATGGAGAACAGATAAGAGAATAATAAAACGAGATTTAAATTTTTACCCTTGGGTCAATTTCCAAGGTAGAAGTAGCCATCGAATGCTTCAAATCAAAGAGCGAGACATGAAGGGAAAGGCACTGTACAACAGGGATTTAATGAAACTTTGATTGCCTTAATTATAATTCATTATTTTTTTTAAAAAAAGTGTTATTTAAAATGAAATGAAAGATAGGAAATGTTTACAGTTAGCCAGGAGAATTATTTTTGTGGACAAAGTACATTTCCTCTGCCAAAAAAGAATGATCTACTAACTTCATTTTCCTTTCTTATTCAGGTCATGTATGGAATGTTGGTTTTCACATTAGTACTACGATCTATTTATATTGTTACATGGTAAGTAGTTTGGATCATCAACACTGTGATTATTGTCAGACTGGTAACAGTAAAACTATGACCTAAATTAACATAAAAATTCAGCTCCATCCAACATTATGGAATATTACAGAATCACTGCTTCTTTTAGTAAGTTTTGGTTTGTTTGGGGTTTTTTTTACATGGAGCGATGGAAGTGTTTATTTTATTTTTTTAATTATTATTAAATTTTACTAGTTTTAATGAACATTTACAGAGATTTTGGGTTCTCATTCATTCGTTGTTGCACTGTTTTCTCTACCCTCCTCCCCAGTTCGTTCTTCTTCCCCCCCCCCCCGAATGTCTGTTTTAATTGTCCAATTGCCACAGTGCTTGTCAAAGTCAGTTCTGATTAATCTCCTTTGTCAGTGTGCCCTTTGCCATTCCCTGTCACTCCTCCCTGAGAGAGACTTCACCCTGATTCATAAGGAAAAGGGGATGGCATATTCTCTTAGCTACTTCCTGCTGAAAAGGGACATTGTGGGTTTCAGGGTGAAGATCTTCTCTCACTACTCTAAAGGGCCCCTTTGGCAGTAGGAAACACATAGACTATTATGGAGATTGATTTTGTAATTTAGATGCACTGTTATTAATTGTGCTTAGCCGTACATGTTCATATCCTTGAAGATGTATCATGGAGGTGTTGCAACCTAGAAGACACAAATTTAACTAACAAGTTAAAAGTACATGAGTCAAAAATTAACAAGCAGTAATATTCCGAGTAGAGGTTCTAGTAGTGGCACAAATCAAGTTACAGAGGGAAGGTGGTTCTTACAATAAAAGGCCTATAGACTAGCACTTTGTCTGTTATAGAGTACAGGTTAGGAACCACAAGATGTAGAGGCTCAGCTATGTCATTTATGCTTCTTAAGTCCTGGAGCAATTTCCATCTACCACTGGGCTGTTTTACAACTCGGAAGTTCACATGCAAGGTAGAGGTGAAGTAAGGAACTGCTTATGAGGTTTTCCGTCCATTCCAACAACTAAGAGATAGTGTGAAGAGTTGGGACCTCAGAAGGATTTTAGGACCAATTAGTAGGCTCTGTGTCCAGGAGAAAATGAATATACTTACCAGTAATGTTAATGCTCATCCACGGCTCTTCTGGGAGGATCTAAATAGTTGAAGCGTCCTCCTTTGTTTCCAGCTGGGAGCTGGGGCCTGTCAGTCCTGTCAGCCACAAGGACCTGATGTGGGCCACCTTGGCCAAGTGTCCTTCAGAGCCACACTTAAAGCAAATGAGTGGGAGCTTCCTCTCTACTCCCTTGCCTATCTGTGGCTCTCGTCTGTGACACTGTCTGCTGAAGTGGCCCAGCTTTTCACAGTGGAAGCAATTCTGACCTCCTTTATTACCTTTGGGTGACACTGTATATGAGTAAGACTTCCTTTTCCTGACACAGGCCCTAAACTGGCAGCAATAGCTGCCTTGGTAAGTTTTTATCAGCATGAAAATAAGAGTTTTAAAATCAAAGAAAAAGGAGGAAAGCTATATGTGATGACTTCCTTTTGAATATAATATTTTGAATATTTATAGGGCACATTTATATTTTAAAACTTGAAAAAATCCTCTCTTTTTTAATAGACTAGCAAACTATACATACAGTGAGGAGAATTGTCAGAGAGGACCACTGATGTCACAAAAAGCAGTGTGCCATAAAACATCATTTGGGAAACATTTGGTTTCTATAGTGTATGAAGATTAAATAAGATATGGCATGTGGCCTGGCCATAAAAAACAAACAAAAAGCCTCTACCATCAATTCAACTCCATCTTAAACCAACACTATAGGAAAAGAGCAGAATTCCCCTATAAGGTTTCCAAAGGCTGTAAACCCTTACAGAAGTAGACTTTTGTGGGAAGCCAAATTTCCTACTAAATATCTGTAATAAACCAAATGCTACTTTAGGTTATGAGGGAGGCTGATACAAGCTGGAATTCACCCTGAAGCACTAACGCAATCCTTAAATGTTTACAGGGGTAGACACTAAGGCAATCCTGAAGCCTTTACAGGATTCGGGCATTGTATTTGTTCACCCCTCCCTCCTGAATCAAGCAGAAGGTCTTCAATAGAAAGAGCTTAGATTCATTTGTATTGAATTCTCTTGGTGCTTTTTCTCCCTGGCGATTTTCAATAAAGACACAGGGAAGCTAAGGTCAGCGCTTCAGTTGTTGAAGAACTGTTCACCTCCTGCTGTACCTGGTTTTTCTCCTACATTCTTGGTGTTGTGTCTCATTATTATAATACTTATAAAAATACTTTACCCTCGGTCTGCAACAGACTTACATCTTTCTCCTACAGAGTGACTGGTATGTTCGAACTTTTGATTAGCAATCAAGTGCTTTAATCACTACACCACAAAGTTTCCTCTTAATTATACCTGTAGTGCAGGAGATGTGGTTTGCAAAAGAATGAAAAGGTTAGAAATTTGCATGTTATAAAGATAACTTTGACAGTACTATGGAAAATAGATTGTAGTGTACTGTCAAGTCGGAATCTATGACCCTCCAGTGGTTTTCAGAGGCAGTACACGGGAGAAATATACATTATTATTATTATTATTATTATTATTATTATTATTAATATAATTGATATTATTCTAGTATTACCAAGTGGTTCAAATGGTTAAGAGCTCAGCACCTACCTGAAGGGTTGGTGGTTTGAGCTCACGCAGAAGTCCCTTGGAAGAAAAGCCTGGTGCTGTGTTCTGAAAAGTTAGCAGGTGACAACCGGATGGAGCAGAGCTCTGCTGTGACATCTGAGGTGCCAGAAATGGGGCACCACAGGCAGTTCTCACATAATGCGTTTTGTTTAACAACTTGGTCTTTGGAACTTCACAGTGTCAATAGTGAGGAATGGGTATAAACATTTCAGTTTGCTTCTGCACTCAGCGTAGTTCTATAGAGATTCATCCAAGTTATTAAGTATATAGACAGTTCATTATTTTTTAAAATCCTGAGTAATATTCATTGGCATGCTTCAATTTAATAAACTGCCTACTGAAGGGCATCTGAGTTTCCAGCATGGGTCTATTGTGAATAAAGCTACTGTGACCATTTGTGTATCAATTTCTGTATGAACAGTAATTTTCATTTTTTTAAGACTAAATGTTCAGCAGAGGAATTGCTATGCTATATGCCTGTTAAATGTTTAGTGGTTTGTTTTCTTAATAGTTCTTTTCCAGAGTGACAGTGCCATTTTATATTCCCATGTGTACTGTATGAAGCTTCAATTTCTATCTATCTTCACCAGCATTTGATAGTCTAATTTTTATTTCAGCCATTCTCATAGATAATATAGTGGTATCTCATTGTGGTTTTAATTTGCATTTCACTAATGACTAAAAGGGGAGGTATGCCTGCTAACCAAAGGTGAGTAGTTCAAACTGACCAGTCATCACTTTGTAGGAGAAAGGTGAACAGTCTCCTCCCATAAAGATTTACAGCCTTAGAAAACCATGGGAAGGCTGTTATGAGTTGGGATTTAGTGAACAGCAGTGGGCTTGGGGTTTATTTGTTTTTAATTACTGGAGATGTTGAGGTTCTTTTTGTGGGCTTATTTTCCATCTGTATCTCCTCTATGTGGATTATCTATTCCAGTCTTTCACCCATTTCCTCATAGAATTGTTAGTTGGGATTCGAAAGTTTGTTATATATTCTCAGAGCTCTGGTGGTTTAGTCTCTAGAGAGCTGCACTTCTAACCCAAAGTTAGTGCCTCTCTAGGGGTTGAAATCCACCAGTGGTTCTGTGGGGAAAAGACAGGCAATCTCCTGTGCCATTAACAGACTCAAAAAACCCACTGGGAAGTCAGCTATGAGTCAGTTCTGACTTGTAGAAATGAATTTGAGGTTTTTACATGTATTCTACACATAAGTCCTTTGTTAGATATGCAGGTTATTTTCTCCTGCTTTGTACCTTGTCTTTTTATCCTCTTTATAGGCTCTTTTCATGGAGCAACTTTTGATGAGGCCCATTTTAAATCAGTTTTCTCTTTTAAGTATTATGTTGTTCATATCAAACTCTGCTCAATACTTTCTGGGTTCTTTGCTCTGCTGTACAAGTTTTCAAATCACATAAACAGAATTTTCTCTTATTTTTCCTTTAAAAAATATTTTAGCTATTCAGATTCTTTGCATTTTTTTATGTATTTTAGAATAATGTTGCCTGTATTTCAAATCACTGGAATTTTATAAGAATCAATTTAATCCTGCTTATAAGTTTGGAGAGAATTGACATGTTTATTCTTTTGAGTCTTCCAATCCATGAACATGGTATGTCTCACCATTTATTTAGATCTTTTCTTTCTTTCATCAGTGTTTTGTGATTTTTCAGAATATAAATTCTGCACATGATTTAGTAGAGTTAGACTTCAGTGTTTTTTTTAAAGTCAGTATCAATTGCATTGTATTGTCTTAATTTTAGGTTCTAAATACTTATTGATTGTATATAGAAATACAATTAATTTTGAAATGTTTATCTTTCATCTTACCACCTCGATGAATTCACTTGTTAGTTTGTAGGATTACTAGGGGTTGTGTTTGTTTTTTCAAAGATTTCTTGAAATTGTCTAGGTGAATAATCATTTTGTCTGTAACTAGGAATAGTTTTCTTTTTGAAGAACAAGCTTCTTATTTTCTTTTCTTACTTTATTTACCTTACTAGATCCTCTAGAATGACGTTGAGTGGCTACTGCATTTTTCCTGCCTTCAGTATGTCACCATTAAGTACAGTGTTAGCTGTACAGTTTTTTGTTTTTTTATTATTATTAAATTTTATTTATTTTAATGAACATTTAAAGAGATTTGGGGTTTTCATTCATTCATTGTTGCACTATTTTCTCTACCCTCCTCCCCAGTTCATTCTTCTTTTCCCCCCCTTGAAAGTCTGTTTTAATTGTCCAATTGCCACAGTGCTTGTCAAAGTCAGTTCTGATTAAGTTCCTTTGTCAGTGTGTCCTTTGCCATTCCCAATCAGCAGGAAGTAGCTAAGAGAATACGCCGTCCCCTTTATGTACAGTTTTTTTTTAATGTTCTTAAATAATCTACCCTGTTGTTGTATGCCGTAAATTGATTCCGTTGTACTGGACTTGACACACATGACTGCCTAGGCTGTAATTTTTATGGGAGCAAGTTATAGATGTCGTTCCTGAGGAGCAGCTGGGAAGTTCAGAGTGCTGACCAGTCGGTTGGCAGCTCAGCACCATTGTACAGCCAGGACTCTTAATTGCTCTCTGTTTATTTTATGAGAGTTCTGTAATGAATGGGTGTTTAAGTTTGTCCAATGTTTTTTTCCACATCAATTGATAAGAGCATGGGAATTTTTTTTCTGTAGCTTGGCATGATAAATTTTCTTAATTTTCATATATTGGATCAGCCTGGAATAAACCTCAGTAAATCTTTATTAGAGGAGATGGCTGATCTTTCTCCCAAGGAGCACCTGGAAACCATCAGAGAGGTTCAGCCTCTGAGTTAGCAGGGCAACTCCCTATCTACTACAACACCAGAGTTCTCTTTAGAGATAGATAGACAGGCAGATAGATAAGAGAATGATAACCAAAAAGTCAGCAGTTCACATCCACCAGGCCACTCCATGGGAGAAAAACAGCCTCCTCCAGTAAAGATTTATAGCCTTGAAAACTTGACGGAATCGACTTCCCAGCAGAGAGGGAGAGGAAGAGAGTGAGTTGCTGAATTCCTTTTTCATATTTTATTACAGGCTTTTGCATGTACATTTGTGAAAAATATATTCTGTAATTTTGTGTAGCTTTTTTGGTCTTTTGGCTTTTTGGGACTATCATGTCTTGGTATCAGAATAATACTAAATTAATAAAATCAATGAGGAAATGTTCCATTGCCTCTATTTTCTGGAATTGATGATATTAAATTGGTACTAATTATTTAAATGTTTGGTATAAATTCTCCAGTGAAACTGGTCTGATGATTTATTTTTTTAGAAGTTTTTTAAGTTACAGAGTTAATTTCTTTCATAATTATATTGAAATATTTCATATTGGGTGAGCTGTGTTAGGTTGTTTTCTGAGGCAATGGCCCATTTCATCTTCAGATTTTTATAGGCAGAGTTCACAGCATTCCCTTATTTTCCTTTGGATGACTGCCTTCCTGCAGCTGGCAATGTGTGTTTTCTGTCTTAATCTCTTTGATAATTCTTGATAGTTGTTGTTGTTGTTATGTGCTGTTGAGTCGCTTGCGACTCATAGCG